>NW_006399752.1:17429901-17496155 GCF_000299155.1 Elephantulus edwardii
AACGTTTGCACTCTTCTTGGATGATACCCTTGATATCCTCCCAAAACTCATCTGGTCTAGTTACATAATTATGAGTATTGATGTTGACCTTGATACTGCTGAGGTACAGCTTATCAGATTTCTATAATGTAATACTGGTTATTTGTGGTATACAGTGTTTGGTGAGCTCCACAATTAAAATGAGCATGGAAGCAGGCATGGCATTCACTTCTGAAATAACTTGGAGAAATGATGAAAGTTTACAAGTATTCAGATCTTTCATTCATAGGATTGCTATGAGTCATCTATGAATCAACGGTACTTAATAACAAAAACATAATGTAAAGTTAGTATTTTTACGTCTATCTATTATTGTGCATTTGTACATGTACATTTTGAGAGGAAGTCACTATGTATAATTATTCTTTAAGAGTTGTTGTTAAGTGCTTTAGAGTGGAATATGACTCATAGTGACCCCACGAACACTAGATCTGAACTCTGTCCTAGCCTGCACCATCCTTATCATCTTCAACACACTTGCGTTCGTTTTTGCAGACACCATGTCAATCCATCTTGTTGTAGATTTTCCTCTTCTTTACTGACCTCTACCTTTCCAAGAATGATGTACCTTTTCAACGAGTAGCCTCTCGTAATATATGTGAGATGATACTTCACTATCTTTGCTTCCAAGGAATATTCTGACTGGGCTTTCTCTGTCCTACAGCCTTCCATTTCTTCATGGATCCCTAATTCCTTTAATTGGAAAAAAATATTTGAAACCAATATCTAGGTGCTAAGAACTCTCCCTTTTAAAAAAAGATGACTCTCACATATTCAAATGAACATATACATCCTCTCATTTCTGCTTCATAACTCACTATTTACTACCCATGAGGTCTACCATCTCTTGGCCAAGGAATAGCCTGTACAAAACAGTAAGGCACCCGGAAAAACTGGTTGGTGAATCTTCCTAAGTCCATGGCTGTTAATAAGTAGAAACTCTTGTTCTCTCTTCAGTGACCTTAATTTGGAGAGGAAGTGAGTGACTGAATCCCTGTTTGTTGATGTTGTCAGTGACCACCCAGCAATTTGACAGATGAAAGAACCCTTTTGTTTACTAGGATCTCTCATGGGAAATTCAGAAAAAAATTGTTCACTTTTGGTACTAATAAGTCCATGAAAGACATTTTCTGAGCAAAGTTAGGTGCCATGGGGTCATAAACTCCTGTTACCCCATGACAAAATTCTGAAAGCTTATACTTGGAAGTGCTCCTCATGAAGTAGACACTGTATTTATAAAATGTTCAATACATCCCAGCTAGATTTAATTGTTTGCCTGTGACAGCAACAATGAGGGACAAGTGTTTATTTAGTGCTATGGGTCAGGCCATGTGCTAAGTACTTTACACATCATCTCATTTAATCCTTTTAACTAACTTATGACATAAGTACCATTACCGGCTTTATTTTTATGTGTGGAATTTAACAGTAATTATGTAAACTGGCTAATAATGTTAAACAATTAGAAAATTATACAGCTGATATTGAGCCCCCAGCAGTCTAACTTCAAAACATGGGCACATCTGTCATTATACAATAATTGATGTCTTTCATTTGTGGTGCTGGCAGAGAGTACAGAATATCCTGTAGACTTACATAAGAATGAACAAGTCTACCTTGGAGGAAGTACAGACAAGCTGCTCCTTAGAGGCAAGGACAGTGGAACTTTCTCTCACATACTTTGGGCATGTTGTTAGGAGGGGCCAATCCTTAGAAAAAGACGTCATAACAGGATAGGTGGAGGGTCAGATAAAGAGAGGCACACTCTCAACAAGATGGACTGACACGGTGACAGTAACAGTAGACTCGAGCATACTGGAGATTGGGAGAATGGCTCAGGATAGACCATGGTTCAGATCTGCTGTTTACAAAGGGTCACTATGAGTAGCAATTGACTGGATGGCACCACGCATCAACAACATTCTCCACCAAAGCCCTGAAGCTATTGTTATTAATCACAGAACCTCACTGCTTGTTCTTAAGACTTGAGTGGCAGAGTTAGTCCATTGTTCTTGGCATGTTGACTCAGCTCCTACTCATAAGGGCTCTGTGAACAAAAGAAAGTCCTGCACATCTTCTCAATCATTGCTATGTTTGAGCCCATTGTTACAGACATTGTATCATCTTCTTTGCTTTTTAACATCTTAAAATAAGAGGTTGTAGGTGTCTACAATACTAAGTGATACTCTACCTAGTATTCTGAGGGAGTCTTTCTGCATAGTTTTTCACTTTGGAAAATATAATAACCCTTGACCAACAAGGGACATAAGACCTGTTTTAGTCTTTATTTATTTATTTTTTTCCTGTATGCTTTGTAAAGATCAGTTGTATGTCTCAAACAGATTCCAGTAAGTGGACTTGTGTGTGGTTTTGGATAATGCTGGTGTTGCCATAATTAACCAGGCATCGCAGATCAGTGCTCAGATGCTATAGTGGCTAATATCTATCCAGGCACTTAGGTCAGAAGTAAACAGGTGAGGTGAGGACTGCAGCTGGCAGCCTACAAATGGAGAAAGGAGGACGGATGTGAGCAGAACAGAGAATGCCTCTGTCCTTCTGTGAAGAGGAAGAGCCCCTCTGTCTCTGAGCCTGGCATCTAAGAAACACATGCAGTTATAGAATGAGGAGCTCCCAGAGGCCAAGTCTCACAGAAAGGGAAGAAAAACGTTTATAGTGGCTCACAGATGTTAGAAAACATAACTCCATTTGAGCACGTATCCTCAAAGTCAGGTTAGAAAGGACACACAAAAAAAGATAGAGATGGATGTATCTCCTCTTGTCAGTTTCGTGAAAAAGTACTTGTATCAAGTTTGTGTATGTGCTTTTTTACACAAAAGGCTACAGAAGTGGAAGAGGGAAGTGTGGGAGGGCTGATTCAGAACAGCTAATCCTGTAGACCTAAGAGAGAGTGAATAGGGTCTAACTAGAAAATCAGCGACATTAGAGAGCTACTCACATAATATTACAACAGTCAGGGGTAAATACTGTTTTATTGGGTTTAAGGAAGCAACTCTTCCTACGCTTTGACCTCAAATATTTGTGTATTCAATGTGATGACACAATGATGTCTATTTTGAGTATTTTCCTAACTGATCTCATTTTCTGTGCTATTGAAATGACAAGGTAATAGAAAAGATCAGGAGATGTATTGGGCTGGTCTACTGGCAGGGACCTCTTAAAGATACAGAGAGCAATGATGTCAGTTTGAATGCTATGGTAAGACTGATTGAGGCCATGCTTTTTTAGTCACTTGACACACATCTGAGAGCTGAACAATAAGTAAGGATGATAGAACAAAACTTGATGCCTTTGAGTTGTGGTGTTGGAGAAGAGTGCTGGATGTCCCGTAGACTGCCATAAGAGCAAACAAGATGTGTTTTGGAAAAAGTGTAGCCAGAGTGATCCTTGGAGGCAAAGATGGTGAAGCTTTGTCTCTCATAGTTTGGACATGTTACTAGAAGAAGTTATTCCTTGGAAAGGGACAGCATACTTGGAAAGGTGGGAGGTCAATAGAAGAAAGGAAGATTCCAGTGAAATAGATTGAAACAGTGATGCAGCAATGGGTTGAAGTGTGTCAGAGATAATAAGGACGGCCCAAAATAAGACAGGATTCCAGTCTGTTGTTCATACAGTCACTACAAATTGTGTTTAAATTGACAGCAACATACTTTTAATGAATATTACTAATTATCAGTATGGATTAATTCATAAATTAGAAAAATATTATTGAGTAGACATTTAAAGAGAAGAACAACAGGCTAACAATAACTAAAAAATGTGTGTGGCTATACATTTAGGTATGTATGAATGTATATATTATTAGCCCACCTGTATTTACACACACACACACACACACATACACACACACACACGTGCACGCTACTACCCAAAATGGTTCACTGTCCATTAATTCTCTTTAGTACAATGACTCTATGCACTCCTTCCATCTTCTTTTGATGCTCCTTTCATCATTCAAGATTGTGCTCATAGAATTCTCCAGTATAACAACTTGAGACTTGAAGATCTTCAGGTCTTTCAGTTTGAGAATGCTGAGCATATTTTTCCCTTTTGATTTTCTAATTCCAGCTGTTTACACATTTTATTATAATGCTTTGCATTGTCATCTAAAGCTGCTCTTTGGAATTTTCTGTTTTTCTCTTTATTTAATTTCAGATTTCTTCCCTTTGTTTTGGCTTCTCTGCATTCTAGTACAATTTACAGAGTCCCTTCTGACGTCCAGTTTAGGCTTTTTTTCCCTTCTCTATGTCTGTAATGACCTTTTGCTTTTTTTATGAATGACACGCTTGATTTCCCACAATTCTTCTGATCTTCTCTCATAGGGGTTCAATGCAGCAAATCGTGTGCCTGTGGGATTGTAACACAGCTCTTTACTACTAGGCCACCAGAGCACCTAATTAATTGCTTAGCCTGGGATCCTAATTTTCTATAAAATTAAAAAAAACTTAGAAATCAAAAGCACAATTTAAAAAAATCATGGACATACATACCGAATAATGGCTAATACGGTATAATTCCTATTTTTCCTAAATAAAACAGCCAGTGCTAATTTTCTGCTTAACATATGTGTTCCAAGTTTAGTAAAACTCAAGAAAATAAAGTTTTTTCAGGAAGTATTTCTTATTATCAAGGGAGAATATTTGCTTTTTAAAAATTATGAATCTGAACAAGTTTATAGAAAGCAAAGTTTGTGCTAAATATTAAACTAGTCCTTGGAGAAGAGCATCATGCTTGGAAGGGAGGAGGGACAGCATGAGAGCTGAAGACCCTGCATGAAATGGATTCACAAAGTAACTCTGATCAGGAGGATAGGTGTGCCAGAGACAGTGACACTCGCTCAGGATAGGTCAGAGTTTAGAACTCTTGTACACAGGGTCGCTATAAGTTGTTACTGAATGGCATGTAACAACAAACAAGAATTAAAGGCTTATGTTTTGATTAACTGGACTCTTGTTGGTATTTTTGTTGTTGTTGTTGTTAGTACGATGCAAAACAAAAATTCTTTGGAATTGTGTTTAGTGTATTGTATAGTTGGAACCATCCCATAGAAGACTCTTCGAAGAGAGTGATTGCCAATCCCTCTTCTGTGGAGCAGCTGGTGGTAGATTCAAACCATGGACCTGGCATTTACAGAACAATTCCTTACCATTTACCAAAGCTTCCTATATTTAGAAAATAGCAAATACTATTTGGAAAATGTAAATCATCTGTCAATTAAAACTGGAATTTCTGAAAGTTTTTACTGGGTTATTTTCAAGTTTAAAAGGTCGATGCGAGGTGTTTGTGGAATATATCATCAGCAAAGAAGGGAAAACTGTCCATTTATGGCACTGTTTGGCTTGTATGGATTCAGGAGATGATAGGGATATCGTAATGTCATCTAGACCCTTAGCATTCCACAACACCAACCACAGAATCTGAATCTAGACATGTGGAACCAGTCATCGTCCTATTCAAAGCAGCCTATTCTGATATCTTGCAAATTCAGTGTTAAAAAAGAACATCATTTTGGCCCTTAATTTCTTCTTATTGTTCTTGTTTGTAGTTATGTGCTATCAAGTCATTTGTAATAGCTCTGAACTGCTCTATCTTGAGACAATTTCATTGTCTCTGACACTCTTACTCCCATTAGCACAATCAATCCACCTTACCCATGGTCTTCCTCTCTTGTGCTGCCCCTCCATGCTTCCAAGCATGATGTCCCTCTCCAAGAACTGGTCCCTCCTTGCAATATGCCCAAAGTATGTCAGAAGGAGCTTCAAAATCCATGCCTCCAAGGAGAAGCCTGGTTTCACCTTCTCGAGAATGAACTTATTTATTCTCCTAGCATTCCTCTAGGTGGTATAGCCGTGGTGTACAAGTTGCCGTCCCGCGGTCACTTGTGGTTGTTGTGAGGCTGAACACTGTGACACTGATGTAACAAATACATTAATGGTTGGCTATCCAATGCGGACAGAGAGTGGGGTGGAGCTCCCCGATTAAAACAAGTGTGGAAGGAGGAGTGGCATCCACTTCCATAATATCTTGCCTCTGGAAACCCTATGAACCTGGAGAGAGGATGAAAGGCACCCGAGCGTCGAGGACTCTCCTTCATACGGTCGCTATGAGTCGTCTGTGACTCAATAGCACTTGACAACAACAACAACAGCAGTCCATGGACTTGTCAGTCAATTCTGCCTATCCAATTTGTTAATCATTATCTACAGTGAACTAATAGGAAGGGACTTAAATTTATTTCCATTCTCAATAAAGGAAATCCAATACTAGGCCACCAGAGATCCTTCAAAGAATATGGAAATTATTGAACAATATCACTAACACCACAAGCAAACGGAGTTTTGCTGAAGATTATAAAACAAATATAAATAACTAGGACAGAACATAGATAACTGACTGTATACAAGCTGGGTTGAGAGGAGGCCTTGACCCTAGGAACATCATTGCTAATACCAGACGGATCTTGGCTGAAAGCAGAAAGTACTGAAAGATATTTACTTGTGCTTTATTGACTATGCAAAAGCATTTAACTGTGTGGAGTGCAACAGATACCAGAATACTTGTGCTCATGTGAAACGTATACCTAGACCAAGATGCTGTTGTCAGAACAGAGTAAGGAAACAAGAGCAAGATCAAGCAAGGAGTGTGTCAAAGTACATAACTTTTCTCCCATTTATATGCTGAATACATTATTTGGGAAGCTGGCCTTTATGAAGATGAATGTGGCATCAGGATTTGAGGAAGACTCATCAACAACTTGCATTATGCAGATGACACAATTTTGCTCATGTAAGTTGAAGGGGACTTGAAATGTTTGCTGAACAAAAGATCAAAGAAACACAAGGAAAAAAGAAGGTCAAGGACTTCAACCTTTGCTATAGATTGAATTTCAACACCAAGATAACAAAGATTCTCACCACAGGGCCAATTTGCAGCATCATGGTAGGTGGATAAATATTGTGGTTGTTAACCATTTCATCTTGTTCAGATCCACAATCAATACCCTTGGCACCAGCAGTTAGGAAATCAATAAACACACTGCATTGGGAAAGTCAGCTGACAGGGACCTCTCCAAAATGCTAAAGAGCAGTGATGTCAGTCTGGAGACTAAGGTGCACCAGATCCAGGTCTTTTGGATCACTTACTATAAATCTGAGAGCTAGACAATGAATAAGGTTCACAGAAGGAAAAAAAATCAATGTCTTTGACTTGTGGTGCTGGAGAAGAGTATTGAGCATAACAAGAGAGCAGATAGGTCTAACCAGGAGAGGATGAAACCAAGTTTCTCCTTAGTGGTAGAGATTTTGAAACTCTGTCTTATATACTTTGAATATGTTATCAGGAAGGTCCAGTCCTTCAAGCAGAACTTGACGCTTAGAAGGGTGGAGTGTTGGTACAGGAGAGAAAAACGCTGGATGAGACGGATTGACAATAAAATCAAATGTGTCAGAGACAGTAAGATTGGCTTATGATAGGGTTAAGCTCAGAGCCATTGTCCATAGGGACTCCATGACTTGTATCAACTCCAGGGTACATAAAAACAACAACAACAATGAACTAATTCCTTAACAGTTGTAACCACTACTCCTAAATACCATGAATAATGAATAACTTTTGTCTTTGGTAATAATTATATCACAACTGCGTTACTCATTGGAACATGACATCATTGTACAACTTTCCATATTCTTTGGAGTTTTATAATTTCCTAGATATTACAATTGATTTAGCAAATTACATGTTTAAATCCAAAACATAAGGATGAAAATGTGAAGAATTATTATAGCAGATATAGGGAAAAATTTGCCAATGCTACCTTTTTTTTAAAAAAAAAAACAAACCCACCTCATTTAAACACGGATGATCTCTTTCTTATGTATCTTTTAACATTGAAATGAGCTGTATTCTGTGTATGTAAACGACCCATGCTTTTGTCAATTGATAAAGCACTGTTTGTAGTATGTATTTTCTTGTGCTCTGAAGCCCATAATAGAGGCAATATCTTTTCGATTTTACAGATGAGTCCATTTGTATTAGAGACCAAGAAATTAAGCCAAAAAAACACAGCAAATTCACGTGTCAGATTGGAAAGGTTTTTGGTCACTCCTGCTCCAACACACGCAAGGCCTGTGTTCTTTGCATTCATCACAGCTGTCTGACACATGGATTCTTTTATTCCTTTAGTTTGGCACTAAAACATGATTATTTTTTGTTTATAGACTCTTGTTATCAATTAGAGCACTCCTATGTAAAGCAATGCAGCACTGTCCATTCTTATTTACTACTAGATGTTATTGGACAGGATTTTTTACTAGATGTTATTGGACAGGATTTTTGTAAAGAAGCTATTAAAAACTGGCAGAATGGGAAGAAAACACAAATAAACTAAAAGGCCATTATATGAAGCGCTGCTACAATAATAAATCGAATAATCAAGGAAGACCAGTGTTTCATAAGCACTAGCTTTCTCAATTATTAAAGTCTGTAACTCACCAGTATTAAGAAAAACTTTAGTAATGTAGTACAGTAAACATAAAAAAAGAGGAGGGCAGTGATACTAAACTTACTCTGACAAATCAAATATCCCTCATTCAAATGATTTATTAGGGACTGCTGTTAGGGACCTCTCCAAAGTACTGAAGAGCAATGGTGTCTCTCTGGAGACTAAGGTGTGTCTGATACAGGCCACGGTCTTCACAATCACTTGTTAAGCATCAGAGAGTTAGACAATGACCAGGGAGGATAGAAGGAGAATTGATGCCTTTGAGCTGTGGTGCTGGAGAAGAGTATTGAGAATACCATGGACTGCTAGAAAACAAATAGATTTGTCCTGGAAAGGGTTAAACCAGGTGGCTCCTTGGAGGCAAGGATTTTGAGGCTCCGTCTAACATACTTTGGACATGTTGTGAGGAGAGACCGGTCCTTGGAGAGGGACATCATGCTTGGGAGGGTGGAGGGACAACGCAGGAGAGGAAGGCCCTCTATGAGGTGGATTGATTCAGTGACTGGGATAATTGGGATGGGAGTGTCAGAGACAGTGCGATTGGCACAGAACAGAGAGGAGTTTAGGGCTGTTGTACATAGGGTCGCTGTGAGTCGCAAGCGACTCGACGGCACATAACAACAACATTACAAGTAGTGCTGTTTTGGTGGATGCTGAGTGGGTGCTACCTCATGGTGACTTTATGCATCAGAACAAGTCAGTCCAGCACCATCTTCATGACTGTGGGTATGATTGTACCTATTCTTATGGCTATTGTATCAATCCATCTCACTGAGGATGTCACTCATTGTTGATAACCCTTTACTGTATTGTGCATGACTTTTCTAGAAACTGATCTTTCCTGATGACAAAGCTAAAATAAGCAGAAGCTCTACCAACCATGTTTCCAAAAGTATTGTGATTGTATTTCTTCTAATACTGATTTGTTCATTCTTCTGGCAGCCCATGGCAGATAAGGTATTCTTCACCAATACCACAATTGAAATGCATTACCTTCTCTGTTTTGTTGGTTTAGGGGATTTCTTCCCCCTCACTGTCTACATTTTTCATGCATACGTTTTTGTTTTTATGTGCCCTGGACTCGACTATGACTCATAGCAGCCCAATGAAAACCAGGTCTGAACTTTGCCTATCCTGAGCCAACCTCATTGTCTCTGACACATCTAACCCTATTGACACAGTAACTGTGTCAATCCATCTCATTTAGGGTCTTCCTCTTCTGCGCTGTCCTTCCACTCTTCCAAGCACGATGCTCTTCTCCAAGAACTGGTCCCTCCTGGCAACATTTCCAAAGTGTGTGAAATGGAGTTTCAAAATCATTGCTTTCAAGGAGTAGGCCTGGCTTAACCTTTTCTAGGACAGACCTGATTGCCCTCTTGGCAGTACATGATATGTTCAATACTCTTCTCTAGCACCATAACTCAAAGGAATCAATGCTTATGAGATAATTGGGGTCAGGGGGAAGCATGGCTTAGGTCAAGCATACCTTAGTTATCAGAGTAATTATCCAGAAATCAAATAGACTCCATCTGTGGAAAAAGAAGGTTGAGAAGCTCAATATTATCAGTTAAGACATAGCCAGGGACTGACTCTGGAACAGACCATCAGCTATTCATGGAACCAGTTGAAGCTGAAGATGAAGAAAAATCAAAGCAATAACCAAAGTATGAACTTTAAAATATCTTGCCTACTTGTAATGGCCATTTCAGGAATAAATTTGATGCAATGAAATTACCAGAATATTTGTGGGACAACACCAAGATTATTATACGTGAACAAAATAAAGAGGAAATAATAAAAAGATAAGAATGAAAAGACAAAAATAAATGTCAGAAGAAACCCTGAAACTCACTCTTAAAGTGCACTGTAGCTAAAGCAAACGTAAGAAATTATAAAGTAACAGAAGATTTCAAAGGTTATTTGAAAAATACAAGGTGAAGAATCAAATATGCAAATACCTATAATTAGAATCAGAAGAGATGGCACATATTTTATGTATGAGCACAAAACAACACCAAACCCAACAAGCTTCAGTTCAATGCAAGGAAGAATTTCTAATAGAGAAATTTAAAAAGTAGAGACTAAAATATGACTTTTTTTTTCAGAGATCTACTTAATTAGATTCTGGTTAGTTAACATTTACAGTTTGCATGAGAATAAGGCAAACCTTAAAATCTCATTTTAAAACTTGAACTTCAGGTTTACTTGTTATAGTGCATAGAATAAATACCCTATATATTTATTTAATATTATTTTTCAGTTAACATCAAAATGAAACAGTTTAGGAAAAAAATTAAGACAGAAACGTATTTGAAAATTAATGCAAGCATAGACCTTAATTTGAGCAACCCATAACATGATCAATATAAAGTGTTTCTTCTGTACTTTTACTTCTTAAACCCTTATATGCATTTTCTCCTTCAGAATTATTAGTTTGGGATAATGTGTAGCTTTTCCAAAACAGAAATGTTAATTCGTAAGAACATTTGACTATACAAACAAAGATTCATGATTTTTTATCAATAATTTTATCTGAAAATTATTGAGAGCTCTCTGTTAGGTGGGCACTCTGTTTCCCATATTATGTTTTTCATTTTAATGCACTTTGTTTGACATTTAAAGTTGAGCAAAAACAAATTTTCAGGGTAACTTGCCAAAATCACGTTTATCTTTTAAATACCAGGGTTAATACTATCTAGATTCTCATACACATTAGTAATTTCTATCTTAATTTTCCTTTGGCCAAAAAAAGGGAGGGAAAAGGTCAAAACAAAATGGTCCACAAGTAGGGAGAAAATCATTGAAAGTGTTACTTGTACCTTTGCTGGTAAAGACATTAATAAGCAATAAGAAGTAGGCAGCCTTAAGGCTGAGGGAATACAAATATATAAATACTGCATTTCAGCACACACACTTTTGTTGCCATTATTATTTGCCATCAGGTTGGCTTTGAGTTACAAAGAGCCAAAGTAGAAAAGAAGGGAATGCAGCCGAGTTCAGCACCATCGCAGCACTATATTGCTTCTGTAAAGGGAGCTCTGGTGGCCCTGTAAACAGAGTGTTGTGTTGTAACCCAAAGGTAATGCTTCTCTGGTGGTCGAATACACCAGCGGCATCCCAGACTGAGCCCTTCTGTGTGATTTACTGCCTCTAAAATATTCAAGAGGGTCAGCTCCGAGTTGCTTTCAACTTGACAGCAGTGAGAAAGATGAAGAGGACAGCCGAGAAAATCATGTGGAACAGTTCAGCACATGAGGGTTGACTTGATGACAGCTACCACCACCAACACCACCAACACCGAAAGAACAATTATTTGACACTCCCATTATGTAGAAATAACTTTCACTATGAAATATTCTACCTCTTTCTTTATTTTACCAAAGAAATGGGAACATTCATACATTATTAAATGAGAGGTTCAACAAGGTAAATGATTTTGTCATTTATCGTTAACTCTTTTTTTTTTTGAGAACTTAAATGTTCATTGTGCTTTATATCTTGAAGCAACGTATGCTGGAATTTAAGTTAGAGATATAAATTCTTGCTAAATTGCAGAAAGAAGTGTAGGATTTATTGTTCTTCTTTCCTCTGTTTTAGGATATTGACTTCCAGAGCCAAGAACTGTTAATTTAGGAAAAAAAAAAAAACCAACCCAACAAACCAACAACAAAAAACCCACAATATTCTACTTAAAAGAATCACCTATCCTGCTTGTCTGGAGACTAAGGTATGTCTGATACAGGCCATAGTCTTTGCAATCACTTGTTATTCATCAGAGAGTTGGACAATGACTGGGGAGGATAGAAGAATTGATGACTTTGAGCTGTGGTGCTGCAGAAGAGTATTGAGGGTACCATGGACTGCCAAGAAAACAAACAGATTCGTCCTGGAGAGTGTTAAAAAGGCGGTCCTTGGAGGCAAGGATTCTGAGGCTCTGTCTAACATACTTTGGACATGTTGCAAGGAGGGACCAGTCCTTGGAGGGGGACATCATGCTTGGGAGGGTGGAGGAACAGTGCAGGAAAGGAAGACCCATATGAGGTGGCTTGATTAAGTGACTGGGGTAATCGGGATGGGTGTATCAGAGACAGTGTGATCGGCACAGCATAGAGCAGAGTTTAGGGCTGATGTACATAGGGTCTTTATGAGTTGCAAGCAACTCGATAGCACATAACAACGTAACAATAACATCCTGCTACTAGCATTTAGCTGAAAGTTGAGAGACTAAGATCCTTGTCTCAATTAGAACACTAACTTTCTGTATCACTTTGTAGGACTACTTTATTTAATCTGAGCCTCAGGTTGGTTTTTTTATTTGAAATATATAAGAAGTAAGATAACTTATCAAGTCCCTTCCTTCTCTTCCTTCCCCTTATATTGATTTTTAAGGGTAGGGTAAATCCTAACGAGACCATGTAGTAGCCCAACTAGAACCCTTCCCAGTGAAACTCTAAGAACCTTTCTTCGGTGCCTTCTTGGGTTACTGAATTCCAGCAGCTCTGCCACTGGCTTCTAAGCAAAACAATTCTTTCCAGCCGTTTTACATACCACATGATTCTGGTGGTTCAGCTGTCAAGAATCCAGAGACCACTACATTTTTGGCAGCTTCACAAGTCTAAAATCTTTCCTGTTTGGCTTTATTCAAAATCCACTAGAACAAAGAGTTGTACAAAAGTAAAGGTTGTCTGCACTGGGTGTTTACTCCGCCACTGCTGTCATTTTTACTCCTCTTAACTTCAGCTATGTAAAAGGGCGACAAAGGCGAAAATGGGGTGGTTGTATTTTCTTAAGAGTGGCACTACCTCCTTTATCCTATCTGTCTCCCTTACCTCTCCTCCAGCATCCAAATAACTATTCACATTTCCCCTCTATGTCTAAATCAGCTAACAAAACAATTCATTTTCTCTTTTAAAACAAGCATCTGAAGTGACATCCATCACATGTAATCACTTCACTCTTCAAGGCCCATGAAATATAGTAGCAGCAACAATATTATCTCATATAATAAACCCATTGTCATTGCATTGACACTGATTGATAGCTGACCTTCCAGTGGTTTTTCTGAGATTGTATGTCATACTAGAGGAGATGATTCATCCTTCTCTTGAGGAGTAGATGATGGATTCGACAGATTGCTTTTGGATTGACAGTACAATTTTTCATCCACTAGGCCACCAGAGGGGAAAAGAGGCATTAAACAAAACAATTTTGGCTCAAGGAATGCTAATGAGTTACTATGTGCTAGATATATTTCTTATTTAATATAGAGTACAATCCTGTGCATTACTATTGATGTACCTTATTACAGCTGAGAAGCAGACTTGAGTTTGATTCAGAGGGATTAACTAATTTGTCTACATTTAATATACTCAATGAAGATCTGAGTATATCATGTCTTTTGAGATTGCTTTTATACCATGCCTTTTCAGAAGGGAGTTCTGGTGACCTAGGGAGTAAGGAGTTGCATTGCTAATCTAGACATGGCTCGTCTTGGCAGCTGGAGTCCACCAGCTGCTCCAAAGGAGAAAGATGAACAATCTCCTTTTGTGCAATTTATTACCCTTTAAAACCCTCTGGAGGGTCAGCTATGAGTCAGTTCAGATATGATGATGACAATGAGCTAGTTTTAATTTTTAAAAATGTAAAAAAAATTGTTTTTCAAGTTGCTGTCACTACATTATCAAACCATTCTCACTACATATATTTACTATAGTAAAACTATTAAAATAAAACAATTATTTCTCCATTCTAAACAATTTAAAATATTTTAAAAAGACAAATGCATATTTATAAATATTTATATGTATCTGTTGTTGTTGTTATGTGCTATCGAGTTGCCTGCAACTCGTAGAGACACTATATACCCATTCTGAACCAATATCACTGAGTGATACATCTACCCCCATTGCCCCAGATACTAATCAAGCCATCTCATCTGAGGTCTTCCTCTCCTGTGCAGTCCCTCCACCATTCTGAGCATTCTGTCCTTCTCCAAGGACCAGTTCCTACTGGCCACGTGCTCAAACTATGTGAGATGGAGCTTCAAAATCCCAACCTCCAAGGAGAAACTTGGTTTCACTGTCTCTAGGACAGACCTATTTGTTTTCTTGGCAGTCCATTGCATGTTCAAGACTCTTCTCAAGCACCACAACTCAAAGGCATCATTTTTTTTCTCAATCCTCCTTAGCCATTACTTAGCTCTCTGATGCAAAAAAGCAAGTAATTGCAAAGACCAAGGACTGGATCAGCTGCACCATAGTCTCTAGACTGACATGGTTGCTTCTCGGTACTCTGGAAAGGTTCCTGATAGATTTGTCTAACACAATTCACCTTTTGATTTCCTGATTACTGTTGCCAAAAGTGTTGATTGTGGAGCCAAGCAAGCTGTAACAACTTCAATCCCTTCTCCATGCATCATGGTTCTGCCATCTATCCCAGTGGTGAGAATCTTTGTCTTCTTGATGTTGAACTTCAATCCATATTGAAGACTACAGTCCTTGACTTTCTACAAGAAGCACTTCAGGTCCTGTTCAGTTTCAGCAAGCAAGGTTGTGTCATCTGTATAATGTAGGTTGTTGATGAGTCTTCCTTCTAAGTATATAGGATAGCTATATATAGACACACACACACACACATGTATATACAATAAAATAATTATATAGTTCCTTTGAAGAGATGTTAAGAAGCATTGGTTATTGTGTTTATATGATGTACCATAAGAACCAACTTATAGCTAAACTTTCAGTTGCTTTTCAGAGGATGTAAATCACATGGGAGAAGGTTGCCCATGTTTCTCACAAGGAAGAGCTGGTAAATTCAAGCATTGAACTAATTGAGATCTATCATTATTCATACACCCTACTTTCTGCATATAAATGGATTTTTGTATCCATCTCTTATTAAGGATGCAAGTTTTGGTAAAAATTTTCTTCACCCTAAGAACATTTTACCACAGCCAACTAAAAATATTTACTCTCACTTGACAAGCAAGAGCTCTTTTAAATGAGAGACAAACAGTCTACATAACTAGTTTAAACTTTTGAACTTTATTTCCTCCACAAGAATAAAGAGTTTCCCATCATCTAACACTCATTCTTCTGTGTGTATAGTCATTTATGTGCTCTTTTTAATGGAAACATTTTTACATGCCCTTAGTACTTTCAAAAATATAGAGTAAATATCAAAACCAGAAAAAATTAAAGTGAAACATCATGATGAGAAAGAAAAAAAAATAGTAAACATACAGCATTTAGAATTATAATAAGTAACAAATCAGACCTTAACAATTTTCAAAATTGGCTCAACCCATTTATACTGCCACTAGTGAATTTGAGGGTCCCCATTGCTCTAAATTATCAGGAACCTTTAAACTGTTTACTATTCTGTTGGATATCCAACGATATTCCATTGGAATTTTAATTCACATTTTTACTGTTATTAATGAGCTTAAAGACAACTGTTTATATTCATTGGTCATTTAGAGTTCCTTGTTTATGAAATACTTGTCAAATCTTTTGCTCATTCTTCTACTGTGCTATCTTGTTAATTTCGGATAAGCATTGGCTGTGTGTGTTTCTTCAATTCCACACAGCTTGTCTTCTCATTCTTCTAATGAATAGTGTGTTTCACTGATGGAATTTTTAGTAGCAATAATGAACATATTTATAAATTTTCCAAGATTAGTACTTTTCTGTTCACTATTTAAGAAGTCTTTTGTAACTTTGTTGTCAACTCATTGTGACTCTATAAGCAACAGACCTGAACCCTGTCCTATCCCGTGCCATCTTCATCATCTCTAACATCTGTGAGCCCATCGCTGTAGTTACTATGTCAATCCATCTTGTCAAGGGTCTTCCTCTCTTTTACTGACTCTCTACCTTTCTAAGCATGATATCCCTTTCCAGGGAAAACCTTCTTTTAGCCACATACCCAAATATGTGAGACAAAGAAGCTTCACCACCCAAGGAGCACTCTGGTTTCACTTCCTCTGGGACATAACTGTTTGATCTTTTGGCAGCGCATGGGATATTCAGCACTCTTCTCAAATACTACAACTCTAAATTATTATTTATTCTTCTGTCACTTATTTGTCAGCCCTCAGATGCTTATCAGGTTATTGAAAAGACTATGCTTGAATCAGGTGCACCTTGATCTTTTGACTGACACCATGAGTGTTCAGAACTTTGGTGAGGTCTCTGACAGCATACTTTCTCACTGCTGTACATCTACAGATCTCCTGACTGCTGGTACCAAAACTGTTGATTGTGGATTCAAGAAAGATTAAATTGTTGACAATTTCCATCTTCTCTCTATCACGTTTCCAGCAGGTTGAGTGGTGAGGGTTTTTGTTTTCTTAATGTTACTACCTTAAGGTCATAAAGTCTCCCTTAAAGCTTTATTGGTTTACTTTATACATTATTTCTATAATTCACGTCAGATTGATTTTTATATATGATGTTCAGAGCTGCTGAAGTTTCATGATTTCCATAAGGAACACAACTAACTTGACTTCATTTAATGAAAAAGCAGTCTTATACCCACCGCTCTGCTGTGCCATTTGTGATTGAGCGTAGCTATACACTTGCCTGGGCAAATCACTAGGCTCTCTCTTTTTTGTTCTGATCTATTTGCTTGTTGTTACATCAAGACCATGAAGCCTTGTTGTTATTATGTAATGTCAAGCTGACTGAAACTCACAGCTACCTTATCAACAGTAGCTCTGAATCCTGCTCTATCCTGAGCCAGTCTCACTATCTCTGACACACCCACCCCCATTTCCCCAATTACTTGTCAATCCATCTCATCCAGGGTCTTCTCCAGGGCTGACCCCCACTCTTCCAAGTATGATGTACTTCTCCAAGGACTATTCCTTCCTGACAACATGCTCAGAGTATATGAGACAGAGCTTCAAAATTCTTTCCTCTAAGAAGCAACCTGGTTTCTTCCTCTTCAGGACAAACTTGTTTGTTCTCTTAACAGGCCATGGCATATTTCAAACTATTCTCCAGAACCACAACTCAAAGGCATCTATCAACTCTTATGTCAACCTAGTCATTGCCCAGCTCTCTGATAAATAGCAAGGAACTGAGAAGACAAGAGCCTAGATCAGGTGGTGCGCTTTAGTCTCCAGAATGACATAGTTGCTCTTCAGAAATTTGGAAAGGTCACTGAAAGCAGATATTTTTAATACAACTTGCCTTTTGGTCTTCTGACTGCTGGTGGCAAGAGTGTTCATTATGGATCCGAGCAAGATGAAATTGTTAACAATCTGAATCTCTTCTCTATCATGATACGGCAAATTTGCCCAGTAGTTAGAATCTTTATTTTCTTGGTGTTAAGCTTCAATCCATATCGAAGACTGCAGTCCTTGACTGTCTGTAGCAAATACTTCCAGTCCTCCTCATTTTTAACACCTGGATTCTTGTAGACTAGTCTCCTCCCTTTACCATTTAAAGCCTCAGATCTATGATAGAGCATCACTATCTGTCAAAAGTGACTGGATGATAGGGAGTCTGAGTTTTTGTTTTGATGTCTAGACACTTAAAAAAAAACCCAACAACTTTGAATTTTAACCCTCCATTATGGGAGCTCTGGTGGCATAATCTATAGAGAGTTGTGCTACTAACCCAAATGCTACATTTCATTGATGGTTCAAATACACCAGCTCCTCTGCTGGAGAAAGAGAAGCAATCTCTTCCAGTATAATTATTATCCTTGGAAACCTGCTGGAAATCTGCTATGAGTCAGAGCTGAATAGACAACTATGTGAGAAACTGAAGGAAAGAAAGAAATGAATCAAGTAAGAGTTTAGGAAGATAAATTAGACCTAAAATCTTCAATCTCTTCTATAATTAGAGAATCAAGCAAATTAACTTTTATTTATTTCACATAAATTTACAAGTGGTCCCATCTGCACACATACAGACATATGTTCTCAATAGCTATGAATCAACTTTTATAAACAATGTATTTCAATAAATATATCCACTAAACAATCCATTGAATTTGTGCTCATATAGAAACTGAACAAAGACCGAGAGGGAATTGTAGGAAAAGAATGGATACTGTGCTATTTGTAATCAGGAAAGATGTGTGTCAAGTGTATATCTTTCCACCATAGTTATTAATCCAGTATGTTCATCAAATAATCTGAGACTCAGGACTATATGAGTAAGAATAGGACATTGGGATTGAAATAAGATTCATTATAACATGAAATATGCAGATGACACAACTTTCCTTGCTGAAAATTGAAGAGGCCTTAAAACACTTCCATGTAAATATAAAAAACTATAGCCTTCAGTGTAAATTAGATTCAGCATCAAGAAATCAAAAGTTCTCATAACTGTAATAATAAGAAATAGGATAAATGAAGAAAAAGAAGAAGAATTAATCAATTAATTCAATAAATAAATTAAGATCAAGGGATGAATATTTTGGATCCAAAAATCAATGCATATGGAAGCAGCAGTCAAAAAACCAAAGTCGTTGATAGAGCAAATGTTAGAATAGAGGCCAAGCCAATTGCTAAATTTTTAGATATTTTTTAGCCTGATTTATAGTAAATTAATCTACATTTAAAAACTAAATATACCGCTATCTAAATTTATAATTAAATAAATTCTAATAAAAGAAAAGATAATAAAAATATTTATTTTTCAAATATTTACTTTTTATTGGTTTACATACAAAATTCATGTACAATGTGTTTCACATATTCCTTCATTCACACCATATAATCATTCCCATATATTGTGTCATAAAATTAATCACCATTGATCTGTGCTCACTATTACCCTGTCTTTTCAGGTCCCCACTGGATCTTTCCTAATTCCTTCACCCCTCCCCCCTGCCTACAAAACTCTGCGAACTCGTGACTCCCTTCTCCAAACTTTCAGCCCCCTGTTCCCTTCCCTTCCCCCTTTAGACTTTTGTATGTATCTTCCTGGTTAATGGTCTTTTGCAGTATTTGTCCTTATGAGTTTGAGTTGATTCATTCAGCATAATGCTCTCTAGGCTCTCCCATGTAATATAGTATGTTTTAAAATCATTGCTCCTGAGTACTACATAGTATTCCATCATGTGACAGTACCACATTTTCTCAATCAATTTGTTTGTTGATGGACATTGGGCTATTTCCAATTGTGAATAACACTGCTATGAACATCAGTGTACAAATCTCCATTTGTATCTCCTTTTTATTTTCCTCAGAATTTATTCCTAGCAGTGAAATAGCTGGGTTAGATGGAATTTCTATGTTCAGCTTTTTTTGAGGAAATGCCTCACTGTCTTCCAGAGTGGTTGTATCATTTTACAATCCCTCCAACAGTGTATGAGAGCTCCAATCTCTTCACATTCTCTCCAACATTTATTGCTTGCTGTCTTGTTAAACTTTACCACTGCTACTTGGGTGAGATGGTATCTCACTTTGTTTTTTTATTTGAAATTTCTCTAATTGCCAGCCATTGTGAGCATTTTTCATGTGCCTGTTAGCCATCAAATGTTCTCCTCTGTGAAAAGCTTTCCACATCTTTTCTCATTTTATAATTGGATTATCAATCTTTTACTTATAAAAGCAATGTAGTATTCTGTAAACTTTCACTATGAGACATTTGTCTACGATGTCATTTCCAAGGTTTTTTTCTCAGTCAGTAAATTTTATTTTTACCTTATTGTAAAAAGTTTTTGATGGTCACAGAGACTTAATCTTTAGAGAGTCCCATTCATTGATGTTATCTTCTCCTGGTTGTGTATTTATGGCTGTATTATCCAGCTTATTTATACCATAGGCTAGGCCTTTTATGTTCTGTCCCATTTTGTCTTTTATGATCTTTATGGTGTGGGGCTTTATCCCTGGGTCTTTGACCCACCTTGAGTTGATTTTTTTTTTATATACATTAGATTCAAGAACATCCCTGAGAATGTTTCTTGAGTTGATTTTTGTGTGTTATGTGAAATGTTAATCATGTTTCAGTTTTCATCATGTAGATGTCCAGTTTTGCCAGTACCATTTGTTGGAGAGGTTGTTGTTTCCGATTTAATAGGTTTTGATTCATTGTAAAATACCAGTTGGCCATAGGTGGCTGTTGTTCTGTGTCATTGAGTTGTCTACAACTCATAGCAACCTATGAACAATAGGTCTGAACTCTACCCTATCCTGAGCCAATTGAAAGCTCTCATTACCACTGTCACTGTGCCAATCCATTTCATCTAGGGTCTTCCCCTCTTGCACTAATCCTCTACTCTTCTAAGCTTGATTCCCTTCTCCAAGGATTGGTCCCTCCTGGCAACAAACCAAAAGTATATCAGAAACACTGTCAAAATCCTTGCTTCCAAGAAACAACTTGATTTTATCCTTTCCAAGACAGACATCTTTGTTCTCTTGGCAGACCACAACTCAAAAGCATCAATTCTTCTTTTTTCATCTTTAGTCATTGTGCATCTCTCTAATATTTAGTAAGTAATTACAAAGACCATGGTCTGGATCAGGTGCACCTTAGTCTCTAGACTGATATTGTTGCTCTTTAAATACTGAAGAGGTCCCTGATATCAGATGGGTTAATTCATGGATTTATGGTTCTTTTCCATTGGTCTGTGTATCTGTCATTGTACCTATACTATTCTGTTTTGGTTATTATGTATGATAGATTTGAGATGAAGTAATGATATACCTCCCACTTAATTTCCATTTTCTGAAGTAAGCTTTGCTTATTCAGGGTCTTTTTCCCTTCTAAATAAACTTGCCAGTTGCATTTTCTATATACTTGAGAAATGAATTTGGTATCTCTATGGGGGATACACTAAACATGGAGACTGCTTTTGATGGGATTGCCATTTTCACTATATTGAGTCTTCCTATCCATGAACAGGGCACATGTCCCTATCTGTTTAGGTCTCTTGTGTTTCTTGAAGAAGTGTTTTGTCATTTTCTTTACTAAGGTCTTTTGTGTTTCTGTTGTTGTAGATATGTGCCATCATGTCACCTGTGAGTAATAGTGACCCTATCGTTTATTTCCAATTATGTCAATATGTGGTTAGCTATTGTAAATGGAATTGGTTTTTTAGTTTCCTTTCCTGTTTTTATCTTTGTTACTGGAGAGAAATCCCACTTAACTTTATATATTGATCTTATATCCTGCCACTCTTCTAAATGGTAAGAGTGAAACGAAACTTTTACTTTTGGTCTAGATGAAGAAAGTTGTAGGATTTCTTTCCTCCTGTTGATCTGACAACAGATTTCCAGACATACTTAAATAATCCTTATTTCTTTAAAGCCACAGATTAACTATGGACATAATGAAAAGTTAAGAGTTAAGAGGGTATTTCATAACTTAGACTATGTGTTGAAATTGCAGTCTATCTAGTGATCTACCTCTGAAAAGTTATAGCCCAGGAAACTTTATGGAAAACAGTTCTACTCTGACATAGGCAGTTGCCATGAGTTAATTGCCTTATTTCCTTTCTCTCTCTCTCTCTCTCTCTCTCTCTCTCTCTCTCTCTCTCTCTCACACACACACACACACACACACACACACACGCACACACACACACACACACACACACACACACACACACACAGAGTATTTGACACATAGACTGGCTCACTTGTAACAGAATGTAGAAGAAAAGATTTTCGCCACAATGAAACAATTATAAACTGGCTAAAATGTTTCATAACTGACAAAAATCAAGTGTGGCTGGCCTGCCAAAGTAAAATAACTGAGAACACTGAAGAGTTTGCAGTGAATCACAAGAGCCTCCATCAGGTACTTAGGAAGGTCGAGGAAGACAGAATGCCTCAAGAGACACTGTCCCCTTGTGGTACAGGTGTGAAGAGGTGACTTCTTGTTAGGGTGAGGCAAAAAGCCAAAAAGCCCCGCTCACTTTCCTAATTTTTCATTCCAAGCGATAATCATAAACCACTGAAGGAAAAGCATCAAACCCTCTAATTCCAAGGGATCCAAGGACTTCTAAGAAGGGAGCAGATGCCTGCAGCAGACAAACTAAAAATTCAATCGACTTCTTTAGATTCTGCACTCGAATGAAGTTGAAGGTTAAGTAGCTAATGGAGGAATATCAAGTTCCCACATGGCATAATTAGAGACAAAGCACAGTTGTTGTTGTTGCCATCAAGTTGCCTGTGGCCCATCGTGACCCTATGTACAGAAGCTCTGAAGCCTTCCCTGTCCTGAACCAGTCTCACTAATTCCAACACATCTACCCCATTGCTCCAGTTACTGTATCAACTGATCTCCTCTAGGGTCTTTCTCTCCTGTGCTGTTCCTCTGCCCTTCCAAGTATGATGTCCTCTTCAAGGACTGGTCTCCCCTGGCCATGTGCAATTAGTGAAAAGAAAATAGAAAACTCATTTCCACTGGGGGTAGATCATAAAAATGTTGTGGACCAAAGTAAGATCTTAAACCAATGTCAAGTGAAGGTCTCCTATAAGTATGTCAGAAATGATGAAGACGGCACATGATAAGACAGGGTTTTGATCTGTCCTGTTTGTTTATAGTATCCCAATGGGTTGTACTCAACTGGATGGCACTTAATAACAACCATAACAACTTTTGGGAGAAGAGTACCACTTTCTTGTTCAAATATATGGATAAAAGGCAGAGAATCATGGGGAAGAGAGGCAGATGCTCTATAAAATCCCTGAGATCCAGATGCATTTGGCTTCTCCAAGGCTGGAGATGGGGCAGGATTGCATATGAACCCTGCTTCTCACCCTGCTTCAATATAAAAGTGATTGCCCTCAAAGAACCGACTCACTGCTGACCCTCCAGCTGGTTTTCAGAAGCTATAAACTGCATGGAAAAGATGCTTATCTTTCTCCCTTGGAGCAGCTTGTGGTGTTATATTTCTAGTGAATAATAAAGTTAAAGACTGAATCTTCCAAAACACAGCATAATAACGGTATGGGGTAAACATACAAAAAAAGTTCTGCAGTGAGCAACAATAAAAAAAAGAAATAAATATGTGTGTGCATATATCTGCTTGGAATTGCTAGGTAAAATTGTGGCCTTGTTCACAATAGCAAAGAGCTGGAAACAGCCCTAGTGCCCATCAACAAATGAATGGATAGAGAAGCTCTGGTATAGTCACACAATGGAATACTATGCAGCACTGAAAAATAAGGAACTCATGAAATTCTATGCTAACTGGATGACCTTAGAGGACATTATGCTGAGTGAAATATCTCAGTCACAAAAGGATAAATATTGCATAGGGCCACTATTGTAAAATAGGACTGGAATTGTGGTTGAGGGAAGGCAGAGAAGAAGGGGAGGAATGATGTATACTGCATTGCAACAGATGAGGCAGAGAACTATTTAAAAAGTATATATGATTAGGTGTTATTGTCATGATAGGAGTCTTGAAGGCTTTACAGTGTAGTGGGCTTGGGGGGAGAAATTGCAATGAAAGAGTTTTTCTTTTACTCATCAAGGAGAAAAGTGAATTGGGGGGAAAGGGGTGGTCAGGGAGAAAAGTGCAACAATGAATGACTGGAAAACCTAAGTTACTGTAAACGTTCATTAAAATTAATAAAAAAATAATTATGTGGGTTAAAAAAATCAAAATGACTTTCATTTTTAAAAAAGTTCAAAATAAAACCCTGTTGAAAACAGTAAAACTCATGAATTTTATACTATATTTAAACATAAAAAACAAATAAACTGCTATCAAGTTGACTCCAACTCATACTGTGCCTCCTCCAGTTTCCAAAACTGGAAATCTTACAGGAGGAGACTGCCCCTCTTTCTCCCATGGGGTACTCAGTGGATTTGAAGTGCTTTCTGTTAGCACTCCATTATGCTAATTTATGTACTAGGTCACCAAGGCTGCTTAGTCTTCATGTAAACAGTACCTCTTTTTCTTCACTTTTATCATAAAGGAAGGAAAAGAAAAAAAAATATTTATTTAACATTAACATTTAACAAAAAAATGAACAATAGATAATAGTTATATGGGTAATATTAAAAGAGTGTGCCTATGTAGCTGCCTTTAAAATTTTCAAATACCATGGTCTTCTTTAACATTTGATTGCAAAGAATATAGAAAAGGGTATAAACAGTAATGAGTAGAGGAAACTAGTCAATACTCCAGAGGTCAGGCCATCAAGGTGGTTAGCATGATGTCATGTTGATAGTATGTATCCTCAATAAAATGATAGAATGTGCTGAAAACGGCTCTTCAGGTTTGTGGTTGTCTCTCCCAGAGCCCACAACCTCAGTCTAGTCATGAAGAAAACATCAGACAAAACCAACTGCAGGGGTGTTTTCCAAAATACTTGGTCAGTACTCCTCAAGGTTGTCAAGGTCATGGCAAACAAGGAAAGATTTAAAAAGCATCATTGACCAGAAGAAACTAAGAAACAAGATTACTAAATGTAATTTCATATCCTGGATAGAACCCTGAAACAAAAGTAAAAACGGAAAGTAAAGGGGAAACTAGAAAGATCCAAATGAAGTTTGGTGTTTAGTTAATAACCCACTGCCATTGAGGTGATTCTAATCTAGAGAGATCCTCTATTGGGTTTGTAAGGGTATAAATCTTTATGGCAGGACATTGACCATTTTTCTCCCATAGATCAACTGGTAGATTCAAACCACTAACCTTTACATTAGCAGCAAAATACATAACTCACTATGCCAACAGAGAACCTTATTTAATGATTTTTTTAGTTTATACTTAATGTTATTATATTGTTTTCTTAGTTTTAAGAAATGTAATATGATATTGTAAGACATTAGGACTAGCTTGGCAAGTGAGATATATATACACACACACATACAAATATATATAAACTTTTTTTGCCACTTTTCTATAAATATAAAGTTGTTACAAAACAAAAAGATTTAAAACAATATGGTGCTCCTATGTATGTTTGTATGTTGTTATTATTTGCTATTGAGTAAGTATGACTTATAGCAACCGGATGAACAAAAGATCTGAACTCTGTTCTATCCTGCACCATCCTCATACTTTCTGACACACAAGAACCCATTGCAGCGGTCATTGTGTTAATCCACCTGGTCAAGGGCCTTCCTCTCCTTTGCTGACCCTCCACCCTTCCCACCATCATGACCCCTCCAAGGAATAGCCCCTCCTAGCAACATGTCCAACGAATGGGAGGCAAAGGTTCATCAATCTTGCCTCTAAATAGCACTCTGGGTGTACCCTTTCCAAGACATACCTGTTTGTTCTCCTGGCCATCCATGGGATGTTCAGTGCTCTTTTCCAACACCATAGCTCAAAGGAGTCAATTCTTTTTTTATCATCCTTATTCATTGTCCAGCTCTCAGATTTATAGTTGTTAAGTGCCATCAAGTGCCGTCGAGTTGCAGATGACTCATAGTGATGCTATGAGCGAAAGATCTGAACACTTGTATAATTTCCATCATTTCTCCAAGTTCATAGAGTTTCCAGAGGCAAGCTATCTCGGAAGTGGATGTCACTCCTGCTTTGAAGCTTGTTTTAATCGGGAAGCTCCACCAAACACTGTGCACCATGGGTAACCATTATCACATTTGACACATCAGTGTCACAGGGTTCAGCATCACAACAACCAGGAGTTACCTCTGTCCAGCAAAATGGGCAGACCAGGGCTGTACCACTTAGAAGAATGTTAGACAAAAATAATCAAAGCTAGGCCCAAGGGCCGCAGATTTTAAAATCAACCACTTTTAGGTTGGTAGCATCACTTTCTGTCCACTAGGCCAACTGAGCTGAGCTCTCTCTATGTCATTGTTGTTATGTGCTGTTGAGTTGTAGATGACTTTTAGCGACCTTATGAATGAAAGACCTGAACCCTTGTATAACTTCCATTGTTTCTCCAAGCTCAGATGCGTAGCAGAATGAAATCTTGCCCAACTCTGCACCAACCTCCCAGTGTCTCCTGTGCTCTAACCCACTGCTGCAGCCACCGTGTCAATAATTCCTCTAATTAAGAGCCTTCTTTTCTTTCTCTGATCCTCTATTTTTCAAAGCATGGTGTCCTTTTCCTGGGACTAGCTCCTCCTGAGAATATTCCCAAAGTAAAAGACAAAGTTTCCCGTCCTTACTTTTAAGGAGCACTCTGGTTCCACTTCTTCCAGGACAGATTTGTTCATTCTTTTGGCAGTTCGTCATCTATTCACTTCTCTTAGCCAACAGCACAAGTGAAAGGCATGAATTCTTTTCTTTTAAGTGAACGTTTAAAAATTGTATTAGGTCTTCAGGTATATTCATAGCAATAATAATTTATATTATAATTTAATTATAGATTATAATTTATCTTTATGACATTTATAATCATTATGTTGTTATTATTATTATAACATTAGTTGCCATTGAATAATGTAATTAGGGAGCTCTGGTGGCCTATTGGCAAGAAGCTGTACTACAATCCCAAAGGCATGTGGTTCGAGGCTACGAGCTGCTCCGAAGGAGGATTGACATTCTCTTCCCATGGGATTAACTGACTTTGAAAACCCGCTGAAGGGTCAGGTGTGGGTTGGTTCCAATCCAATGTTGAAACAATAACAACAACAATGTAATTAACTGCAAGGTCTAATCAGCCTGTTATTGTGTATTGATCTTTTTGGGTCATCCTTATCAGTGGTCCTATTTCCACATACATATGGAGCAATTGAAAAGACTATGGCTTGGAACAGAAGAATCTGTCCCCAGAGTGATATATTTGCTCTTTACCATTTTAAAGAGGCTCTTTGCATCAGAATCATCCAATTTAATTTACTGAATGCTGCTTCCATGGAAGCCAATTGTGGACTTGCGTAAAACAAAATCTTTGAAAACGTGAAACTTTTTTCTGTTTATCATGATGTTGCTTACAGTTATGATATTTTCATTTTCTTTATGTTGAGGTTTAATCCATGCTGAAGGCTATAATATTTTATTTTTATCAGTAGGTATTTCAAGTCTTTGCTTTTAACAAGCAAGGTTGTGGGATCTGTATACCATAGGTTGTTAATGAGCCTTTAATCCTGATGTTGTGTTCTTTCTTTAACCAACTTCTGAGAGTATTTGCTTTGTACATTGATTAAGGATTAGTAAAGGATACAACGTTGCTACACACGTCTCCAGATTTCAAACCATGCAGCTTTCCCTCCTTCTGTTATGTTCCGTTGACTGCTTCTTGGTCTATGTACAGTTTTCATATGAGCACAATTAAATGTTCTAGAATCCCTTTCTTTGAACTGTATGCATCAGGCATTACAATCAACATAAACTTTGCATAATCTAGAAAACAAAGGCAAACAGTTTTTAAAATTCTCTGCTTTCATGTAAGATCCATCTGAGTCAGCAATGCTAGTCCTCATTGCACATTGTCTTCTGTATCCAGTCTACATTGTGGCAGTCTCTGGCAATGTGCTGCTACAGGCATGTTTGAATTATGTTCTATATTTTCTGCATTCTTTTAGCATACCTTTCTCTGGAATGGAGAAAAATACAGATATCTTCTAGCCATTTAGTCAGATAACTCTTGCAAATTTCTTGGTATAGCACATAAACATGACCAGTGCTGTGACCATATGTAGAAATATTTCAGTAGGTAAGTCCATCACTTCTTACTGCTTTGCTTTTTTTGCAAGTTCCTTCAGTGAAATTTAGATTTGTTTCTTTCTTGATCATATGCTACTTCCTAAAAATGATTGAACAGCAGCCAATTCTTTTGCACACTGACTTTGTAATTCCCATTTTCTTCTGTTGCTTCCCATGTCATTCAATATTTTCTTCAGGGAGCTCTGGTGGCCTAGTGGCAAGAAACTGTGTTGCAATCTCAAAGGCATGCAGTTCCAGGCCACCAGCTGCCCTGTGGGAGAAAGATGGGCTATCCCTTCGCATGCAATTAACTGCCTCTGAAAACCCACCAGAGGATCAGCTGTGGATTGGTTCTGACTTGATGGTACACAACAACAAACACCAATCATTCAACAAGGTGTTCTAGCGATATAGTCTGTAAGGAGTGGCAACAATAGTGAAAAGGCAACACCTCTCTGGTGGTTCAAATTCACCAGTGGTTCCACGGGATAAAGATGAGAAATCTCCTGTGCAATTTACAACTTCAAAAAACCCACTGATGGGCCACTTACATGTCATTGCTGACTTGAAGGCAATGAGTATTTGGCTGAATCATTTAGTTTTGTAACTCAGGCCTTGAATTTTTTTCTTCAGTTCTTTCAGAAACTGAAAATTTTCCTCAAAGTTCTTGAGAAATAGCAGATCCTTACCTTTTGGTTTTCTAACTCCAGGTTTTTGCATGGTTTACTACAATACTTTGTCCTTTATTTTCAAGATGCCCTTTAAAATACTTTGTTCAGCTCTCTTCCTAATTTTTTCCTAGCTGCTCCACATCCTAAATAAAACAGGTTTCAGTCTCTCCTGACATCAATTTTGGTCTTTTCATGTCCTTTTTTTTTTCTTCATGTGTGATATCTCAAATGTCATTACATAATTCATTTGTTCTTTGGTTATTAATATTTAGTGTGGCAAATCTATTCTTGAGATGGTCTCTCAATTCAGGTGGTATACACTCAAGTTCATGCTTTGATTTTCATCAACATATTTTTTTTCAGCTTCAGTTTGAACTTGGTATTGGGCTGATGATATTGATCTTTTCTACCTTAGCTTCCCATGAATGAAGTAAATTTGATTGATGGCACAGTGTGTTCCATTTGCCAAGGTCAAGGTACATGATTGACGTGTATGCTTTTTAAAGGCATCTTACTGAACAAGTCTTTGCATGTACAAAATTCTAGAATGCAATATCTGGTATTGTTTCTATTGCAAACACCTTATATTGCAAGTACTAATCCCTTTTTACTTTCAACTTTTGCAATTCTGTTTGGCTCTCTCTACACTTGCAATGGAAAATAAGTGAAAAAGTGGTTGCAAGGAGCAACTAGATCAACTGGAAATAGTCTATCTTAGCATCATTTAGAAATCAAATATGAACATAGTAAAAATGAGAGAGTAGATTTTACTTTAAAATCTAGTAAATCTTATAAAATACATATTTTACTAATGGTAAAAACTTAAGACTTCCAAAAATCCAGAAATTAAAATAAAAACGGTTACTTTTTATAGTGGCACAATACACAAAGAAACAGAACAAAAGACTACCAAGTATATTAAAGTGAAGTAATTATCTAATACTTAAATAAAACGATACAATTTTTAATTTGAAATCACATCCTATATAAACCCACCTGAGGGTCAGCTATGCCTTGATTCTGACTTGACAGTACACAACAACAACATAAAATAAGAAAACTTTTCAAAATTTCTAAAAAGGAATCATAATACTCAGGGGAAAGTTTACATACAGCAGTAAAAGAGTTAAGGAGTGTTCAATAGTTCAATTACTTGATTGACAAACAGAAATTGAAGCTCAAGAATCACTCAAACACATAGAGTTCAGATGAAAGTGGAAGAGTTAGAGAACTCAGTTCAGTTTCCTTTTCACAATCTTTGCACAACATAACCTTTCTTCTAATATATTGCAGCCTTCATTTGCCTGACTATCCATCAACAAAACCTCCAACATTAAGCAAATTAGATTATAAAACACTCTCATACTGGGACTTGAAGTTCTTTCTGTGTATGAACCTAATTTAAGCCATCTTTCTAAGCATATCTTCAGTGTCAAGACACTGGAACGAGAACTTAGGTATTTTGAAAATGTCAAAATGCCGACCAGCAGTCTCCTTACTAAACTCCAATTGTACAATTCAGGTTTACTCTTCTGCTGGTGTAGTCAGTTCTGTTAACTCAAAGACAGTGTCTTTCTAGGGGTTTAAATCCACCGGCGACACGAAAGGAGAAAGATAGGCGATCTCCTCTCATACAATTGAAAACTTCCAAAAGTCCACTATATCAGTACTAAGCTGATTATGACTTAATGATAATACATTTTTACTCTTAGAGACAACCTTTACATTTCTTAGAGATCTGTAATGAAATTTAAATTTAATAGTAGAACAGAAATGGCAAGAAAAAACAGAGGAGTATATAGAATACCTAAGGGACAAGGGAGGAAAGTCCAGTGTGGACAAAGTTGTCTTCTGGCCCTACAGGCCTCAATCGCTCATTTCCATATTCCCACATAAAAACTCATTCTATTTTTTTAGACAAATATTTTATAAGCAAAAGTCTGGAATCTGATTATTATGATACTAGTAATTTTTACCACCAGCAACACTTGCAGAGGCTGACTTGTTTTAGGAAGTGTATTCTAAATTTCTTATAACTAGAGTATAAATGGTATTTTGGAATGGTGTCCACTTATAATTCTTTGTCTTGGATTCCCTTCACAGAACAATATTCTTCTAAGTTAAAGCAGAAAAAACCCCATATTTATTTGATTTTATGATAAGCCTTAGTCAAATAGTGATCTTGGCAATCATTAGCAAATAAATCAAATGATTAAAACATTAAAAAATGCAAAGTCATAACAGTGGTGACAAAGCTATTAACAGGTCATTCACACATAACTTTATTAATTTATTCAGCAGCTTGTTACTGAGTCAAATATAGTGCAGGGAATGGAAGGGGGGAAAAAAATCATGTTCCCTACTTTAAAGGATATTAGTCTAGTGATACAAGCCATGGAGGTACAGAGGTTAAGTGGAGAGCTGTTAACTGAAGGTAAGGTGAATTCCAGAAGATGTAGAAGATGTACCCTTAGACTACTAGGAGAACAAACAGGTTCATCCTGGAGAGGGTGAAACCGAGCTGCTTCTTGGAGGCAAGGATTCTGAAGCTTCATCTGACATACTTTGAGCATGTTGCAAGGAGGGACCAGTCCTTTCAGAGGGATATCATGCTTGGAAGGGTGGAGGGACAGTGCAAGTGAGGAACACCTAGCATGAGATGGATTGGTTCAGTTAGTGGGATAATGGGGATAGGTGTGTCAGAGACAATAAGGTTGGCTCAGGATAAAGCAGGATTCAGAGCTGTTATACATAAAGTTGCCATAGTTGCAAGCAACTTGATGGCACCTAACAACAACAACAATGGGAATGTGATTCAGAAATAATACAATTCTCAATGACATGATGTGTAACTTCATATTACCATAGTCTCTGATACTGAATCAAAGATAATACAGTTTTTTTTAGTAATATAAGTTGTCTTCCAGAAGCAAATAAATTATTTCTTTCAAAAAACTTTATATAATTTCTCTCTGTAAAAGAATTTGTGATATACAAATTGTTTTCCATAATTAAAAGAGAAAACAATAGCTAATTGTTGTTGTTCTTATGTGCCTTAGAGTTGCTCGTGACTCATAGCAACCCTGTGTACAATAGCTCTGAACATTTCTATATCTTGAGCTAACGTCATTGTCTCTAACACACCTACTTACATTACCCCCGTCACCGAGTCAATGACTAGAAAGGTCCCTGAAAGCAGATTTCCTCAATGCAATTAGTCTTCTGATTTCCTGGCTGCCGGTACCAAGAGTATTGATTGTGGAGCCAAGCAAACTGAAGCTGCTAACAATCTCAATCTCTTCACCATTTATGATGCTGATGCTAAGCAGCCTAGTGGTGAGAATCTTTGTTTTCTTGATGTGGAGCTTCAATCCATATTGAAGGTTGTAGTCCTTGACTTTCGGCAGTAAATACCTCAGGTTCTCCTCAGTTTCAGCAAGCAAGGTTGTGCAATCTGCATAATGCAGGTTGTTGATGAGTCTTTCTCCAATCCTGATGCTACTACATTCCTCCTCAGAGTCCAGCCTCCCGGATGATCTGTTCTTCATATAGTTTTAAAAGGTATGGAGATAGGATGCATCCCTGGAGTTCATCCTTCCCAACTTTGAACCATGCAGTGTTTCCCTGTTCTGTTCTGATGACTGCTTCCTGGTCCTAATATAGGCTTCCTATAAGCACAATCAAGTGTCTGGTATACTCATTCTTCCCATAGTTAGCCACATAGTCAAATGCCTTTGCAAAGCCAATGAAACACAGCTAGACATTCCTCTGGTTCTCTCTGCTTTCATCCAAGATCCATCTAACATCAGCTATAATATCCTTAGTACCACGGCCTCTTCTAGACCCAGCTTGCACATCTGCAGTTCTGGGTTGATATGCTATTCTAGTAATTTTTGGGTAATCTTCAGTAGGATTTTGCTTGCATGTGATATTGAAGATTTTGTTTGCCCATTTCCACACTCTGTGAGGTCATCCTTTTATAGAATGGGAACAAATATAGATCTCTTTCAATCAGCTAGTCAATTGGTTGTCCTCCTGACTTCCTGGCACACCTTAATGAGCGTGTCTAGGGCAGTGTCTGTTTTTTGAAACATGTCAATTGGTATGCTGTCAATTCCAGAGGCCTTGTTTTTAGCCAATTCCTTTAGAACACCTTGAACTTCCTCCTTATCACCACAGGCTCTTGATCATATGTTGTTTTATGAAATTCTTTTGTGTCAGCCAATTCTTTTGGGTACAGTGACTCTGTATAATCCTTCCATCCTCTTTTAATGCTTCCTGGATCACATAATATTCTGCCCAAAGCATCCTTAAATATTGCAACTCGAGACTTAAAATTGTTATATAATTAAAAGAGAAAGCAATAGCTGATAGGAAAACCCCAAACAACAAAAACCAACAACAACCAAACAAATCACCAATCATACAAAAAAAGACTACAACATGGGAAATCAAACAAACATGCTAAATCCCAAACATCAATTTGAAAGTATTTAAATTTTATCAAATTACATCAGTAGAATTAACTTAGATAAAAAGAATTTCTTTTTGTGCCTTAGAAAAATTCTTCTATTTTAACAAATCTTGTGTGTCCTTTAAAGTAGAGATTTTATCATATCTGCATTTTATTGTATATGTACAAGTCCCTGGTCATAAATGCTGATTCCAAGGGAATGAAATGTTCTGAACAATCTAAGTATGATTAAATCTTGAGAGAAAGAAATATTTCTTAACCATTAATTTAGGTCCTATAGCTTTTATATAGCTGTCATACAGCTTTGCACGTAGTAGACTTTCCTAAAAGTGTTAACTTCATAAACAAAATTTAAAAGAATAAAGAATGCAAGCTGCTTCTCATTGAGAAACAATTATACTCATTTCAAGGTTAGAACCAGCACACTGAAATATTTCAATCCTTTCATCTTTAAATAGAAGACACTCTGACAGACCTGACCTCTGGGAATCATTTCCTCTTTTACATATTTAAGTAACTACAAGGTCAAAGACAAAAGGATGCTTGTTTGAAAATTTGGTAGAAATTTCCCATGGATTTAGTTTATAATGGAATCACTTTCTAAATACATTTAGAGCTAGTTTTAAAAGTGTTTTCTGTTTATAAGCATATACACAAAGCTATCTCCTGTGTTGTTTGTGCTCCAGGAGGCATAAAGCAAAATCAAGCTATCACTAAAGCACACAAATTCAGCAAGATGGCAAATTAAATATTTACAGTATTTCAAGAAAACATGAGTCTCAAAAGTGAAAAACAGAAACTAACATGTAAAAAATATCAAACACAATACATTTATTGACTTGGACAAAATGAAGATACAAGGAATGTGCCAAAAATTGCATAAAATATACATAAATATAAACTGCCAGATTTGCATGCTTTTGGAAAAAAATATCTGAACAAAAGGGAGAAAAGTTACAGATTTGATAAGAAATGTTTTGGGTTTTTTTCCCTTTTATAGAAAGAGAAGGTTATATATTGCTCTAGTTCTTGATAAAAATACACACACATACATAATTAACATAAATATAATTAACTCAATTTTTTAAGAGTATGACAAAAAAGTTTTAAAGCTACAACAGTCAAATATAGTTAAGCATTTGTAAAGATACTGCTGATCTCAAAGGCAAGAAGCTGGTCTTCTATGTAATTCTCTAATATTGCTGATTTGTAGGTAGATATAAAATAATTTCCCTTCTAAAATGCATATATAATTTAGATTTATTAATCAAAACTACTGAAATATTTGTTGTTTGAGATATCTCAGTGGAAGTGTTCTGTGCCAAGGTATCATTCCATTCTTGCATTAACACATGAGATCAAACAAATGAAATTCCCCAATCCCCATTCATGTCTCGAAAAGTCACTGACTGCTGAAAACAACAAATTTATTCTCTCTTGGAAATGAATCAGATGGCAGACTATCATTCTGTAGCCAGCATATGATTCAGCAGAGCTTTGTACAAAAAGATAAAGTTCAAACACCATCCTAAAAGGGTTCTGGAAGTACTGTTTTTATTCCTCCTGGAATCTCTGCCGACAGCATCCATGAACTTCTGACTGTGTGTAACAGAAGAATACACCAGCATGGCAAAATAATGACTTTCAAAGAACAGCCAACAACAAGCACGTAGGGACCCTTCCAGTAAATACAGGTAGGAGAATTGCACATTGTGACATTAGGCTTATATGACCAGTACTCTGAAATGCAATGAAAACAGGGCATGAACACTGGCTTGTGAATATTTAAACAAATTCTTAGAAAAAATAACTAACAAAAAATACTTAAAGAAAATATAGTAGATTTTTATGTTTTATACGATTGTTTTGCTTGTATTTTCTTGTCTTCATTAAGCAATGACTAAATAAAAGCAAACTCTTAACAAAGATATTTTCCCCCTGGATTTGAAGAGAAACACGAGTAGGTAAATCTAAATAAAAGTGTCTCTACAGAGAGGTACCAGGACTAAAGAGAAAGCTATTGTTTCGAATTTCATGTATATTTAAGTGACTTGTCATCTTTAAAATATTCCTGCACTCACTTTTGTAATCTTCTAACAATGAGCTGTAATTAGCATAGCTGCTTACATAGTTAAACATACAATGAAAAACTTCAGTAATTTGAACTCATTATAGCTATTCCAAGTTCACAGGAATTTCCATAAGAATATTTGATTTCTTTTGAGAGCTCAAGCTTTTAAAATGTGATGTTGTTTCATTCAAAGAAATGCAAATGTTACATAGAAATCTAGAAGAAAAGATTAGGGAAAAATAGAAAATAAGTTAAATAAAATACATGCTTTTTATATTTCTTAATGGCCTAGTATGCATTTCAGGCATTGTAGTTCTGTCTTTTAAGTTCTAGAGTCACAGGCTTCCTGAAGCAGTCTCAATAAATACTCAGTTCAGCTACTGACTATAATTGATTTATGATTTTTTTTTCTTTAAAGGAACTTTGAATTGAAGTATAACTTTTATTTTCTAGTTATTTTTCTTATTTCAATATTCCAACTCAGTTTGGGCTTTTTCGGTTTTTTGTTTGTTTTGTTTTTAAAAATGGTCACACAATGGGGGAAGATAGTTATATAACCTTGTCTGTGGGTTTTCTTTGCTTTTTTGTTTTTGTTTTTTTGGTTGCTTTTTTTTATGTTTTGTTATGGTCCATCAAAAATGAGTAACTTAATGTATTTAAACACACATCTATTGATAGACATAAAGATACAGAAAAATATATTTAATCTTTCTTTGGATGTCTTCAGAAAGTGTGCTATTATTTTAATGAAAACAATATTTTTATTATGGAATAAACACAGCCATGGTGGGGTCTTTTTTTGTTTGTTTGTTTTTCTGTATATAATTATTTCCCTGCTGTCTGAGTTTCCAACAGTTGTGACCAAAAGATCATCAAGAGTTTTGAAACCAGTGAAAAATATTTATCTAGGACAATACTAATCAGTTACTCTGAAGAAATGACTTTCCTCACATGATTTAACGTTTTTACAGAACTTTAAGTGTTCTGTAATTAATTGAAGAAGAGATTCAGGGGAAGGGCAACCTCATTTTTAGATCTGATGAATCCAGAAAACATGAAGTGGGACTGACAGGGACCATAGATCTAGAATACATATAGAGGAAGGTTGGTTTCACTTTTGTTTTCCCTACAACCATCATTTCCTCCTTCCTCCCAAATCCATGAAATTGCACTACAAAAACTAGAATCCTTCATTCTCTGTCTTAGCAGATGAGAGGCAGTGTTATAGAGGTAAGGGGTCACTAGAAGTTAGAATCAGCTCTGATAATGCACTTTGTTTGTCTTGTTTATTTTGGTATACATAGTTGGGCAGAGGGGAAAAAACCTAAACCAAAACAGAATGAATCAACTACAGATGAGAAAAGATGCAGCCTTTTCCTCCATGGATCTGAAGGCTAGTTATATGATCTGGAGCCAAGGAGAACAAAAGGGAGTGTGGCAAGCAGACTTTTATAAAGAGGAGTAACAGGACTTGAGGCACAAAGTTAGTGTCATCTGAGCTCTCTTTTTATAGCCAGAGATAGCTTCACTACTACTCTCAAATTTAATCCCTATTTAAGTTATACTGAGTTTTAAAAGCAAATATTAGGAATGTTATAAGAATATCATTAAGCTCATCTGATTTTATCTTTCTCCCCTGCGTAAGCATGATCCAGTATGTCTTTTAGAGAAATTCTGTGAAATAATTTTGCCCATAGCATTTCAACTCAAGGCTTGAGTTTGTTTTCAGTTGTTTCAGCTAGAGACATGCTGAGTGAATTCTTCCCTTTTTATTCTCTGACTCCAGCTCTTTGCACATTTTGTTATCATAATTTACTTTGCCTTCTTGAGTTGCCCTTGAATTCTTCTGTTCATCTCTTTAAGCTTTAGCTTCTCTTTCCTTGTTTTGGATTCCCAATGCTTTTGTGCAATTTTTAGGGTCTCTTCTGACATCTGTATTGTTTTTTTCTTTCTTCTCTGTCTTTGTAGTGACATTTTTGCTCTTCTTATGCCTGATATCCTTGATTTCATCCCTTTGATCATTGGTGTTCAATGCTTCTTGATTGCATGTTCGATCTATCTCCGACTGTAAAAGCTGGTAGAAATCATCTATTTCTTCTTCCTTGGCTCTGGTTGTTGGTGCATATATCTGAATGATAGTGGTATTTACTGGACTTCCTTGTAAGCGTATGGATATGATCCTGTCACTCACGATGTTGTACTTCAAGATGGATCTAGAAATAACTTTTTTTACTGTAAAGGCAATCCTGTTTTTCCTTGTCTTTTCATCTCCAGAGTAATATATCATATGGTCATCAGACTCAAAATGCCCCATGCCAGTCCATCTCATCTCTCCAATGCCTAATATATCAATATTTATGCGTTCCATTTCTTTCTTAACAATTTCTAATTTTCCTCCATTCATGGCTCTCACATTCCATGTACCAATCACTAGGGTCTGCTTACAGCTGTTCCTCCTCCCTTGTGTTTCCATACTTGATGGTTCTACCTAGGTTGCCCTTTTTGTTAACCTGCGTGTGTTCTGTTGTGCATAGGGTTTTCAGAGGCCTGCTATTTCAGAAGTGGGTGGCCAATCCTTCTTCCTAGTCTGTCTTAATCTGAATGTTCAGATTTAGAGGAGTATCTGACAGACAGCAATTTGTGGAGCAGTTAAAGATAAATCCCTTATTGTGGGGGTAAGAGTTAGTTAAAGTGTTGACCCCACCCTTAGCCCAGTGCCATTACCCACTTACTTCCCAGCTCCACCCTCCACCAGGATAACCCTTCTCATCTACCAAGTCCCTTCGGGCCAGAAAGGGAAACATAATCTACACAGAAGTTCTACAGGACACGTCACCTTCCCTTGGAGACAGCACAACTAAACTTAAGAGACACTGGTCAAAAGAAAAATGGCAGCAGTCAACGTTTTTGGAGTCACAGAAGCCAAGAAAGCTTAAGATACAAACTGTCAGATCATGGGTTGGACAATGGAAGATATTTTCTGAAGGGACTTGGTAGATGAGAACGAATAAAGACATTAGGAACATGAAATCAATGCTCAATACAACAAACTGAGAGGCAAGAGTTATACCTCTAACAGCAAACTGTCAAGATATTCAGGCATACAAATATGGCATAAGGCACTATTTCCTGGCTGCATCTGAGGCCTGAGCCACAGCCTACCACAACTTTATGCTTAGAGAAGTAATTGTTACATATTGAATATAATTTTTTGCTCTTACAATAAAATTGTAATAAATAATCTCATTTGTAGGTCAATTATGTTTAAAATATTGATGTTGTCGTTAAATACCATCAAACTGTAACTGACTTATAGCTAGCTGACTCTTCAGTGGGTTTTCAGAGGCAGTAGATTGCCCATGAGGAGATTGCCAATCTTGCTCCCACTGAGCTGAGTAGCTGGTGGAATTGAACTGTGTGTCTCTGGGTTAGCAGCACAGGTAAATGTATTTGTGATTTTAAGCAATGTATAATAATTTGAAATTGCATACTTAGATGTTTAAAAGAACCTATTTAAAATTCTAAACATAATATGTATTATAGTACATATTCTTAATATATATTTAATATGTGTTATAATAAAATTGTACATAGGGTTTTCAGAGACCTGCTATTTCAGAAGTGGATGACCAGTCCTTCTTCTAGTCTGTCTTAATGTGAATGTTTAGGAGTATCTGACAGACAGCAATTTGTGGAGCAATGAAAGATAAATCCCTCATTGTGGAGTTAACCATTAGTTACAGTGTAGTCCCTGCCCTTAGCCCAGTGCCTTGACCCACTTATTTCCCAGCTCCACCCTCCACCAGGATACCCCTTCACTTCTACCAAATGCCTTCAGAATTAATTGGGATGGGTGTGTCAGAGGCAATGTGATTGGCACAGGATAGAGCAGGGTTTAGGGCTGTTGTACATAGGGTCGTTATGAGTCGCAAATGACTCGATGGCACATAACAACAACAACAAAACAAATAAAATTGTAAGCTTAATATGTATTATTTTCAAAATATAGATTTCAATAAATACTGGTTCATAATGGTCTTCCAGGTGACCTAGGAAATAGCATTGAATTGCAGAATAACCATACTACAAGGAGCTAAATGAATTGGTCATTCATAAGAATGTTCTTATTCCCATTTTTATCTTAAATTCTAGGAGCAGATATTGGGAAAAGTTAGAAAATTATAATGTGTGACTATCATGATTGTATGACTTTGTTAATGCCTGTAGCATTATACCATTTGTGCCCTTATCTAACCCAAATGCCATGTTACACTCACTTGTCCACATAAAATGTTTCCCTGTTTCCTATTGAAATTAAGTTTGATTCTATAATATGATCCTCAGAATGATAAAATAATGTGAAGTTTAAAAAAGCATCCATAAAACAACCCCCAAACCAGGGAAAGAACAATGTGGTTGTAGTTTTGTTTGCTTTGCTTTGAATCTTACTCTTAAAAATGTTTTATCTTATGAAGATATTTTTTACAATTCTCAAAACGATTCTGTATATTTCCACCTGAACACACGATATAACCAAGAAATAGAATGTAAGAAGATGCTCCAACTAAGAGAACTATGCTCTAATTATTAATCCTGAGGCATAAACGTAGCTAAACATTGCTTTGTTTTCAGTCTGATAGATGAACTGAAACAGAAAGAAAAGAATTATTTAATTCCATCATAAAAAATATCCAAATATTTCTCAGGGAGGACCTCTCCCTGTCATAATTAAATTAATCTGTAAATTTACCAAATAAACACTGTGAACAGTGTACTTTTAAACTGTTAAAACACTACCTCAGTGTCTTAGCATTTTTTAAGAAAACAAATATTGTACAAAGTTTTGTGTATTTTTTTAATCAACATTTTGCTGCAAGACTTAAAATAAGGTTGACATAAAATTTCCAAAATAAAAGTACGATTGCCTGTAGCAAGGAGTACGTGTTTGGATGGATCTGTTGTCAGAGTTCAGGAAAGAAACTAAGCCATAACCATACCTCCCCTGTGAGAAAGTGAAATGACCTACCCATGGTGTGAGGGTACAGGGTGCAAAGAGATGGAGGCCTCTGGGAAGTCTTTTAATTTTGCCGAAAACATCATTTCAGACATTTTGCTGTTTTGTTAAAATAATAAATATATTGGCCAACTATTTTTAAATTTCAGATGTTTAGTTAAATTTTAACATTATCCCAAAGTGATCAAAAAAGACAAAACTTCATTACAAATGATAATTAAGATTAATATTTTAACATCTCTTGGGCCAGTCTCTTCAACAAACATCATCAAAACAAGCCTCCAAATATTCACTTAAAACATATATTGCACTTCCTGTTTTCAAAGACCCAACCTGCATTTTCTAAATGCAATACATGAAAATGTATAGAAATGTTTTTCTTGTTGTTGTTACGTTCCAGTGAGTTGACTGGCTCATAGCAGCTCTGTACAACAGATTGGAGCCGGGACTGATCCTGTGCCTTTCTTACAACCACTTGTGCTTTCTATTGTTTGCTTGTTTCCTTATAATTATTACCCTTGATTGTTTTCTTACAATCTATCTCTGCTGTCTCCATTGTTGTAGTTGAGGGTCTAGCCCAATCCATCTTGTGGCGGGTCTTTCCCTCTGTCGCTGATTCTCTACCTTTCCACACATGGTCTCCCCTTCCAATACCCGGATAAGAAGCCCCAAAAGAAAAGAAAAATCTGTTACTGAAATCTCCCTTTCATTGCCATAGAGTAGGAACTGATTTATCGCTGATCCTCCAGTAGATTCTCAGAGGCTGGAAATAGTATTTGTAAAATCTTTTCATAGTTAAGACCCATTCTTTTCCTGAAAGTAATTTTGCCCTACTTATGTGCATGAATCATCTGTAAAATTCCACAAAGTAAAGAAAACGTATTATTTAAAGCCACACTTTTAGTTTCCCAAATGACAGGAACTGTTCAGGCCATTCTCTGGAACATAGAAAATAAAATTTACTGACACAACAACAAAGTTATGAGGCTGACCTATGTTTGAAAAGTAGCAATTCCATATGGTTCATCTGAGTAAAAATTTGACTCAAGATTTCAAAGTTGTAGAATAATGTCTTACAACTTAAAACTTAAATAATGAAATGCTATAGTGCCTTTTTATTTCATTTTAAACTCTAGATTATTAGAAACTATGCAAAACTCTGTACTTAAAGTGAATGCTCTTTTCTGACTACAGATATTTTTAGTTCTATAATTACTGTTCTGTGCTGTCACAATGGAACCAACTTATAGTTGAATCTCCAACAGTTTTGCAGAGGCTATTAATCACAAAGGAAGAGATTGCCCATCTTTTTGCCATGGAGAAACTGGTGGATTTTTAACCACCAGCCTTTGGGACAGGAACTCATCTCCTTACCACTTGTCAACCAGAACTCCCCAGCTGGGTAATAGGCCTTCAAGATTAACCTCAAGGTATTTACAAAACTTTCAGAATGGATGCTTGTAGCTGTTGCATTTGAAAAAAAATTATTAAAAAAATGCTGATCTTCAATTAGCATAGAATATACAATCTCCTCCTGTCTGATTTATAACCTCAGAAAGCTGATGAAAGGTCGTCAGTTCCAACGTGATGGCATTGAGGTGAGGTGAGTCCATAGATAAAATGATCACCATCTTATATTGGTTAGTAGCAACTGGATGTTAAAATTTGCTAGCCATTATCTAAGAAGCAACGGCTGGTCTTCTCTTCACCTAGAACAAGGAAGGGGAAGAAAAGAAAAGACATAGACCCAGGATCAGAAGAACTAAAGAGTGTCTATCAGCCATTCTAAAGGGAATCACAGTAAAATATTGTGGATAGAATGGTGGAAAATGTGTAATAAAACTAAAGAACATAAAAAGTGCAGGCCTACTAGTCTAATAGAGACTGGTGGAACACCTACACCTATGACCCTTAGTCGCGCTTTGATTCTGAAACACAACTCAGACCAATGTTTCAACTAGAAGGTAAACAAGGGGTATGATGGGTGACAGCTTATTACGTAGGAAGTTTCACTAATAATCCAAAGTGGTACCTCTCCAGAGAACTGAATACATCAGCATTTCCACAGGAAAAAGACAGACAATCTCCTCCTGTGAGATGTCAGCTACAAATTGGTTCCAACTCAATGGCATTGAGAGAGTTAGAAGGTAATTGATGCCAACACGGCACTCATTACTTAGAATAACCACCATACAACATAAAAAATAGAAGTATTTACCCATAGTCACCCTGGGTGCCAGTAGTCAGGAAATCAGGAGACCCATTGCACTGGGCAAGTCCATTGTCAGTGACCTGTCCAAAATACTGAAGAGCAATGATGCTGCTTTTAAGACTAAGGTGCACCTGATTTAGGTCATGGAATTCTTAATTACCTGATACACATCAGACAGCTGGACAATGATTAAGGATTATAGAAAAATTGATTTGTTTGAGTTGTGGTGCTGCAGAAGAATACTGAAGACCCCAAGGACTGTCAAAAGAACAAACACATATGTCTTGTATAAAGTGCAACTGAGGTTCTGATCGCTGGAGGCCAAGATGGTAAAGCTGTGTCTCCCATACTTTGGCCAGATAGCTAGGTGATGTTCTTAGAAAGGAAACCTCGTGCTTGGAAAGATGAAGAATCAGCAAAGAAAAGGAAGACCCAGTGAGATAAATTGACATAGTGACTTCAACAATGAGCACTAATTGTGTCAAAAATTATAAAGATGACACAGGATAGGGCAGGATTCAAGTGTGTTGTTCATAGGGTCTCTATTGGTCATATTCAACTCGATGGCATCTAATAACAACTTTAACTCATAGACAAAGCTCAGAAAGGAGAAAGGAGTAGGCTAAAAAGATTAATAGGGTTAGGACATAAGGAAATGAGTACTATAGGAAGAAAGTTTAAAAAGTGTAAATACATTGTAAGTAGTGTTACTAATGTTATAAAATAAGAGGAGAAATGTGGGATCAAGATTGGTGGAAGATCTATCAACAATCTGCATTATGCAGATGATACAACCCTTCTTGCTGAAACTGAGGAGGACCTGAAGCACTTGCTGCAAGAACTGCAGTCCAATATGGATTGAGGCTCAATGTCAAGAAGACAAAGATTCTCACCACTGGACCAATTGGCAGCATCAGGATGGATGGTGAAGAGATTGAGGTTGTTCACAGCTTTAGTTTGCTTGGCTCCACAATCAACACTCTTGGCACCAGTAGTCAGGAAATTAAATGATGTATTGCAATGGGAAAGTCTGCTGATATGGAACTCTCCAAAGTACTGAAGAGCAACGGTGTCTCTCTGGAGCTAAGGTGAGTCTGATTCCGGCCATGGTCTTTGCTATCACTTGCTATGCATCAGAGAGTTGGACAGTGACTAAGGAGGATAAAAGGAGAATTGATACCTTTGAGCTGTGGTGCTGCAGAAGAGTATTGAGCCTACCATGGACTGGTAGGAAAGCAAACAGATTCATCCTGGAAAGGGTTAAACTGGGCAGCTGCCTGGAGGCAAGGATTCTGAGGCTCCGTCTAACATACTTGGACATGTTGTAATGCTTGGAAGGGTGGAGGGAAGGTGCAGGAGGGGAAGGCCCTCTATGAGGTGGATTGATTCAGTGACTGGGGTAAGTAATTGGGATGGGTATGCTAGAAGACAGTGCAATTGGCACAGGACAGAGCAGAGTTTAGGGCTGTTGTACATGGGGTCACTATGAGTTGCAAGCGACTTGATGAAACATAACAACAACAACAACAACAACAGCTACAGGAATGGTTGACTGAAAAGCCTGTCTGCATTATAAACTTTTACTCAACTCTCTCTATATACATATCTCCATGATAATTTTGTATGTGTATTAGCATTATTATCTTATAAATTAAAGCTACAGTCGTGCAAGACTATATACTTTATATATTTTTAAAGAAACAATTCCAAATTCCAATTCACTTCTTAAAACTTAATTTACATAAGCATGTGTGTATGTGTATGATGTCCTGTTGTTTGTAGAGTAGACAAATGATAAAAGGGGTGTTTCCTTTTCCAAAGTTCTGGTATAATTCAGATATATCTTGATGAGTTATAAACATTTCTATGAATTTTATTATGCTATAAAAATAACACTAGCAATAAAGAAGGACATTATAGGATGCTTACAATACTTACAATACAGGTTATTTCCTCTGATGAGCTAGCAGAACATAAGAAAGAACTTAAAAACATTTTCTTAGCAGATGTTTATAACTCATGTTTAAGTATTAATATGGCCAAGGATTAATTCTTAAACCAACTTGCTTTGTTATTATACTCTAATGAACCATATAAAATATTTGATCAAAAATATCATTACATTGACAAATAAAGAGAAGTTGATTTTAAATTTACCATTAGATGTCTTAATCTCATCTGTGAAAATCTGATACAATTAGAAAGGATATACAACCTCATGAAAATTGCAGAACAATGTAGTAAGTGCTATGATAAGAAACTTTGGAAATAGAAAGAGAAATGCTTCAGTATTACCAGCGATCTTGGGGGAAGGGTGGGCAGGGAGAAAATGCAACAATGAATGAATGGAAATCCAAAGTCTCTGTAAATATTCATTAAAATTTATAATTTAAAAAAAGGGAAAAAGGGGCTACCAGGAGAGGTATTTGAACTAAATTTTGAAGGATGAAAAAATGAATTAAAAAGGCAAGCAGGGGGAGATTAAGAGATGACAGCTAATTTGTGTAAAGAAAAGGTGGGAGAAAAGAACATGACATATTTAAAGCACTTAAGTTAATCTGTGGAAGGAGGAGTGGCATCCACTTCCATAATAGCTTGCCTCCAGAAACCCTATGAACTTGGAGAGAGGATGAAAGGCACCCAAGCACCAAGGACTCTCCTTCATAGGGTCGCTATGAGTCGCCTGAGACTCAACGGCACTTAACAACAACAGCAACAAGTTAATCTGCTGTGTAGTTTGTCGAAGGGTGAGGTGAGAAACGTAATTGGAGAGTGACATACCTCCTTTCTTGAGTTTCTGTGCTCTGCCTATATGATTAGTCTCTCGTACGTCTTCAGTAGAAGAACTATACATATCAGTTCCTTCCAAATTGATTATCTCCACACTAGTTCTCTGGGACTTTATATTTAGATAAATCAAAAGAATAAATCCAGCAGATACTCCCAACTCTGACTGCTCAAAACTATGATCCCTATCAGTGAAATTTCTGCTCCTGTCTCTTGTACCCCAGATCCTAAGGAATAGTGTCACAAGCTCCAAGAGATAAAGCTTAAGTCTGTCATTATTTTATTCTCATTGCCCCAATCAAATTAACAAAAAGTCTTGTAGATTCCATCTACTTACTATGATATGTGAGCTCCCCACTTCTCTATTCTATATGCCCTCCCCCTGGTTCAATCTCACTTCATCTTTCACTTGAATGATATGTAGCCTCCTATATTCCTGTGTGTATTAGGTTTTCAATAGAGTGTTGGAGACATTGGTCTGGATAATAGATAAGAGGGCTTAAATAGAGGTCTGATAAGGCAGAAATCAGCATGGAAATGGTGGTTAAAGCGAGAACAAAAAGTGTGTAGACCCTGTAGCAGAAAGAAGAAAATCAAACACAGAAACTTTAGGAATCTCCCCCTTTATGGGTTGAGTGAAGTAGAAAAAAAAAAAGTCAAGGATTTAAAGAGTCAGAATTGGTGTGAAAACCAACAGAGAGGTAAAATAAAGCAAGCAGAAGAGAGAGTTTTAAGAAAGGGTGATTTATAAAGTTATATGACCACTGAACACAGGCAATGGGAATTAGTGATATGGAGTTTCTGGTTGAGCTTATAAAAAACAATGGAATTGTGTAAAAGATGCATTCAAGTCGAAAAAGGAAGGGCGAATATGGAGCAATGTAATGAAGAATGGCTGTGAAGGAAAGAAGGAAAGAAGAGAGAAGGGAATGTAGGATTGTAGGAAAATGTCTCTTTTTGTTTTCTGGCATTCATAGTTCTGAGCATGTTAGGGGAGTTACATGAAAAGCTTGGTAAAAATAGACCATGTGATAAATGGCAAAACAAAAGGCTTGTGAGAGAAGGGAACAAATCCAGTGTCCAGGCAGAGGACTGCTTTACAGAAAGGGCAAGTCACATTATTCTCTGACATAGCAGTGTGTATAATCTCACCCTCATCGTAGTAGAAGAGTTTAAAGGTAGAGGAGACAGGAGTCTATGAATGCTTTCTTTAATTTTATGAAATTAGAAGCAAATTATTTTAGGGGCCAGGGTGAAAGAGATTGGTGCTAAATTGACTCTAAATAGTAAACTATTACAGGCAACGCAATGCGTAAGACCTTGAATCATAATAATTATGTGATTAAGAATCAAATAATTCTTATGAGGCTGTATCCTCATTTCGAATTCCGAGTCTTCAAATTAGTTTAACACTTGGATTTCAGAAGTGAACTGCACAGAAAGCAAAGTAAAATGAAGACACTGTTTCTTTTTAAAGCAGATTATGAAACACAAGCCTCACAAACTCCACATCCTTCAAAATTTCCACTTCTCTTTTTTCCTTTGGAAGAAAAGTGTATTAGCACCAAACAGGTCACTCTAACCCTGCCTCTTAGGCAAAAGAAATAGCTTAATAAAATACTAATAGGGATTTTCAATCAAGTTAGCATCAATTACTCACTAAATAACACATCTTTATAAAATTACAGGAGTTAAAAGAAATACTTGGTTATTCATAAACAAAAGAATATCTAATAAGAAAAAATTATCAGTTTTCAAATGACAATAATAAAAAGCTATGTTGTTGTTGTTATGTGCCATCGAGTCGCTTGCGACTTAGCGACCCTATGTACAACAGCCCTCAGCCCTGCTCAAATTTTTACTAATGCTGCTTCCTCCCCACCCCCTTCTTTTTCTATGGTGGAAAATGAAAACCAAAACACTCAGTAACACAACATACACTTTTACAATTTAATGGCACTATGCCATTTTTAATGTTATCATTATAATTCTTTTGAGAAATATTCTACCATCATTAACATAAACTCAATGTACTCCTTCACCAAGAAAAACTCTCCTTCCCCCCATCCCTGCTAAGCAGTCAAAGTCCTTGGTTTCTGTATATTTCCTTATTTTAAAACAGCAAGATTATGTAGCATTTATCCTTTTGTGATTTATTTCATGATAAAATGTTTTGAAGATTCAACCACATTGTGAGAAGCATCAGAAGCTCATTTCTCCATTGACTGACTAGTCACAAATACCATATTTTGCTTGACCATTCATCTGTTGATGGATATTTCAGTTGTTTCTATCTCTTAGCTTTTGTAAATAGGGCTGCAGTTAACATTGATGTATAGGGGTATTGGAGGGTTGTTGTTATGTTTTGGTGTTTTTTTTTCTCTGTTTGCTTTGCTATTTCCTGGTTATATACTTGGGACAAAGATAACTAATTATGTTCAGCTTTCTGAAGAACTAAAGAGTTTTTTACAGTGGCTGTATCATTGTATGGTCTCACGAACAATTCCAGTTTCTCCACAACCTTACCAAAACTTGTTACTTTCCATTTTTAAAAAGAATTACTATTGTCATTGTCATAGGAGTAAAGGGATATATTTTTGTGGTTTTGATTTGTACTTCCACAATGGCTAAAGTCAACAAGATAGACTGACATAGTGGCTGTAAAAAGAGACTCAAGTATTTCAGAGATCATAAGGATAATAAGAGTAAGACAGGGTTGTTAATAATGTTGTGACGACTTATTGGTACATGTCAACAACAATGACTATTCTAGGGAGCTCTGGTAGTCTAGTGGATAGAAAGTTGCATTACCAACTCAAAGGCAAGCAGTTTGAATTCACCTACTGCTCTGGAAGAGAAAGATGGACAATCTTCTCTCATGGTAGTTACTTCCTCTGAAAACCTTTGGGAATGTTGTTAGAAGGAGTCAATGTTTGGAAAAAGACAATCTGAGAAAGGAAGAGGTTCAGTGAAAGAGGACTTCTTTCAACGAAGTGAATTGACACAGTGACTGAAACCATGACCTTGAGTATGATAGAGATGATAGAGATCATGATTATGTTGCAGTAGAGGGCATTGGTTTGATGTATTGTTCATAGGGTCGTTATGCATTGTTGTTGACGAGAGCATCTAACAACCACAATTTCTAATGATATTGAGCATCTTTTTATGTCCATGTGGGCTATCTGAATATCCTCCTTGGTGAATCGTCTTTTCTAGCATTTTGCCCATCTTGGGACTGATTCTTTTGTATATGCACTGTCTTTTCTAAATAAACATTATGAATTTAAAAATACCAATAGAATATAGAAGAACAAATAATTTCAATCCAGCAGTTCTTTACTTATAATCTTATTTAAGGAAAAACATGTATTTAATAGATTTCAGATGAATAGATAAATGTATTAATAGAATACTATTTTGCTCTACAAATGCTTCTTAATAATATAAAACTGGAGAGGGCCTAAGCAAAAAGCAGTAAAATGTAAGTTAAAAGCAGATAGGATTTGTATTTGTGTGTGATTTATTTTGAAGAAAAGAAATGTCAAAGATACATAAAGTAAAAATTTATTTACATGTTATGAGGTGAATCTAAAATGGTTTAGATGCTTTTCTGAGAGGTCCAGGCATTCAGACTTGAAGATTTTAATGATATGGGAAGGGAGTAAGAAGGATAGAGCCACCAGCCACCACTTTAGGTGGCAAGAATGATGGATCTGGAGAACTTCACAGAGGAAAGAGAGACATATGATAGAAAATGCAATAAAACCCAAATCCAATGCTGCAGAGTTACTTCCAACTCATAGTGACTCTATAGGAAGAGATGAACTAACTATCCAATAAACTTCCCAAGGCTGTAAATCTTTGTGGAGGGAGACTGCCGTGCTTTCCCGCTGTAGTGTCTAGTGATTCAATTCATTGACTTTTTGGGAAGCAGTCAAGTACTTCACCAGGACTCCCTAAATTGCAATGAGGAACAGCCAATTCTACTCCTTGAGCAAAAATAGATATGCAAATCTGAAGATGTTCAAATCCCATTTAACAAATGTAACACTTAGTAAATGTCATGAAAAGCTGTCAAATTTCTTATTTGAAAAAATCTATATAATGTGACACTGTTTCTATTTATAGAACTTAAATGCCAGAGTCCGTGATCTATTTCTGTAGTGTTGACATATAAACATTATGTGTAGTTGTGACATTCCTTAACTCACAACCTTTGAAATTTGCTATATGTAGTACTCCACGATTCCAGCTTCCTATCACTGAGATATTAACTGGCTAAAATCAATCAATCAATCAACCAGTCAATCAAAAAAGAACTAATAGCAAGCAAAATAAAATAAAAAACATATAGCCATCAAACACTGGCAGAATAATGTTTTCTACAGAGTATCTGCGGTACTTTGTTTAAAATCATTCCTGTACAACTGCTTCACCCCATGGCCATTGCACCGCTTTATTCAAAGCCACCATTTTTCTGTCTCCTAGGGACCTCTGGCATTCCAATACATTCTCTATGTTGAAGGCAGAGTATCTTTTTAAAAGACACATTTAATTAGGTCACACACTGCCTTTGTCTCAGTCTCACATTGTCTTTGTAGAAAACCAAGCTCTTTGTCATTGTTTACAAAACGACATGCTGTGGCCTGTTCTCTAAGTCTCATTGCTCAGATTTTCTTTCAACTCCTCAGTAACTATTTGGAGGCCATCATCAAAGGTGTATGTCCAAGAAAACAGAAATTAAATGTACGTATTCAACCATACCACCTGCAAGCAAAGGAATAATCGAATTAGATAAGAATTCATAAATCCTAATACTGCTTGACAACATACCAATTGACATATTTCAACAAACAGACACTGCCCTGGAGGTGCTCACCAAGTTGTGCCAAAAAGTCTGAAGGACTACCACCTAGCCAATTGACTCGGAGAGATCCATATATGTTCCTTTCCAAAGAAAGATGACTCAACAGAGTGGGAAAATTATCAAACAATATCATTACTATCACATGCAAGCAAGATCCTGCTGAAAATTGTCAAAAAATGACTGGAACAGAACATCAACAAAGAACTTCCAGATGTGCAGTCTGGGTTTAGAAGAGGACATGGTACTAGGGATATTACAGCTAATATTAGATGGATCTTGGCTGATCGCAGAGATTACCAAAGGAATGCCTGTATTTTATTGACTATGCAAAGTAATTTGACTGTGTGGATCACAACAAACTGTATCTAACTCTGAGAAAAATGGGAATCCCAGAACACCTGATTGTGCTTATGTGAAACCTATACTTTTACCAGGAGGCAGTCCTTAGAACAGAGCAGGGAAACACTGCATGATTCAAAATTGAGAAGGATGTACTCTGGGGATTCATCCTATCTCGATACCTTTTCAATCTATATGCAGAACAAATGATCTGGGAGGCTGGACTCTATGCAGAGGAATGTGGCATCAGGATTGGAGGAAGACTCATCAATAACCTGCATTATGCAGATTATAACAACCCTGCTTGCTGAAACTGAGGAGGACCTGAAGCACTTGCTTCAGAAAGAAGGTCAAGGAATTCCACCTTCAATATGGATTGAAGCTCAATATCAAGAAAACAAAGATTTTCACCACTGGGCCAATTGACAGCTTCAGTATGGATGGTGAAGAGATTGAGATTATTAATAGCTTTAGTTTGCTTGGCTCCACATCAACACTCTTGGTACCAGTAGCCGGGAAATCAAAAGACAAATGGCATTCAAAAAATCTGCTGTCATGGACCTCTTCGGAGTACTGAAGAATCTGGAGACTAAGGTATGCCTGACCTAAGCCATATTCTTTGAAATTGCTTGCTATGTGTCAGATAGCTGGACAATGACTAGGGATGATAGAAAGATAATTAATGCCCTTGAGCTTTCATGTAGGAGAATAGTATTGAATACACCATGGACTGCCAGGAGAACAAACAGGTTTGTCCTAGAGAGGGTAAAACCTGCCTGCTCCTTGGCAAGAAAGATTCTGCGGCTTCATCTGGCATACTTTGAGCATGTTGCTAGGAGGGACGAGTCCTTGGAGAGGGACATCATGCTTGGAATGGTGGAGGAACAGTGCAAGATAGGAAGACCTTCGATGAGATGGATTGATTCAGTGACTGGGGCAATAAGGGTAGATGTGTCAGAGACAATAAGGTTGGCCCAGGAGAGAGCATAGTTCAGGGCTGTAGTACATAGGGTTACTATGAGTTGCAAGTGACTCGATGGTATACAACAACAACAACAACAACAACATCTTTTATCTCAATTTCCTCATCTAGAAAGGATATTGGGTAAAAAAAATCTCTAAGAATCTCTAAGCTGCCTAGTTCCAAAACTCTTTGAACACTTGTTAAAAATAGAGACTCCATGTTAAAAAGTTCTACTCCAATTTAGAAATAGATGTAGTGCATCAACATTCAATGTGTTGTTTTCTTTTTAAATTTAATATTTCCACTAAGCATTAGAGCTCTTTTGGAAAATAACAGTTTCTCCAATTTAAAGTCTAGCTACTGTTTTCAACAGTTGTCCTTTGGTTCACCTTGTTAAAAACAACACAACTATGTGCTATTAAAATACCACTCTTTTAAAAGCTCCTTCTCACACTCAACTTATTTATCCTCCTAACATAACCTTTGAATAAGTCAGTGTCTGTTAATTCTGGCATAGGAATAATTTAGAAAATTCTGCTTCTAAAACTGCAGAGTCAGTCTACTAAAGAAACACACTGTCTACTCTATTTTCTGTCATACCTAGTAGGTGGAAAATAAGTTACTATATCGAAATGGCTTACATTGCTCTAAAATTTTGCAGACATGAAAACAGCATCTTAAGTTACTAATTATGAAAGAATACCAATTAACTACTTTAGATGTTACTAAGTAATTGAAATTGTGTTGAATTTGCTAATAATATAATCTACACCTTCAAATTGTGAACCAAATGTATAAATATTCCAAAATGTTTTGCCAGGCAAAATATAGCTTGAGAAATTTGCTGGCTTTCTCTCCACCTGTGTCTATACATGGATAATGTACATGTTTTAGAATAAAGAAAATTTAGGAAATGTGAAATGGGTTAAATGTCCAAAAGCAGAAACATCTGAAAATAATAGTCAAATCCTACTTAATTTTCAGTATTTCTTACCGATAAAAATTAACGATTGGATCCTTAGAATAAGCTGAAACACACATTAGTATTATATAACGTACACTTATGCAAATACCTCTTCAGCTAGATCTTTATTTTCCTTAAGCTTTCTTTTTATTTACACCTACTACTTACTTATTGTTGGAAGCAGAAGTGGCATCCACTTCCATAACAGATTGCCTCTGGAAACCCTAGTAACCTGGAGAGAAGATGAAAGTTATACAGGTGTCCAGGACTCTCCTTCATAGGGTCACTAGGAGTCACCTGTGACTCAACAGCACTTAACAACAACAACACAACTTACTTATTGAGGGAGCTCTAGTGGCGTAGTGACAAGAAGTTGTGCTGCAAACCCAAAGGAACTCAGATCGAGGCCATCAGCTGTTCCAAGGGAGAAGGATGGGCACTCTCCTCCCATCTGATTGTTGTTTGTTGTTGATTTCCATCGAGTTGAGCATGACTCATAGTGACTCTATGAGCAAAAGACCTAATGTCTTTCCATAACTGTCATCATTCATCAAGTTCATAGTTTCCAGAGGCATATGGTTTAGGAAGTAGATGCCACTCTTGCTTCCAAAACTGTTTTACAACTGAGAGCTCCACAGAACATTGTCCACATTGGGAAATCATTCTGGTATTTGATACCCCAACGGTACAAGGATCAGTATCCCAGCAACTCAGGTTTCTTTATACTCCACATTGACAAAGAGTGATGTACAAAGTGGAAGAGTGTTCCTCCAGGTATAACAGCACTAGTTTCACTTTTCAGTGGTTAAGTGTCACTAAGTCAAATACAACTGAGAGTAAGTTTTAGACAAAAGATTTGAACTGTGTTCTGTGACTAAGATAATCTCTGTACAGAACTCTGTTCTATAGTTACCATCATTTCTGTACATTTATAGAGTTTAGAGAGTTTGTAGAATTTAGAGAGTCTGTAGAGTTTCCAGTCATCTAGTTTAAGAAGAGGATGCCACTCCTGCTTCGCAGCATAAATCAGTCTGGAAGCTCATCTAAACTGTACATAATGGGTAACCATTTTGGTATTTGACAAGACTATGGAACAATGTGCAGTGTCACAGCAACACCAAGTTGTTCAGTTCAGCAAATGGACAAAAGATTGCTGTGTCACTCAAGGAATATTCATTAAAAAACTAATAATGCCTTTGAGCAGACTTCCACCCTAGGCAAAGACTCAAGGACACCTGCTCTTGGGGGGGGGGGAGAAGAGCAGTAATATACAACAAACATGATCCCCCTAAAAAAACACGACCCCAAAAACTTCCCTTTACTTGCATCAGCACCAGCATCCACAAGCAGCAAAAAACTACACTTTCCAGGGTGGAGTCTTCCAGGCCTCTGTTGGCAGTCCCCTCCCTACCCCTGAGGTTAGCTGCCTCTAAAAACCCACTGGAGTGTCAATTCCAACTGTATGGCACACAACAATAACTCACTTATTTATCCTAATCATCAGGCCATTTTGGAAAATGGGCATTATGTAAGAGTTAGGACTATACTTAATTTTTAGCATTGCTGTTTCCTCTCCCTTCCCCAGTCCCTCAGTGCCCATCAAGCTCCTCTGACCTACCTGGGGATGCATGAGGCTTGGTGAGACTCCCTTCCCATTACACCTTTTCCATCACAGCTGAGCCTCCAAGAGAGGAGATTTTGGTAGTAGAGGTCGATGCTGCGTCATGCCTTCTACCTCCCCAGGTTTGAACACACTCCTCCATTTGCTCAAGCTCTGCACTCCATACAGTCCACTTTCCTCTCCTCACTTTTCTGTCATCCTCCATGGACTTCCCAGTGTTCTTGGACCCTTTCCTGGCTTCTCACGACCTGTCCAAAACCTCACACCTTGCCATCACTTCACACTCTCAAGTGTTAAACTGAAATGTCATGGATGAATGGCAGTAGGCAACCCACGGCCGGTTAACTCCCATCCCTCTTGTGGCCCAGTTGTGGCCTCTAGTATATGATTCAGGGTGGCCCATAGAGGGTGCACTGGCCAAGGTCATGGTCGAACATGGGACCCAGACCATTGAAGAAATTTTTCAAAGTTGTTAAAAATGTCAAATGTCACTGCGTCATGGCTGTTGCAGCGGCTCGGCTTCTGGTAGGTGTCCGGAGGCTGCACTGCAGCTTGGCGGCTCCGGCAGGCGGCTTCTGGCGGCTACAGCAAGGCTTAGCTGCCAACCCCTCAGGCTACGGGCCCCTACCAAGCTTCCGGACTGGTTGCACTACCAACCCAAAGATTAGTGGTTCGAATCCAGCAACAACTCTGCATAAGAATGATGAACAGTCTCCTCCTGTGTGATTAACTAGCTCTAAAAATTCACTGAAAAGTCAGCTATAAGTTGATTCCAGCTTGATAGTACACAATTACAAACAACAGAACACCCACCATATTAAAAAAAAAATGTAACCAGATATAAGTTGGGCTGTGTGACACATGAGAGTATTGGTGTACTTAGAAAGGCTTCTCCTCTCTTCTGTGTACATTCCAGAAATAAACGAGGGAATTCTTTAACATGGTATAGTGTTCTTGGAGGGGGGGGGGAAACCCCACCAAACAAAAGCACACACCTATATTGCCAATAAAATAACAACCAAATTCAAAATTCTGGGAAAATGTTCACTTTCTAAAGGTGTTCCCACCTTTTAGAAAAAGTTGAAAAGGTACGAATTTAGTACCGGGTTTTATTTGATCAATTTGTTCTTGTTTTTGCTATGTGCCATCGAGTCATCTGGGACTCATAGTGACTCTATCTATATACGTTAACTCTGAAATCTGCACCTTCTCTTGAGCCAATCTCTTTGTCTCTGACAGACTTACTTCCATTTTCCAGTCAATGAATCAATCCATCTCAGTAAAGGTCTTCCTCTCCTGCACTGTCCCTCCAGCCTTCCAAGCATGATGTCCCTCTCGAAGGCCTGGTCCCTTCTGACTACATTTCCAAAGAATGTGAGAAGGAGCCTCAAAATCCATTCCTCCAGGGAGCAGCCTGGTTTCACCCCCTGAAGGACAGACCTATTTGTTTACCTGGCAGTCCATGACATGTTCAACACTCTTCTCCAGGCCCCAACTCAAAGGCACCTATCCTTCCTCTATATCCTTACTTATTGTTTAGCTCTCAAATGCATAGCAAGTAATTGTAAAGACCATGGCCTGGATCAGTTGTATCTTAGTTTCCAGACTTACATCATTGCTCTTCAGTACTCTTGAGAAGTCCCTGACAGCAGACTTTTCCAAGACAATTTGTCTATTTTCTTACTGCTGGTGCCAAGGGTGTTGATTGTGGAATCAAGTAAACTGAAGTTATCAACAATCTCAATCTCTTCTCTGTCCATCATGAAGCTGCTAATTGGCCCAGTGGTGAGAATCTTTGTTTTCTTGCTGTTGAGCTTCAGTCTTTGACCTTTTGCAGCAATTGCTTCATGTCCTATTCTGTTTTAGAAAGCAAGGTTGAAACATCTGCATAATGCAGATTGTTGATGAATCTTCCTCCAATTCCGATGCCACATTCCTCCTTATAAAGTCCAGCCTCCCAAATGTTTTCTTCTGCATATAGATAGAAAAGGTGTGGAGATATGCCAGCTCTGGTGTCTTACTGGCAAGAAGCTAGACTGCAATCCCAGAGGTGAGTGGTTTGAATCCATCAGATCCTCTGCTGGAGAAGGAGGGACAATCTCCTCCTGTACCAATCAGATCTGATTTGATGGTACACACACACACACACGAAAAGAAAAGGTGTGGAGATAGTATGCATCCCTGATGCACACCTTTCCTGATCCTGAACCTGCTCTGTCCTGACTCTTTCATCCTGGTCCAAGTATAGGTTTTGCATGAACACAATTAAGTGTGATCCACACAGTCCAGTGGCTTTGCATAGTGAATGAAACACAGATAGATATTCTTCTGATACTATCTGCTTTCAGTCAAGATCCATCTAATAACGCCTATTTGCAAATGTAATTATCAAATAAGTCATGCAATAGCTATGAATGAAATATTACTATAACAAAATATTATTAAAAATATAAAAGATTAGTGGAATCTGAAAATGAAACAAACTGTTTTCATGTTCTTTTGGATTTCAATTTCTTACTGATATCAAGTTGGTTCAAACACACAGCTTATCCTCCTCCACTGGGTTTTCAAGGCTGTAAATCTACATCAGGGGAGACTGTTCATTCTTCTCCCATGGAGCCACTGGCGCATTTGGATCACCAGAGATGCCTGGCTGTTGTGGTAAGGAATTGTACTGCCAATGCAAAGGTACATGGTTTCCTGGGAGAAAGACAGGCACTCGCCTCTCATATGATATATTGCCTCTGAAAACCTGCTGGAGGGTTAAATATGGGTTGGTTCTGACTCAGAGATACACAACAACAACAATGACACCGGATAGTGCTTTTATTTAATGAAAGGTCCAATGCAATTTTTAGATCACTTGAAATACTTTATAGCAAGATATGGAATAGTAAATAGAAAATTATGTAATATGATAACCATGCAAATAATAGGTAATTGATAAAGACAAAACTATCTCAGCTGTAACCAATAAATTAAAAAGATAAGATCTCTAGTAAAATGAACTAAGTTCAGTTTTAATATCTTAAATGAATGTGAATCTGTGAATATACACTGAAACAATAACAAAAAATTAAGGGATACAAAAATACTAAAGAACAGAAATTTTAGAGTTTTAAATAGTAGCATTTCCTTTTCAGTCTATTGAATGTGATTTTAAGTTTTTTAGAACTTTACATGAAAAATTATCAGACTCAGATCTTAGGATATACCTGGTCTAATGTCTTTGAGCTGTGGTGTTGGAGAGGAGAATTGAATATATCATGCACTGCTAAGAGAAGAGAATTAACAGGTTCATCATGGAGAGGGTGAAGCCAGGTTGCTCCTTGGAGGCAAGGACTCTGAAGCTTCGTCTGACACACTTTGGACACATTGCAAAGGCACCAGTCCTTGGAGAAGGTAGTCATGCTTGGGAGGGTGGAGTGACAGTGCAATAGAGGAAGACCTTCAATGAGATGGGTGGATTGATTCAGTCACTGGGGTGACTGGGATAGGTATGTCAGAGACAATGAGACTGGCACAGGATAGAGCAGCATAGATCTTATGTTGTCCATAGGATCGCTAGAAGTTGCAGGCGACTCAACGGCCCATCTCTTTCAAACAAAATATACTCAGAGACATATTATGATTAGTATCATGGACTGCCATCTATAACACAGCCTGCTTTGCAGAAAGAGGGGGAGGTCTGATTTTTAAAAATGCTTCACAACAGAAACCTAAATAGAGCTTTATATTCTAAAACCTTGCTTATATATTGAATTTACTAAACATTCTACTTCTCAAACACCAACTTCATCTGAAAATTAAGCATATGATTGGTTTGTTTATTGTATTCATTGGAATATTTCAGCATTATACTCCAGCTGACTCCTTTCCCTCAGGTCTCTGTACTGTTTGCAGGTAACTAAGTTGTTCTCAAACAAATCCAATAACTTCCAACAAAGTTGTACAGAGAAAATGAATACTGTCAGTCTAAGCTCCTTTGAAAGAGTCTCAATTTGAAATAGCTGCCAAAGGTTTCATTCTCCTATTATGCATATTTGTGGCGAGGCTTTGATTAACTAGCTGCAAGTGGTTGGAACCAATGCCATTGGCTCACCACTCCTGTTTGCTTCCTGCTATCACGCCCAGTCTCTGTTAGGATCCTATTACTGTTGTGCAGTCTAAGGAACAGTCATTCAAAAGTCTAGTTTAGATAATAAATAAACAAAGAGTTAATTTATGAGCTTACTGGAATGTGTAACATTTAAATCCTACTTCATGAAGAAATCAAGGTTAAGTTAAATAGACCCAAGCGTTTGAGTTCTAAATGTGTTATTTGTGTTGGAGTCAACTATGAATTCCAAGCAATCCTATGAACAATGGATTGGAACTTTCCCCGATTCTGTATCATCCTTATCATCAATCATCTCCGGTATACTTGACCTCATTTTTATAGTCACTGTGTCAACGAATCTTGTTGAGGGTTTTTATCTCATTTGCTGACCCCTCTACTTTTTTTTTCCAAGCATGATGTCTAAACATAGAGGATTAAGTGTAAAACTAAGAAAATAAAGATATATAGATATATATCTCACCAGAGCTCCCTACTTAAAAAGTTTAGTAAACATTTTATTAATTTATAGATTAAAATCTAATAGATAAAACTCAATACAACCAAACACTGTAATAAATCCAACTACATTGAAATGTCTGAGATTATAAATAATTATAATGGTTTATATAGCAGAATGTGAAAATGAGCATATTTTTTCTTATTCAATAATTAAAATCTAAAAGAAAATCAACTTCTCTCACTGAATTCTCAATATATGTATTGAACTTGGGTTTTTTTTAGTTTTAAATATTACTTTAAATGTAATCTTCTAAGTTTAGACATCATGCTGGGAAAAGGTGGAGGGTCAGGAAAAGAGAAGAACACCTCAACAAGATGGATTGGCACAGTGACTGGAAAAATGGGTTCAAGTATATCAGTAATAATCTTTCTCAATTTGATTACCATATCCAAACACATTATCACATCAAATTTACTACCTTAAAATACAAAGCAGTTGATTTTAAGAAAAACTGACAAGATGACAGGCATAGAACAAAGTAGTACACCTACAAGTTTACCTAAAGAGAGATAGACTGCATCCAACTACTGGGCACATCTGGGCACATCCTAGGATCCGTCAAGGAGTAACTGGAAGCAACAGTTGAATCTTGAGTAAACTGGCAGCCTTGTTTGCTGTTTAAATGGCTAAGCCAGGGCAAAGGAGGAGGTACTGACCATGGAGAAGCACTTTCACTACATGACTATCCTACTTGGGATGGTGGGAAGTATGTTGTCATCTACAGTGTCAAAATCTTCAACCAGGTAAAAGAGCAATCTTAGGACTACTGGCATCATCTGTTTGGTTCTCCCTCAACAAACTCAAGAAGCAAAGGCTTACCTAGCATAAGAACCATCCACTCCTCCCTTTCAAGTAGATTTGCCTACCAAAAAGGCATAGACCAGTTTCTGTTAACACAGTGTATTAAAACAAAACAGGAATTAATATGGGTTTTGGGATTTTTTAGGTAATTTTCACACTTCAAATTGGCAAATGTGTTAAGAAATTGGAGCATATGGAGCATAGATCTTCAAAAAAGAAAAATGTGCCTTTGTTGTTGTTTTTTTTTTCCTTCTTATTGATTTTGACTTAAAGAAACACAATGGATATAGAGTGAGCTTCTACATAGGCTATGTACTTCCTAAAGGTGGCCAGACCTGTCCCAGAGGAACCTTTAAGCAGTGTGTAAGTAAATAATTTCTATCAGAGAGTATTTAACTGTTCGTCACATATGAATCCGTTAAATCAAAAGGTATCAAATTGACTACAACTCATAGCAACCTTTAAGAACAGCTTAGGGCTACGTCATAGGGTTCCTAAGTCTATAAATTTTCATGCAAGCAAACGGTCACATCTTCCTTTCACAAAAAGCTGGTGGCTTCGAAATGCCAACTTTTCAGTTAGTAGCTGATTGCTTGCCAATGAGCCACCAGGGCTCCTGAAACACTGTTTAAGAGCTCTCAGATTTCTCATTATTTTCTTGATTTCCGTGCATTCACACCAACCAATGTATGAAGAAACTCAAACATGTGGAACATTAGTCACTGAAATAAAAATTATACCTCTTAAGAGCTAGTAAATAGAGAAGCTGACAGTCTGAACTGAACATTTACAAATAGTAAAGAGAAACAAGAAAAGCAATGACAAATTATGTTCTTCAAAGGTGGAAAAATGAATTCATTTCAGGTATTTCTTCCTGCCGATCAATCCAGCCATAAAAAGGCCTGAAATAACAATCTAACAAAGTAACCCAGATCTCTAAAGAAATTTCTTATTTTTATCACAACAGCCAGTTTTCACCACATATTAATAATTATAGATCTCTTTCTTGTGCATGCTTATTTTTGTTGTTGTTGATGCAGGTGAGTTCAACCCATAGCACCCTATAAATGAACAAGATTTGAACTCTGTCCTATCCTGGACCTCCTTATCCTTGACACATTTGAGTCCATTACCATAGACACTGCATAAATCCATCTCATTCCTCTCTTTTACTGAGCCTTCACCTTTCCAAATATGATGGATAGCTTTTCTTAACAACATGTTAAAAATATGTGAGACAAAATTTCACCATCTTTGCCTCCAAGGAGCACTCTAGCTACACTTTCTCTAAGACATATTTCTTTGTTCTTTTGATGGTACCTGGGATATTTATAACTCTTCTTCAACACCACAACTTAAATATATCAATTATTTTCCTGTCATCCCTATTCATTGTCCAGTTCTCAGATATAGCAGGTTATTGGAAAGACTGTGTCCTGAAGCCGGTGCATCCTAATCTTTAAACTCATCATTTCTCTTCAGGATTTTGGAGGGTTCTCTGAGCGCTGACGTTCCTGGTCCTATACATCTGCTGCTCCCCTAATTTCTGGTACTGAAAGATAGTCCAAAATGTCAACAAAATTTTTAGAAGTAAGTTACAAACTCACTTAACATATTGAAAAATGAATTTAAGGGTGTAATTGGCATTGGCATATACAAAAAAAGTTACATCTTAAAAATGAAACAAGAAACTAAACAGGAGATGCTTTTTTAGCAATAAGTGAGCTTGTGCTTAATTTGGGACTTCATTTTATAACATTTTTTTCGACTGTTACATAACCTCTACTACTTTTTCCTAAAAATATGCCAGGTGACTACTTGTTTTTTTAGGTTTAAGAAAAAGGTAAGCAAAGAAATTTGGGGCGAGGGGAAAGGAGAAGTTTAATAAAGGTGCTCTTTTTACTTTAACATTAAAATATTATATTGATCGCACAGATTCAATAAAATGGAACACTTGTGGACTACTTTTATTTCCATTTTTAGAGAGAGCATATTCACTTGGCTCCCATAAAGAAGGAACATCTTTTTATTTTCCTGAAATAGCAATTCTTATCCATTTCCTGAAGCATTGAGGGCATAGCTCGAAACGTCTTGTCCTGGTAACCAAGAGGCTTCGTGTCTCTAATGATTAAAATCGATTTGCGGATCCAAGGGTCGAAGGTGGGCTGTCTCTCTTTCAATGGAAGGAGAGTAAGATTTGAAGGCTCAGAAACCCAGTGGAGGCTTTATGAGTCTGAATTGAGTTGATGGCAGTTAATTACATATTTTCTAAGCCAGAAATATTTCAGACTTAGGGTTTTCTTTCTTGCAAAATCACTTTCTAAAAGAAATGAAGCTCTGTGTGAAGACTTTTAGTAAATGAATATACTATGATAGTTCTCAACTAGAAATAATTTGCTGCTAGAAATTTGAAAGTAAAGAAAATGTGACAGTTATTCTTACATAAGAAGAAAAAGCAACTCTCCTGAATTCAAATGTCAACTATAAACTTCCATTAATGATATATGTACACCTAGGGGGAGAAACCCTAAACATAACAACAACAACATCAATAAGCCTGAAAACCTCAATTCATTGTGGTACAGTTGGAATGGACTCCATCGCTGACTTGGGCAGGCCAGAGAAGCACTGCCTTGGAATTAGTAGCACAAGTTCCTATGGACTATACCACTAACTGTTGTCATTATGTGCCATTGAGTGGCCCACAACTCATAGTGAACCTATGTACAACAGCTCTGAACCTTGAACCAGTCTCACTGTCTCTGACATACTTACCACCCTTACCCCAGTTACTTCATCAGTCCATCTTATCCAGGGTCTTACTCTCCTGCACTGTCCTTCTACCCTTCCAAGGATGGTCCTTTTCCAAGGACTGGTCCCTCCTGGCAACATGCCCAAAGTATGTGAGACTGAGTTTTAAAACCTTGCCTTCAGGCAACAACTTGGTTTCATTCTATCTGGAATAGACCTGTTTGTTCTTTTGACATCCCATAGTATATTCAATACTCTTCTCCAGCACCACATTCAAAAGTATCAATTATTCTTCTGTTATCTGTAGTCAGTGTCCAGCTCTCTTATGCATAGCAAGTAATTGTGAAGACTTTGGTCTAGAGCAGACACACCTCAGTCTCTAGACTGACATCATTGTACTTTAGAACTCTAGAGAGGTCCCTGACAGCAGATTTCTTCAATGTAATTTGTCTTTTGATTTCCTGAATGCTGGTACCAAGAGTGTTGATTTTGGAACTAAGCAAGCTGAAACTCTCAATCTCAAACTCTTCTCCATGTATCATGGTGCTGTCAATTGACTCAGTGGCAAGAATCTTTGTTTTCTTGATGTTGAGATTCAATCCATATTGCAGACTGCAGTCCTTGACTTTCTGCTACAAATGCTTAGGTCCTCCTCAATTTTGGCAAGCAAAAATGTGTCATCTGCATAGCACAGGTTATTTGATGGTACCACATTTCTCCTCATAAAGTCCAGCCTCCCTAATAATATGTCCTGCCTATAATTGAAAAGGTAAGGAGACAAGCTGCATCCCTGCCACACTCCTTTCCTGATTTTGAACCATTCAGTGTTTCTCCTCTCTTTCTAATGACTGCTTCCTGATCCAAGTATAGGTTGCACATGAGCACAGTCAAGTGTTCTGGAATTCCCATTCTTCTCAAGGTCAGCCACAATTTGTTGTGATTCATACAGTCAAATATCTTTGTGTATTCCATTAAACACAGAAAGGCACTGCTCTTGTACTTTCTGTTTTCAGCTAAGACAACTACAGCTTCCATAAATTTATAGATTTATGAAATTTAGTCTTACCAAAGACTATTGCTCGCTGAAACTGAGGAGGACCTGAAGTGCTTGCTGCAGAAGGTCAAGGACTGCATCCTTCAATATACATTGAAGTTCAACATCAAGAAAACAAAAATTTTCACCACTGGGCCAATTGACAACATCAGGGTGGATGGTGAAGACACTGAGATTGTTAACAACTTTATTTTGCTTGGCTCTACAATCAACACTCTTGGCACCAGCAGCCAGGAAATGAAAAGATTGATTACATTGGGAAAAGCTGCTGTCAGAGACCTCTTCAAAGTACTGAAGAGCAATAATGTCAACCTGGAGACTAAGGTGTGACTGATAAAGGCCAGGGTCTTTGCAATAACTTGCTATGCATCAGAGAGCTGGACAATGACTAGGGATGATAGAAAGAAAATTGATACCTTTGAGCTTTAGTGTGGTAGAAGAGTATTGAATATACTATGGACTGCTAAGAGAACAAACAGGTTTGTCCTGGAGAGGAGAGACCAGACTGCTCCATGGAGGCAAGGATTCTGAGTTTTTGTCTGATACACTTTAGACATATTGAAAGTAGGGACCAGTCTTTGGAGAGGGACATCATGCTTAGAAGGATGGGGGGACAGCACAGGAGAGAAGACCCTTAATGAGATGGATTGATTCAGTGACTGGGGGTAGTAAATCACAGATAGTGAGATTGGCACAGAGGTTGCTATGAGTCGGAGGCATCTCGATAGCACATAACAACAACAACCACAATCTTGCCAATATGATGTCTCACCTGAGTACATAAGCTAGCTTAGGCAAAGTCCCCTAGCTCTAGCTCTCATTCTGGCTCCCTGGAGCAGTCAGCTCTGTCTCACTGTGATATACAGCTATCTGTTGTGCTCATTTAGGTTCCCATCTAAGTTGTGCAGGAATCTCTGGCACAAAGAAAAGTGTGTTGAACTCAGATTTTTTATCCATTGCTATTAAGATTTACATATTATACCTCCCCATTGGCTCAATTTAAGCTTGACAGGATGGTAAAACTGGCCAATCCCATCATTGTTGTTGTTGTGTGCTGTGGAGACAGAACCATGCCATAGCTGACGCTCCAGTGGGTTTTCAGAGGCAGTTAAACAAACTGGAGGGGATTAGTAGTCTATTTTTGCTTCATGTTCCCACCTAGCCATGTGGGAGTTCTGGTGTCCTAGCGTATAGGGAGTTGCACTTTTAACCCAAAGATTAGATCTCTTTGGTGTTTCAAATCTACCAGCAGCTCTGAGGAGAAGGATGGATAATTTCTTCCTCTGTGATTTACAGACTCAGACTCCAAGTGGAGGGTCAGATATGAGTTGAGAGAAAGCCTGACAAGCAGTGAAAAGCAGACCCAAATGTCTAGGAAAATAAGTTTGAGCAATAAACCTACTATGGCAAAATCTAACTAAAATCATAACATTCACAGAAAAAAAATAAGAAAAAGCCTCAAGACTTTGTGTTTCAAAATGTTGCTATTGTTGTTATGTGCCGTTGAGTCACTTGGGACTCATAGCGACCCTATGTACAACAGCCCTAAACCCTGCTCTGTCATGTGCCAATCGCACTGCCTCTGACACTCCCATCCCAATTATCCCAGTCACTGAATTAATCCACCTCATAGAGGGTCTTCCCCTCCTGCGCTGTCCCTCCACCCACCCAAGCATGATGTCCTTCTCCAAGGACCTGTCCCTCCTTACCACATGTCCAAAGTATGTCAGACAAAGCCCCAGAATCCAAGGAGCAGTCTGGTTTAGCCCGCTCTAGGATGAATCTGTTTGTTTTCTTGGCAGTCCATATAGATTATCATATATGGTATAAAAAGCACTATCAACAACAACAAAAATAAATGGACCTTATTAAAACTTAAAAAATGCACATGAAAAGCAAAGAGACAACCTACAGAAAAACACTGTGAATGTTATAGCCAATAAGACTACTGGATGAGTAGGAAATTCCTACCCACTCAAAAATAAAAAGCAAATAACTAAAGTTTTAAAATAGGCAGAAGAATTTGTCGATGTTTCTAATTATATAAATGGCTAATAAACACATGAGGAAGAGGCTCAAGTTTACTCTAGTCATTAAAGAAATACAAATGAAAACCAACATGAGGAATATGACTTCAAACTCATGAGACTGGCTACTAAGAGAACATAGCAAGTTTGGTAAGGATGTGAGGAAATCAGAGCACTCACTTATTGCTGGTGGTTGTTGTTGTTGTTAAATGCCATCGAGTTGTAGATGACACTTAGCGACCCTATGAATGAAAGACCTGAACACTTGTATAACTTTCATCATTTCTCCAAGTTCATAGGGTTTCCAGACACAAGCTATTTTAGAAGTAGATGCCACTCCTGCTTCCAAGCTTGTTTTAATTGGGGAGCTCTACCAAACACTGTTCACCACAGGTAACCATTATTACATTTGACACATCATTGTCACAGTGTTTAGCATCACAGCTACCATGAGTTACAGCTGTACAGCAAATGAATAGACCAGAGCTATACCACATAGAAGAATGTTTGACGAAAAACAATTAAAACTGGGCCTGAGGGCTGCAAATTAAAATCACCTACCTTTGGTTTGGTAGCATCACTTTCTGTCCACTAGGCCAGATGAACTCTCTCTATGATGTTGTTAAGTGCCATCAAGTTGTAGGTGACTAGGATGGTAAAATGCTGCAGTCACTGAGGAAAAACAGTACGGCAGTTCTTTAATAAATCACACACAGAGTTATCATATAATCCTAGATCTTAAAATACCAAAAAAATAACAGTAACACACTTTAAAATATGATGTGTTTGAAATCACAGAAGCCATGGAAGCTTCATATATAAGTTATTAGATGGAGGGCTGGTGAAAGGGAGATAGATGTGAAGGGAGGGGGTAGAAGTGGATGGATATCCTGTGGGATGGTGAAGCAGG
>NW_006399752.1:17499014-17550505 GCF_000299155.1 Elephantulus edwardii
GGGATGGGAGTGTCAGAGACAGTGCGATTGGCACAGGACAGAGCGGAGTTTAGGGCTGTTGTACATAGGTTCGCTATGAGTTGCAGGTGACTCGATGGCACATAACAACAACAACAACAACAACATAGTCTGAAAACCTCTCCAATACTGCAAGTGAAATGCACTTTAAGAGGAGTTAAATATTGCTGCAAGATAGCGTATGATGTAAATTAAAATGTAAAAGGGTTGTTTTGCACCATAATCAAGAATAAATAAAGTGGAAGAATATATTTTAAGTACAAGCACTTTTCAATGTAGTTTATAGTTAAGTTTAAAAAATTTACCTGTTGAATCCACCAGATGCTGTGCTGAAGGAGGGACAATCTCCTGTACCAATCAGATCTGATTTGATGGTACATACACACACATAGAGAGAGAGAGTGAGTTTATCTAAATATTTATAAACACAAGAGTGTAATTAACATTTGTGGAAAAGAACCCAAAATTTTACTGTTTAATTTTTTATATTGTTCCTAGTAGATTGAGGGCTTTTCCATCTATGAAAAAGCTTATTTGGTGAGGATTAGATGTTACTCACAGGCTGTAAAATTTTTAACATATGTCCCTAATTCACACAGAACACTTTTCTCATTTTATCTGGATCTTTTACAGTTGTATTACTTGTGATATGCATACATCAACTTTTTGTAATTGCAGTATTTACTCAAACATTGTTATAGAAACACAACATCACGATTTTCTATATGCAAAAAACCTTAAAGTTCCTAAACTTCAAAGGAAAACAAAGTTAAATATACTATTACTACTTCAAAATACTAAATAGAAAAGACATTTAGGATTGTGATGTCCATATTAAGAGCTCACAGGGTAATCAAAGGGTCAGTGGTTAAAACCTGTCAGCCTCTCAGTAGAAAAAGATATGACAATCTGCTTCTAGAAAAAATTTCCAGCCTTGGAAACCCACTCGATCCTGCAATATCTCTGTGAGCTAGAATCAGATTGGTGACAATGGGTTTGAGTTTTTGTTTTAGTCACATAATCATATGACATTTGAAATGTATTTGATAACTCCAAAGCAGCTTTATTTGTGAAGGTCAGAAGTAGAAAAAAAATATATTATTGTTGTTGGATGCTACCAAGTCAACTACAAATCATAGCAATCTAATGAACAACAGTAAAAACAGATGGATAACTGAGTAAGATCTGTATAAATGTCCAAAAGGGAGAATAGCATAGTTTAGTGGAAGAATGTAGAAGATGAAGGAATGGGATACACAGATCAGTAGTAATTAATTATATAAAATACAATGTAGATGAATGAGTATATGAAACAAAATGTACATTAAAGGGTATAAAAAGTATAATATACATGAATGAAACACAATGTATACAAATTAATGCACGTAAATAACTAAAAAAAATGCTGCTATTTACAATAGAAAAAATAAACAAAAAATCTTGCCCTATCTTGCACAATCTTCACCATCCTCTAGCCCTTGTTAAAGTCCTTGCACCACTCTTTTAAAAATGTTTTATTTTGCATTGGTTTGCATACGAGACTCATACACCTTGTGTCTCATTCCTGCGCATTGTATTTCACAAATTCCTTCATTAATATTGTGTTTCATGCATTCATATATATTGTGTTTCCTAAAATTAATCACCATTGATCTATGCCTATTACCCTGTCTTTTCAGGTCCCCATTGAATATGTTCTGTTCTTTCACTCCACCCCAATACACCTACGGAATTGTTATACTAGTGATTTTCCCCCTCTGCACGTTCTCCACCCTTCCCCCCTCCTTTTCTCCTTTTGGACTTTTATATATATCTTATTAATTATCCTCTACTTTTTCAATAATGCACTATTCAATATTTATCCTTATGAATCAGAGTTCACTTAGCATAATGCTTTCAAGATCCTCCCATGTACTTTACAAAATCATTGCTCCTTAGTCTTGCATAGTATTTCATCTTATGAATGTACCACAATTTCTCAATCCATTCATTTGTTGATGGACATTTGAATTGTTTCCATTTTCTCGCTATCATGAATAATGCTGATATGAAAATAGGTTACAAATCTCTGTGTCTCAGTTCTTTTTTTTTTCCTTATGGTATATCTCTAGAAGTGAGATATCTAGGTCTTATGAATTGCTCTTTTGCACTGACCCTGCAATTTTCCAAATAATTTTTCCAATGGCACATGGCCAGGAGGGACCAGTTCTTGGAGAAGGACATAATGCTTGGAAGGGTGGAGGGACAGCTCAGAAGAGGAAGACCCTGGATGAAATGGATTTACACAGTAACTGGGACAGTGGGATTAGGTATGCCAGAATCGGTGAGACTGACTAAAGATAGCTATTGTACATAGGGTGCTTATAAGTCTCTAGTGACTGAACAGCACATAACAACAAACACCATACATATGGACAATATACCTACACCATATAAAACTAAGCTTTACTACATTTGCATTTAAGCACCCTGGTTACTCTTCCTCCAAAACACATTTGTTTGTTCTTTGACTTGCTATTATATTCAATATTCATTAATAACACTGAAATTCAGAGGCATTGATTCTTTTTGATCTTCCTTATTTACACATGAATCAATTTTCAGATGTATATGAGAAAAAATATATTATTTGAGTCAGGTGTACTTTATTTTTCTTTAAATTTCATTTTATACTGGTGTACAAAGTTCATATATGTTGCTTTTCAGAACAGACATTTTTTTTTTAAAAAAGCAAAACCTTGCTCTTTAGCACTTTAAGAAGTTTCTTGAGCGCATATTTTCCCAGTGCAACATATCTTTTAATTTCTTGACTACTTCTACCTTAATGTTGGCTGTTTATCCAAGTAAAATTAAACTGTTGACAATTTCAATCTTACTTCCACCTATCATGATGTTACCTGTTGGTCCAGTGGTAAGAATTTTTGTTTTCTTGCTGTTAAGGTCATCCATAGCATAAGCTGTAATAAGAATGCTAAGTCCTATCTCCAAGTTGATTTATTTTGATTGCATAAAATCTAATATCAATCCATAAAAGCTCTATCTTTTATGTTAACTATTAAGCTTTTTGAAAAAAAGCTCCAAGCCACAGGTTACAACACTGTTGCACACATATTGTTGTTGCCATGGAGTTGCTTGTAAGTCCATTGTAGGCTCATATATAAAAGAACATACGTTGTCTAAAAGAAAAAAAGAAGCTTTATGACATTGATGTGGCCAATGTCAACACTTTGATTAGACCTGATGGAGAGAAGAAGGCCTATGTTCGACTTGCTCCTGACTATGATGCTTTGGATGTTGCCAACAAAATTGGGATCATCTAAACTGAGTCCAGTTGGAAAAAAAACCCAACTACTTAAAATAGTGGTAAGAAGTTGAACTGTCAATCCAAAGGTATGCAATTCAGATCCACCAGTTACGCTATCAGGGAAAGTTGGACAATTTTCTCCCATGTGATTTACTGCCTCTAAAAACCCACTGGAGGGTCAGCTATGAGTTAGTTCTGACTCAAGAGCACACTACAGTTACAACAAGCAAATGCTGGGATTAAAACATTAGTAATCATTCAAATGTCTCCTAAGCCATTGAACATTTTTTTAATAATGCCATCAGAAATTGCAATCATTATAATAATACCTGATATGCAAGCATGACTCAGAGACAGTACAAGTTCAGTGCCAGACCACAGCAATGAAGCAAATAATGCACTAATGCAAATCACAAGACTTTGTGTTGCTTTTGTCGTGTTTCTAGTACATGCAAAAGTTATATTTGCACTCGCTATCTGCAATAGCATTATGTGAAAGTTTGAAATATTGTGAGACCTACTAGAATATGACACAGAGACATGAAGCAAGCACATACTTTTGGAAAAATTATTTGCTCAATGTATAGTTGGAACCAATTTCAGTTTGTTAAAAAAAAACAACAACAACTCTGGAAAGTGCAGTAAGGTGAAACCTAATCAAATGAGGTTTGCCTTTTTTCTAATTTACATATGTTGAACACTTCTTCGGAATAAAAACAAACATATCACTACTCACACCATTTACCTTTCAGTTAGCTTCTTTTAAGAGTGATGATGTTGTAGTGTAGTCAAGTCAGAATCGATCATATTTCATTAAAATCTCAATTAAAAAAGAATAAAAAATTTTTTAAAAGGAACAAACATACACGGAAACAAAGGATGTATACAAAGAAAACGACAAGACCACATTATAAGAAACCAAAAGTGACCTACTAAATGGAAGAAAATACCTTTCTGAAACAAGAAAATTTCACATTGTAACCAATCCTTGGAGAAGGATATCATGCTTGGTAGGGTTGAGGGGCAGTGTAAGAGAGGAAGATCCTGCATGGGATCAGTTGATTCAATTGACTCATTGATTGTGATACGAGTGTGTCTCAGGACAGGGCAGGGTTCACAGCTATTGTACGTAGTGTCGCTATGAGTCATGGTCAACTTGATGGTACATAAAAACAACAACAACAAAAATAGCAATATTACTCAGAGTGATCTACAGATATAATACAATCCTAATCAAGATCCCTTCAATATGGATTGAAGCTCAACATCAAGAAAACAAAGATTCTCACCACTGGCCCAATTGGCAGCATCAGTATGGATGGTGAAGAGATTGTGATTGTTAGCAGTTTTAGTTTACTTAGCTCCACAATCAACACTTTTGGTACCAGCAGCCAGGAAATCAAGAGACAACTTGCATTGGGAAAGTCATCTGTCAGGGACTTCTCCAGAGTACTGAAGAGCAACAACGTCAGTCTGGAGACTAAGGTGTGCCTGATCCAGGCCATAGTCCTTGCAGTTGCTGGCTATGTGTCAGAGAGCTGAACAATGACTAGGGATAATAGAGAATTGATGCCTTTGAACTGTGGTACTGGAGAACAGTGTTGACCATACCATGGACTGCTAGGAGAACGAACAGGTTTGTCCTGGAGAGGGTGAAACTGGGCTGCTCCTTGGAGGCAAGGATTCTGAAGCTTTGTCTGACATACTTTGGGCATGTTGCAAGGAGAGGCATCATATTTGGGAAGGTGGAGGGACAACACAAGAGAGGAAGATCCTCAATGAGATGGATTGATTCAGTAATTGGGGTAGGTGCGTCAGAGACAATAAGGTTGGCACAGGATAGAGAAGGGATTAGGGCTCTTGTACATAGGGTTGGTATGAGTCACAAGTGACTCGATGGTACCTAACAACAACAACAGCAATCAAGATCCCACCAATATGTTTTTTTTTAATTGTATATATTTTTAATAAATTACTTTAAAAGAAAGAACTGACCATAGCTGATCCTTCAGTAGGTTTACAGAGGCAGTAAATCATAGGGGAGGAGAGTGCCCATCCTTCTCCCATGGAATAGCTAGTGAATTAAAACTGCATGCTTTCAGCGTGTAATGCAGCTTACTACCAGCAGGCTACCAGTGTTCCTTCTTCTTGTTGTTAGGTGCTGTGGAGTCAAGTACCACTTAAAGGAAAAACTGAAGTTCTGGTTTTGAAAACCAGAGCTCCTTTGTTGTTATGTGTCCTCGAGTCACCTGTGACTCATAGAGACCCTGTGTACAATACCTCTGAACTCTGCCCTATTCCTAACCCTGTTACTATGTTGATTCATCTCATCCATGTCTTCCTCTCCTGTACTGTCCCCCTACCTTTCCAAGCATGATGTCCTTCTCCAAGGACTGGTCCTTCCTAGCAACATGCCCGAAGTATGTGAGATGGAGCTTCAGAATCCTTGCCTCCAAGGAACAGCTTGAGTTCACCCTCTTCAGGATAGACCTGTTTGTTCTCTTGGCAGTCCATGGTATGTTGCAGATTTGATTCTTCATCAATGAACATCATGTGCAGTCACTGGTCATTTGGCAATGAAGGCTTATGGCTTGCTATGCTGCAGAGTTTCATGCTAAGGCAGGAAGAAAGAAAAGCAATCAATTCCAAGGACCAGCCAATGAAAACTTTGTAGATAACAAAAGTCTGATCCGTAACTAACAGACAACTCAGGAACAGGTTAATCCTTTGTTCATACTATGTTGTTATAAGGTATTGTCAAGCTGAGTAGGACTCATAGCAACCCTATTAGAAACACACTTAAATCCTCTCTTACCCCATGCCATCCACAACTTCTCTGACACACTTGAGCTCATTGTCGCAATTATCATGTCAATCTACCTTGTTGGAAGTCTTTTTTCACTGGCCCTCCAAGCACATTATCCTTTTCCAATAGCTTCTCTTAACAGTATGACCAGAGAGACGAAGCTTTGCCATCCTTGATAATAGGGTGTACTCTGGTTCCACTTTTTCCTAGAAATACCTGTTCTTTTGACAGCCCCTGGAATAGTCAGTATTCTTCTCTAACATTCCAACTCAAAGGCATCAATTCTTCTGTCATTTGAATTCACTCTCCAGCTCTCAGAATCATAACAAATAATTGAAAAGGGCATGGTCTGAATCAGGTACAACTTAGTCTTCAAACTAACATCATGGTTCTTCAATGTTTTGGAAAGGTCCCTGACAGCAGACTTTCCCAGTGCAATACATCTCCAGATCTCTTGATTTCTGTTACTAGGAGTGTTGATTGTGGATATAAGTAAGATGAAATAATTGACGGTTTCAATCCTTTCTCCATCTATCATGATGTTGTCTGTTGGCTCAGTGGTGAGGATCTTTGTTTTCATAATGTTGACATTTATTCTATATTGAAGGACTACAGTTTTGATCTTCTGATAGGATCACTGTAAGGAGATAGAAATCTTGAGAAAAATCTCCATTGCAAAGTAACTTACACAGTATTTACTGTGCAACTTTGGCCTCAGTTTGTTAATTTCTACAAAACAAAACATTGGTGTTGTTTGTTGTTATGTGCCATCGAGTCACTTGCAACTCATAGTGATCCTATGTACAAGAGCCCTAAACGTCATTCTATCCTATGCCAACTTCGCCATCTCAGACACACTCATTCCTACCATCCCAATCACAGAATTGATCCATCACTTCGAGGGTCTTCCTCTCCTGTGCCGTCTCTCCACTCTCCCAAACATGATGTCCCTCTCCAAGGATCAGTCCCTCCTTGCAACATGCCCAAAGTATATCAGACAAAGCTTCAGAATCCTTGACTCCAAGGAACATTCTGGCTTCACCCTCTCCAGGACAAACTTGTTCTCCTTGTAGTCCATGGTATATTCAACACTCTTCTCCAGCACCACAGCACAAAGGCATCCATTCTCTTTCTATCATCTCTAGTCCCTGTGCAACTTTCTGATGCATAGTAAGTAATTGTGAAGACTATAGCCTGGATCAGGCACAACCTTAGTCTCCAGCCTGATGTCGTTGCTTTTCAATACTCTTGAGAGGTCCCTCACAGGTGACTTTTCCAATGCAATTCATCTTTTGATTTCCTGGCTGCTGTTACCATGAGTGTTGACTGTGGAACCAAGTAAACTAAAACTGTTAACTATCTCAATTTCTTCACCATCCATACTGATGCTGCCAGTTGTCCCAGTGGTGAGAATCTTTGTTTTCTTGATGTTGAGCTTCAATCCATATTGAAGGCCTTCTCCAGCAAACGCTTCAGGTCCTCAGTTTCAGCAAGCAGGATTGTGTCATCTGCATAAAGCAGGTTGTTGATGACTCTTCCACCAATCCTGAGGCCACATTCCTCCTCGTACAGAGCAGCATCTCGGATGATATATTCTGCATAGAGACAAAATATTCATCCCTGATGAACCCCCTTTTTTATTTTGAACCATGTAGTATATCCTTGCTCTGTTCTGATGACTGCCTCTTGGTCCAAGTATAGGTTTCACATTAGCACAATCAAATGTTCTGGGATTCCCATTCTTCTCAGAGTCAGCCATAGCTTGTTTAAAGTACTTATTTCATGGAATCGCTATGAGGATTAAATAAAATATATGAAATTCTAACAATTGTAGTAAGGACACAAAATTTTAATAGATGTTAGATATTTGGCTATAGACACATTCTAATAGATTTTCACTCCTTAAAAACCCAATTCTCCACATAAATTTGTATATTTCTAAACATAGAAATACAAACACATATATTTTAGTTGAATTAAAGTATAATGTCTTCCCACTAGGCCACCAGAACTCATATTTATAAACATAGGTACAGAAATACATCTATTTTAGTAGAATTAAAGTATAATGAGGCAAGAGTGAATATTCAACCTAATTTTTGTTGTGGAAAATATTTTTGGTAATGTAAATTATATTGTTCATTAAGTAATGAAATTGTATTGTTATTGTTGTGAGGTACCATCTAGTCGTGTATGACCCATACCAGCCTGATGATTAAACCTCTCCTGTCCTGTGACATCCTCATGCTTCTTGACACACTAGAGCTCACTGTCGCAGTCACCATGTCAATTGACCAACTGAGGATCTTCCTCTCCTTTACATATAAGAGAGAAGATGTTAACAGGTAATGTGAGAAAGCAAAGAAACAACGAACACCGTCAATAGTTTATGAGTCCATTTGCATTTCCTGACATAAAATAACTGTTTAAGAGATTGAAGGACTGAATGCATTGACAAGCAATTAGTAAATGAGTTATGGATAGGTGATGAGATTTTAAAAATTGGAGCCGTCAGGTCTAAAATGTTATTTGAAATTGTACAGTTTTGGTTTTTGACACATTTAACAGAATAATTTTAAATTTCCAAGCTTGGGCTTTTTCTTTCTCACTCCATCTCAGCAGGCACTTTCTTTCACACATCTCTTTTCCTACCACCGATGCTTTGAGGAGCTCTGACAGCATAATCCATAGTGAGCTGTTGTTAATCCAAAGGTAGCACCTTTCTGATGATTGGGATCCATGAACAGCTCTGAAGGGAAAAGATGGGTAATCACTTTCTGTTTAAGTCATGCTGATGTTGTTAGGAGCCATTGAGTCAACTAACACCTATAAAATCAGCCTATGAAGGACAGATTAAAATGCCACTCTATCTTGTAGCACCCTCCCAATATCAAAAGGCACACCTGCCATGCTCTAGCCCATTGTTACAGTGACTGTGTCAGTTCCTCTCATGGAACATCTTCTACTTCACTGTCCTTCTGCCTTTCCCAGCTTAATGTATTTTTCTAAGGACTGGTCCTTCCTGACAACATACACAAAGTATGAGAGATGACGTCTCATCATTCTTGAACCCTGGTTGAATTTATTTTTTTTTAAGATGTATTTGTTTATCACTCACTCATTGCATCAAATCAGAATGACTCCTAGCTCACCCTCCTGCAAGTTTTCAGAGGCTGTAAATCACTTGGACGGCAATTTTCCACCTTTTTTTCTCTCAGAACCATCAGAGGATTCAAACCGCTAGAGAGGTGCTGCCACGGCATTGACAGTGCTACTCAACTGGATCATTAGAGGTCAGGAAATCCACTAGAGGATCTGGTATGAGCTGGTTCAAATTGATGGCAATGAGTTTATTGATTTATTTTTTTTTCTTAATCTTTAGAAAATATACAACCGAAATTCAGAACGCTCAATAGAACTAGGTGATGGAATACTTAGGGAGTTAGTTACATACACTGCCAATCCAGAGGGGGCACTACTCTAGCAGTTTAAAGCCACATGTAGCTCTGGGAGAAAGATAGGCAATCTTCTCTAATGGAGTTTTCAGTCTTCAAAGACCTCCTGGAGTCTCTCATCTATGAGTTAATTCCAAGGCAACATCAATGAAAAGCAATAGAACAATTGAAAACACTTTGCCAGTGTATAGTTATTCTTTTGTGAAACAGCCGACATAATTATTCTTAATGAAAACTGCTTTGGGAAGAAGCAAGTGCTTCTGGGTGGTGTACAAAAATTCATGGTTATTTTAAGGTAGGATTCCAGCCCAAATTCAAACCAGCTCTGTACAAAGAGCCCTACTTCTGGGTGCCCACAAGGATGAGGTATGTAGACCACATTCAATAAATATTGAAATCTGGTCTCCTAAAGCTCTTAGTTTCTTCATTCAACAAATATTTTTAAGGTTTATGCTTCTTAGTAGGGAGATCTGGTGGCTGCTAACCCAAAGGCACACAGTTCATATCCAGAACCTGCTCTGTGGGAGAAAGATGGACAATCTTCTCTTGTTTGATTCACTACCTCTGACAACCCACTGGAGGGTTTGCTGTGCATGCTTCCTGCTAGGCACCAATTGGGAAGAATAGAGTTTCAATCATAAATAACCAAGAGTTCTGGAGATTCATTCAAAAAAGACTGTCAAGTGTGATAAGGGAAAATCATTTAATGATTTGAAATTTACACAGACACAAAAGTCAGAACAGAGGCCTTAAGGTGCTGTGTTTTGTATCTATCTTCTCTATGACATTAGACTCATTAACAACAGGAAGCAGATTCCATTCTACCTTCTGAGTATACAACATAGTAACTGACATATAAGAAATGCACAAAATTAGTTTGCAAACATTTGAAAACATTGGCACTTTAATGAGATTAAAAGACAGTCTCCATGATATTGTTAACTTCTTCGTCATTAGCATGGTCACCATCATCTTCACCTTTATGAAGAAATCCTAGGCACTGTCTAGACACTATATGCACATTCTCATTTACCTTATAAGGTTCCTAACAAAGAAAACAAGTACAGTACAAGACTGTAGTATATTTACACTTTTAGTGTAGTGTCAGAAATGGCTACGGTATCATGACTCATACACAGTTAAGTAACTGATATCATTTTAGTATTCAATAGGTCAATGGCAGGGAAACACTACTAAGATTAATAGTCATATCTCTGTGAAGTTGAGGTTAACAATTACAGCTTGCTTGGCTCTACAATCAACACTCTTGGCACTAGCAGTCAGGAAATCAAAAGAGGAATTGGGAAAAATCTGCTGTCAGAGACCTCTCCAAAGTACTGAAAAGCAATGATCTCAGTCTAGAGAGCAAGGTGCATCTAATCCTGGCCATGGTCTTTGCAATTAGTTGCTATGCATCAGAAAGCTAGAAAATGACTAAGGATGACAAAAGAATTGATGTCTTTAAATTGTGGTGCTGAAGAAGAGTCTTGAACATACCATGGATCTCTAGGAAAACAAATAGGTATGCCTTGGAGAGGGTGAACCCAAGTTTCTCCTTGGAAGTTAGGATTTTGAAGCTTCATCTCACAAACTTTGGGCACACAGATAGGAGGGACCAGCCCTTGGAGAAGAACATCATGCTCAGAAGGGTGGAAGGGAAGAGCAGGAGGAGAAAACTTTGGATGAGATGTATTGATACAGTAACTAAGACAATGGGGCTAAGTGTGTTGTAGTCAGTGAGACTGGCTCAGGACAGGGCAGGCTATAGAACTGTTGTGCATAGATAGGGTCATTATGGGTCATAAGCAACTTGATCTCTCTGTGATGTTTAGGTTTTATTGTGGCTTCTTACTTTCTCTAAATAGTAATTATCTTTATGATCTGAAGAAAGTGAGCAGACATTTTGGAGATACCAAGGTAGGAAAAAGTCAAGTGACCTGCTTAGAGAAGCTGAGTGAACCAGAGATGGCAGGTACAGCATTCACCTAGAATCTGGCCACAATGAGAACTAGAGCTCTATCTAATAGGTATCAAAGTTGACAGCATCACATTACTTAAAGTGGAAACATTCTTGGATCTATTTGAATTATTGGTACAATGAGGGCACTAAATCAGAAATTATCAAGTCTATTCTGACTCATGGTGATACCATATTTGTCAGAGCGGACCTGTGCTCCACCAGGTTTTTAATTGCTGATTGTTTTGAAGAAAACACCAGGCCTTTTTCTGAGGAGCCTGTGTGTAGACTCAAACCACCAGCCTTTCGGAGAGCAGAAAGCATATTAACTATTTGCTCTATCCCATGCCCATTGCCATCAACTTGATTATGCCTCAGAGCCTTGCTCCATTGGATTTCTGAGACTGTTAATCTTTACAGAAGAAGAGTGTCCATGTTCTCCCATAAAGGTCTATCAGTGAATTCTTAGTTGTTAATGCTGTGCTGTTGTTGTTGTTGATTGCCTTCAAGTTGAGCACAACTCATAGTGACCCTATGAACAAAAGGCCTGAAGCCCCTCTACAACTATTGACATTTATCAAAATTCATAGAGTTTCTGGAGGCATGTTATTTAGGAAGTGGATGCCACTCCTGCATAGTTAAATAGCTGCATAAGCACTGGAATAAAAATTAGTTTATTGGTGACCTTTATTGTACCATCTCCCTGCTTTGTACCCTCAAAATATTCAGTAGAGTCCTGTGAATTTCAGTCTTGCTTTGAAGTACAATAATAAGTAGGGTAGAAGAGAGATTAAAGTAGAAAGTGTCATTCAGTGAGTTCCCCATCTAATACCTTTATCTCTTCATCTACTTTCTCCTCCTAATTTAGCCGAGATTGCCTGTGAAAGCTGAACTTGCAAACAGAGTAACCAACATATCCAAAGGGCTGAGAACCTACTGTGTGATCATGATTTTTGAAGATTTTAAGTCAAAGGGGCCAGAAAGTTCTATATTTTTGACATAACTGCATTACCATGGAAAGAAGACAATGTCATTAAGTGTCTGGGGCATAAAACTACAAACTTCTTAAATAATGTAGCAATTTATATACAATATAAAAAAAAGAATATAATACCCTTGTTTAAAATTTTTAAAGGACTCTTTTTCTCCTGACTTCGCCTGAAGTTTCAGGTGTTTTTATAAACACCTGTTGTTTTAAGGAGAACACCTCCTTTCAGGCCCCTCAGCACGCAGGTATCTGACCACTAAGCCACACTAGACTATTTATACAGGTAGGCTATTTTTAGAAGCCTCTGTAATAGCACCGGCAAATGTTCTTTTAAAACATTTTCAAGAGGAACAAGGTGTAGTTAGGTGGCATGGAAGCTGTGGGCTCCAAGCGCTCTAACTAAATTTCTAGGCACTTTGCCCATTTCCACTGTTAAAAGGATGAAGGGTTAGAGGAACAGGAAAATCAGTATCCTGCAGGAGATGAACACTCTAGCTTAGTCACAGGCATTTTCCCTTGATGGTCTGACCAAGGGTTCTTTAGTTGAGAGATTTAACTCAATTAAACATTTGAGCAGGAAATATTCTTAACAGAGAAACTAGTCTATTCATCTGAAGAATGAAATGGTTTATTTGATGATCTTTAGTATCCTTATAGTACTGAGTCTATGAAAGAACCATAATATTCCTGATGAAAATTGATAAGCCTAAGAGAAAATTTTGCATGTGGAGAAACAAAACTGGCCTAAACAAAAATCTCATAAGCCAGCCATAAAAGATAAATGTCAAACTAGGAAAACTACCTAAAAGGTTTTTCTATTTCTAAGGTACAGAAAAATCTTCAGAAAAGTAGGCTAGAAGTAAGATTATAATTATCCTCCACAAAATACGAAATATATATATATCCAATCCTAAGTTTTGTTAGTAAGAAGAATCCAAATTAAAATGAGACTGAGGCTCCAATTTTGACCTCTAAAATTAGGAAAATTCTGAATGTTCAAAAACATGTACTGTTAATGAGACTATAATGAAAGAACAACTCATAATGTACTGCTGGCAGAATAACACAAGATACAAACAGCATCTGTTGATGGGGTAATTTACAGGGAGTTGTATTGCTAATCCATGTTGTATTGCTTTCCATGTGGTTCATATCCACCAGTGGCTATGAGAGAGAAAGATGGACAATCTTCTCCTGTGCTATTTACAGTCACCAAAAGCCCACTGGAGAGTCAGCTACAAGTTGGTTCAGACTCAATGGCAATAAGAAAAACAGGGAGTGTAAAACTTGTGTGTGTGTGTATACACACATACATATACAGTATATATATATATATATATATATATATACACACATACACATAGTATGTATAGCTACACATACACATAGTATGTATATATATATACATATACATACACATAGTATACACACATATACATAGTATATATACGCATAGTAAATATATATACACATTATATATATAAACACAGAGCATATATATATGCCTTATATATCAGGAGCAACGGTGTCTCTCTGAAGACTAAAGTCAGTCTGATACAGGCCATGGTCTTTGCAATTGCTTGTTGTGCATCAGAGAGTTGGACAATGACTAGGGAGGACAGAAGGAGAGTGGATGCTTTTGAGCTGTGGTGCTGGAGGAGAGTACTGAATGTACCATGGACTGCCAGGAAAACAAACAGATTCATCTTGGAGAGGATTAAACCAAGCTACTCCTTGGAGGCAAGGATTCTGGGGCTTCGTCTGACATTCTTTGGACATGTTGCCAGGAGGGACGGGTCCTTGGAGAAGAACATCATGCTTGGGAGGGTGGAGGGACAGCGCAGGAGGGGAAGACCCTCTATGAGATGGATTGAGTCGGTGACTGGGGTAATCGGGATGGGTGTGTCAGAGGCAGTGCGGCTGGCCCAGGATAGAGCAGGGTTTAGGGCTGTTGTGCATAGGGTCACTATGAGTCTCAAATGACTCGACTGCACATAACAACAGCAACATATATACACACACGGTATAAATATATATACACACACAGTATAAAGTACGTGTGTGTATATACAAACACTGACACTTTTAATTCCATTTCTAAGATAGTCCAAAGATAATCAGGCAAAAATATATACCAAACTCATGATTATTGAGTAGATTCAGACTCACAACCACCTTCCATTGGATTTCTGAGGTTGTCAAGTATAATGGGTGAAGATTGTCCATTTTTCTCTTGTAAATCAAGGTTAGATTTGGGCCTCTAGGTTAGCAGTGTAACACGCTAACTACATCAACAGAACTTGCTATAAAACTTATATACACAAACCTTTTCACTGGAGAAGTATTTGTATTAACAAATCATAGGAAATAACACAGATGTCCATCAATATAGAAATGGTTGAAAACAAAGATGTATCCATACAGTGGAACACCATGTAGTTGTTAAAAAAAAAAAAAATGAAGAGTTGTCTCTACATAATACCCTGCAAAATCTCCAAAAGAAATTAATGCAGAATTATTTCAAAGTAATTTTAGATCATCAAAATCATGATTGTTATGGAAAATGTTGTTATGGGCTGTCAAGTCACCTGCAACTCTTAGCGAGCCTCTGAAGCCTGCCCTATCCTTAGACAGTCTTACTGACTCTGACACACCTACTCCCATTACCCCAGTCACTGTATCAAACTATCTCATTTGGAGTCTTCCTCTCCTGTTCCTTTCTAAGCCTGATGTCCTTCTCCAAAGGCTAGTCCCTCCTGATCATGTGCCCAAAGTGTGTGAAGCAGAGCTTCAAAATCCTAGTTTGCAAGAGACAGAACTATTTGTTTTCTTGACAGTCTATGGTATGTTCAAGAATCTTCTTTAGTACCACAACTCAAAGGTATCAATTCTTCTTCTGTCAGACTTAGTTACTGTCCGGCTCTCTCATGCGTTGCAAGTAATTGCAAAGACCATGACCTGGATTAGATACACCATGGTCTCTAGACTGACATCTTTGCTCATCAACACTCTGGAGAGGTCCCTGACAGGAGATTTTCCCAGTGCAGTTCATCTTTTGATTTTCTGATTGCTGGTGCCAAGTGTGTTGATTCTGTAGTCAAGCAAGCTGTAATTGTTAACAACCTCAATTTCTTCTCCATCTATCGTGGACCAATTGGCCCAGTGGTGAGAATCTTTGCCTTCTTGATGTTGAGCTTCAATCTGTACTGACGACTATAGTGTGTGTATATGATGATGGCATTTCTTTTAAAAATTGGAAGGAGAAATGAATGAGTATGCATTTTTAAAAATAGAAGAATAAATAAAAAATGTTTAAAATAGATACATATAGAAAAGTGGATGTAATTCAGGGTAGGTAAGTCACTAACAGAAGCTAGACTTTTCTGAATATTTCTTTTTTTTTACTGTGAAAAACATGTATGGGGATTCAAGGGGGTGAGGGTTTGGAGCAGAAAAGTGAGAATGGGCAAGGATGAAATCACAGGGCTGCACAATTTGGTGGATAGGGGGAGTGGGTGCGAGACCAAATGGGCACCAGAAGAGAGGGCAATGGTAAGCATAGTACAGTGGTGATTATTTTTTTAAAAAAGAAATTGTCTTATTCACTTGTGGGTTTCTCCTTTGGGAATGGGGCACAGACTCTCTTGCTGCTGAACAGGGGCGCTGATGTGAAGGGGGAAGGGGAGCCCACTTTAACACCTTACTGGTGGTCCTGGGCTGAAGCTGCATGCCTTCTTATTCAGTTAGAAGATATTTTCCTGATGTTTACTCCCCTCTGGATTGAAAAGTGCTTGCCAAGGTGGGTCCAGTGGGGATGGCTGGCTGAACCCTGAGACTCCAACCTCCTTTGCTTCCTTAGCTGGCAGTTATATTATTTCCCTTTTGTCTCTGGACACTTCAGTGTTAAGATTACATGAAGGAAAGGGAGTAAACCTAGAGTGAACAAACTTGTGAATTATGGAGAGAAGGCCTTTGGAGGTGTTACTTACAGGTGTACGGGGAGGAGGTGGAGAAAAGTGGCTTAGATAAAGTTTTTCATATACCCTAGACAGTTTTCCCCAGTAATCTGAAGGCTTCTTTCAGGTGCCAAAGGGCTCTCCCGGGGGCTGAATGGCAGACCACAGAGGCCAGTGGCATACCCCATGGGCCGGGCAGCACATCACCCTACCGAAGGCCCCCGACCCCGCCCCCAGGTCTGGACCCTGTGATTCACTGAAGACAATGGCCAGGGCCAATACCCTCTGTTCCAATGCCATCACTATTGCCCTCCTCCCCTCCACCAAGCGCTCAGATTGCAATTCAAAGTAAGCATCACTACCATCACTCTTTACAAATGGAGAAGGGGCTTTGAGTGCGGTGAACAGACCCTCCCTAGGTCTAAACAGTTTTTGGCAGCAGTATTCAAGAAATCAAAAGTTGTGGTATACTGAGGAGATTTGCCATCTCAGATCTGTTGTTGTTGTTAAGTGTCATCAAGTCATAGACAACTCATAACGACTCTATGAATGAAAGACCTAAACATTTGTATAACTTTCTTCATTTCTCTAAGTTCATAGAGTTTCTGGAGACAAGCTATTTCGGAAGTGGATACCACTCCTGCTTTCAAGATTGTTTTAATCTGAAAGCACCATCAAACATCATGGGTAACCATTATTGCATCTGTCACTTCAGTGTCACCATGTTTAGCCTCACAGCAATCATGAGTTACCTCTGTATAGCCAATTGGCAGAGCAGTGATATATTACTTAGAAGAGTGTTTGACTGAAAACAATCAAAACCAGGCCTGAGGGCCTTAGATTAAAATTCCAAACCTTTAGTTTGTTAGCATAGCTTTCTATCCACTAGACTGAAAGAGATTTCTCTATGGCTCTTCACAATTCTATAAAAAACAAATCTTGTCCTTGCCCTATCCTAGCTAGCCCCACAATCCTGGCATGCTTGAGCCCATTGCTACAGGCAGCTTATCAATCCAATGTGTTGATGATCTTTTCTTTCTGATCCAAGGAAATTTTCACTGACAGCGATGTGCTTTCTTGTATCAAGTCCTTCACTTTCTGTCACCACTGCCTCCCACTCCCACCACACACTGTCCCCTTCTGCGCTGGGGGCCCACGGTTTTTGGCATCCACAGCTACCGGCTGTGTGGGGGTTTTGTCACACTGGTTGCGGGACTCAGCCTGTCGCCCGGTATAGGCTAGGAGACCTGTGCGTTTTGGCCACAGTGGCCCATCTGGTCATGGCAGCATGGGCTTAGTAGTGGGTAGCAGGCAGAAATGGGACTCACCCATGTTCTTTGGAGAATCTTTGCCCTCTTGATGTTGAGCTTCAGTCCATATTGATGGCCGGCAGTCAACTGCTTGGTGTTTAGGTATATATAAGTTGCATGGCCTGTTTCAACGTGGCTGTCCAGGCCTCCTGCTTCTCACACTGTGTCATCTTTCCGCCACCATCTTGGTTCCAAGAATTTTAGAATGAGTTTATTCTGCAGCAGTGTGGAAGCTCTGTTGTACCAGCTATGGGGCCTGGTTCCCACCGTCCATCCCAGATGAGGGGATACCTGGGATCCTACCACAGAGACCTCATGGAGCTGCAGTAGTGATTTGGGCTTGGCAGTGGGGGGCTGGGAGCCATGGGACTCACCCATTTTGGGGGGGAGGGGAAATCTTTGTTCTTTTGATGTTGAGTCTCTGATCCATATTGAAGACCAGTAATCAACTATTTAATTGTTTAATTATCGGTAAACTGAGGACTGTGGAGGGCCATGCAGGTCTGTTTTATGCAGCTTACAGCTCCTTCAGCTTCATATGCTGTTTCCTGCACTGCTACCATCTTGATTCTGAGCTGAATATTTCTTGTTTTGTAAATTTAACTGGGGAAATATGCAATATATGCTGGAGTTGACTAGTTTTTGTTCTTGTTATATGTTCAAATATTTTTCAGACGTGTTGTCTTTATTGTGATAGATTAAAATTGTCCATGACAGGAATATTTATATGATAAAAAAACAGGTAACACATCACATCTTCTTCAACCCCAAATCAGAATTTAAAATTTATCAGCATATTACAGAAACTATATAAGTATTTTTTAGAAGTATAAAATTAAAAGAGTAATTCTTGGAAGTTGAAAGTAAATATGAAACAAATAAACCTGATTTGTGTGAATTATATTCAAGCATTATCATATTGAAGCCACACTCACTGCAGTCAAGTTGATTCAGATTCCAGAGAAACCTTATGGGACTTTTCAAGACTGCAAATCTTAAGGAAGAAGACTGCTCATTTTCATCCCAGACAGCCCCTGGTGGATCTGAAAGACACTTAGCTTGTTTTGCTTAGCAGAACAATATGCTACCAATGATAGCAACAGAGTTTCTTACCATGTTGAAAGGAATAACTTTAAGCACAGTAATTTGACTATACATCCTTAATAGAGATATAAAATATTTCAATATAATAGATCATGTTATGAGTTTAAGCCCTTACTAGAAATACTAAATGAACTCTAAAATAAATTTTATGATACTTTCAATATTATAGTATACAGATTTGTACTATTATTCTGCGACATTTTGAATAGTATAAGACAAAGTAAGAGAATAATTAAGTTACTGCTGTTAGAACTGAGATTTCTGGTGTAGGACTAAGTTCTACAGATATTAAGTTTGAAATCATTAAGTAAACATCAGTGGTTATGAATATGAACTGGATGTATCAGTATGAAGTTATTGTGTATTTTGGATTTCAATTACAGTGTTTATATTCTGTCAGCTCTATTCATTGTAAAACCTAGAAACAATATCTAAATCAGGAACAATGAGCAGCTGAGAATCCAGACTCCAGTTTTTAATGCCTAATTTAAATTACCCCAAAATACAAATCTGTATTTCCTGGAGAAATAAATATATGATCATAGTTACAGACTAGGAAAGGTATAAAATTGTGGTGCAGCACTCAGGAACAATGATTTTTTAAAAATATTACATAATTGGGAAAGACTGGAAAGTATTATGCTGAGTGAAGTAAATCACGTAAGGACAAATAGAAGGATAAACATGTATATGTTCCAAGGGGAAAGGGGTAGGAACAGAGGCATGAGGTTGGGTAGGGCCAAAACCATAGGGTTGTCAAGTTTGGTGGGTGGAAGCAGGGGGTGAAAAAAATGAGAAGGATCCAAAAGGGACCTGAAAAGATGTGTAATGATGGGCAAGGTCCAATGGTGATGGATTTTATAAAGCATAATGTATGGGAATGATTGTATGAAACACAATATGAATGAAGAATAGTGTGAAACATATGAACTTTGTGAACAAACTAGTATAAAATAAGATTTTTTAAATGTAAGAAAAAAAGACTGTGGAATCACATGAAAAAAACAAACTTACAGCCAAATTGAAGAGAGTTCCTCTTGCCAAAACAAGAGCAAAACTCCCACCTGATTATGCTGTTGTCATTACGTGCCATCGAGTCACCTGCAGCCAGCTTTGAAAGCTGCCCTATCCTGCACCAATCCCACACGTCTTTGACAGACTCGATCCCATTACTCCAGTCACTGAGACAATCCATCTCATCCTGCACTGTCCTTCCACCCTTCCAAGCATGATGTCCTACCCTCATAAGAATAATATTTTCCACAGATGAAAATGCAAGGAACATGCTTAAATCCATGAATTTCAAAAACAATCAAATATATACACAGTCAGCTATCTCACTGAGCTAACTCTGAAGGATGTTAGGAGGAAAAAACCAAAGGTATATTTTTGAAATATTAGTGTAAGTATTTACTCTCTTTTGTCTACAGAATACCTTGTATATATCTGTCGAGTCAGAACCAACCCATAGCTGACCCTCTGGCTGGTTTTCAGAGGCAGTTAATCACAAGGGAGATTACCCATTTTTCTTTCTTGGAGAAGTTGGTGGATTAGAATGGTGTACCTTTGCTTGGCAGCACAATTCCTTACCACTAAGCCACCAGAACTCCCAGGCTTCCTTAGGATAACCAAATACTGATGAAAGACTGTTCTTCACAGAAGTGTTGTTGAGTCAGAATCAACTTGTTGCTGACCCTCCGGAGAGTTTTCAGAGGCAGTAAATCATATGGAAAGAGACTGTCTATCTTTCTCCATGGAGAAGTGGATTTGAACCACTTGTCTTTGGGACTGCAGTGCAGTTTCTTACCACGAAGCCACCAGAACTCCCCTTATAGAAGCAGTCTGGCTAATAAATAAAAGAATAAAGACACATTCACACAATGGAATACTACGCAGCATGTAGCAGCAATGATTTTGTCAATTATTACCTAATTTGGGAGGCATTGGAGATCATTATACTGAGTGAACTAACTCAGGCACACAAGGATAAATATTGTATAAAACCATTATTTTAGAATGAGAATCAGGATCCTAGAGGGGTAGGAGAGGTTAGAAGCAGAGGGATGAGGATGTGCAGGGGGATTAACTATGGGGTTGTAAAATTTGATGGGTGGGGGTTGAGGGAAATTGAAAGAATTTGTTCTTGAAAACTATTCAAATTTTGTAAATAAACTAGTAGAAAATTAAAACATAATACATGGAGGAAAAAAGAATAAGGATAATATCATACTTGTGCAAACTTTAACAAAATAATAAACTTCAGTTATGCTTTCTTTTCCCAAAAAGAGAGACCTCCTGATAAAAATACTATTTCAAAAAATGTATGTGTGTGTATATATGTGGGTCAGATCAATTGTTCATATGGTTGATATGAATCATACTTAACTCCACAGCACTTAACAAGAACAATAACAGCAACAATTTGTGTGTGTACCTTAAACTAGAATCAGATCAAACCTCTAGAAATAACTGGTCACAAAATATCGGATGCAAAGAAATATGTTAAATGATTATAAAATACAGATTATGATAAAGAGTATAGGACTGATGACTCAGTTTTTTCAACAAATAAACTATTAATTGGGGGAGCAGAGGAAATGGAAGAAAAATATTTTGTTAACAAGGGCCTAATGGACACATCAATCAACTCTAATACATGAACTTAATTTAAACACTCTAGTAATTTAAAATGTAAAAATATGTACAAAAGATATGTGGTATGTGTTTGTATCTATGTATACACATATGTGTGTAAAGATATATGTATATCTGTATGGGAGTTCTAGTAGCATAGAAAATTGCCTTGTTTACCCAAAGGTGGCATGTCTCACATGTAGAAAGTTGCTCTGCCAACTCAAGGTGCTGTCTCTTTGGTGGTTCAAAACCACCAATTGTTCCTTGGGTGAAAGATGAGAAATCTTCTGCATAATGCACAGCCTCTGAAAATGCAGTGGAGGGTCAGTTATGAGTTGGAGGTTTTTGTTTTGTAAATATACACACACTCATGTGTGAATGGAGAAATGTGAATATAACTAATGCATTTAATTATACTAAGAAATGGTTCTTTTTCTAGAGCTACTTATAGAAATGAATCACACATGTTGTTGTTAGGTAGGTGCTGTCAAGTACAAGTCATAACAACCTCTAAACCATGTCCTATCCTTAACCGTCTTAATCAACTTAGATATACTTCAGCCTATCGCTGCAATCACTGTCTCAATCCATCTGCTTGAAGGTCTTCTTTTCTTTTTCTGATCCTCTCTCTTTCCAAGCATGATATCCCTCACTAAGGAACAGCCCATCCTAACAACATGCCCAGAGTACATGAGATGAAGCTTCATCATTCGCTTCATCATCCTTGCCTCCAAAGAGCATCCTGGCTATACTTTCCCCAAGACATTCATTCTTTTGGAAGTCTTTGGGTTATTCAGCATTATTCTCCAACACCACAACTTAGAGACATTGCTTCTTCTGTGATCCTTATTCATTGTCCAGATCTCAGATGCATAGCAAGTAATTGAAAGGTCATCATCTTCCTCAGATACACTTTAATCTTAAAGTGACATCACCACTCATCAGTATTTAGAATAGGTCCTTGACAGTAGATGTTCCCAATGCAACACCTCTTTTAATTTCTTGACTGCTAATATTCAGGTTTGTTATGATCAAATTAAGTCCTAATTAATGAGCATAGGGTGGCATCCACTTCCTAAACAACATGCCTCTTGGAAACTCTATGAATTTAGAGAAATGATAGTTATAGAAAGGCTTCAGGTTTTTTGTTCATAGGGTTGCTATGAGTCATGCTCGATTTGATGGCAATCAACAAAAACAGCAACAATCACAGTATTTAGGTGTTGATTGTGGATCTAAGAAGATGAAATAGTTGACCATTTTTTTTCTCCATCCATTTTGATTTTGCCCATTAGCCCAGTGGGGAGGATTTTTGCCTTCTTGATGTTGATATGTAATCCATACTGAAGGCTGTCATGTTTGATATCCTGGGGAAAGCATTTCAAATCCTCCTCACTTTTGGCAAGCCAACTTGTGCCATCTGCATAATGCAGGTTGCTGTAGAGTCTTCTTCTGATCTTAATGCTACATTCCTCTTCATAAAGTCCAGTTTCTCTAATGATTTGCTCAGCATACAGATTTAAAAGGTGTAGAGGAAAGGATACAGCTCTAAAGCAGATCTTTGTTGATTTTATACCATTCAGTGTTCCCTGGCTCTGTTAGGACAACAGCATCTTGTTGGAGGTATAGGTTTCACATGAACACAATTAAATATTCTGGAATTTCCATTCTTCTCAATGTTAGCCACATTTTGTTATGGTCCACACATCAGCAGTGGCAATGGAAAGACAATTGAGTTTAAAATAGTGTAAACTAGATAATGGCTACATAGGCACTGAAACTATTCTCTCTGCTCTACTAGGCTAAAGTTTTCTATAATAAGATTAAAAATGAAATAATAAAATTGCACCAGTACTTTAAACAAGCTGTTAATATATCATGAATGTTAAACTTTAATTTAGTAGTCCATTATGATCATCTGAGGAACTTTTTAAGACTATATAAACTTTTAACCACGACTTTCTTAATGAACCACCAAATGCTGAGGAGCATGTGTTATAGTCAGTGCAGATGAGGTTGAGAAAAGGTGAGAATTACTGTAGAAACACTTTGAGGTGAAGTCTGTGCACTATTCACCCAGCACTGGTGTTACTTCGACACCTAAGAGCTACTCAAGAAATAGCTGGTAAGTTAATAAGATCCAGAAAAGTGAAAATGAATGGGAAAACGCAATAGCAGTTAATTGCTAGATATGCCGAAAACACCATTCATATTTTATATGAATAAAAATCACTCAGAAGCTTGGGCAGCATGGCCCTCTGTTTTAAGTGGAATGGGTTTTCATCTGAAAGCCACAAACTACTCACTTCAAACAGTTACAAGTAAACACCCAGTATAAAAATAGTTTTAAACACACAATTGGGTGGGGTGTGGCTAGCAAATATTCTGATTGTACAATCTGTTTTGGACAAAACAGTGCTTCTTATATGACTAACAAAGCAAACAGCAGTCATACTCCCTGTGCTGTAATAAGGAGACTATTTGCAAAGAGGGTTGACTATTCAAGGTTTAGCCAATAAAGACACCACATTTTCAAACACTAATGAAGAATAAAGAATTGCAAATACCCACATATTTTTACATATTCCCCCCACAAAAAAAGACATTCAACCACCTAGTATGGATTTTTTTTTTATCTCTGGGAGTTTTTAAATATACTTGCAAAAATGAGACGTTATATTGAAATATACCAAGTGCTAAACAAAGCTCAGCTAAGCCCACAGTCTGACCATGGGAGACAACAAAATACCCCAAGTACAAGAATAATTCCAAATAATCTAATTTTAAAGCTAGGAGGGGCTTAGAAACCACCAAGTTTAAACTTCTCATTCATGCAATGAGAAAGCAGACATCTGGAGAGGGTAAAAAGGAAACATGTAAATAAAAAGTGAATATGGATAGAGCAGCCATGGGTGAACAAATGATCTAGACTGGTGCAGAGTGCTTTGGGTATTAAAAGCTGGGAAGTGGTCTTCTGAATTTTCACACAAATGATTTGTAACAGTGTTTTATTGTTGTTGTCATTTGCTGTAGAGTAGGAAGCAAGTGATAATTGTCTCTCAAGAGGGTTTTCAGAGACTGTAAATCACACAGGAGGACACTGTCCATCTTTCTCTTGTGGAACAGGTGGTGGATTCAAACCACCTGTCTTTGGGTTTAAAGCACAACTCCTTACCCATTAGGCCACCAAAGCTCCCTAATAGAGTTAAAATAGTCTTTATTTTAAACCAATAAGTGTGTGTGTGTGTGTGTGTGTGTGTGTGTGTGTGTGTTAAAATATGCACTGCCAACAGTTTCTTTCAAAACAAAGGCCAGTCATTTTTCTCTTATTTGTCTTACAGATTTAGCATAGCACAATACAGTTGTCACTTTTTTGTTGTTATGTGCCATCAAGTTTCTTGCGACTCATAGCAACTCAAGGTACAACAACTCTGAACCCTTCTCTGTCCTGTGCCAACCTTATTGTCTCTGACACACCAATCTCCATTACCCCAGTCACTGAATCAATCCATCTCATTGAGGGTCTTCCTCTCCTGTGCTGTCCCTCCACCCTCCCAAGCATGATGTCCCTCTCCAAGGACTGGTCTCTCCTTGCAACATGCCCAAAGTATATTAGACAGGGCTTCTAAATCCTTGCTTCCAAAGAGCAGCCTGGTTTCACCCTCTCTAAGATGAACCTATTTGTTCTTCTAGTAGTTCATGGTATATTTTATACTCCTCCCCAGCACCACACCTCAAAGGCATCAATTCTCCCTCTGTCATCCCTAGTTATTGTCCAGCTTTCTGACACATAGCAAGCAATTGCAAACACCATGACCTGGATCAGGCGTACCTTAGTTTCCAGACTGGCTTTGCTGCTTTATGTTCCAGTAGCTATCCAATAAAGTACTTCTTTATTGTCCACTAAGTACTTCTTTTTTAGTTGAAACATCTGTGATTCACATTTACCCAGAAACTCCACAGATGACAAGCCAGAAAATCTGCTTCCATAAAGATTGCCATTTAGAAAACTCCATGGGACAGTTCTTCTTTGTTATATATGGTCATTATGTGTTGACATTGACTCAGTGATATCTAATGATACTTTAAAATTTTCAATGATAAAAATTATAAAAGTATTTGCAATTTATTATTGCTCTGAACTAACATGCAGGCCATATTTAATATATGTATATCTCTGAATATTATATTAAGACATATATAACAATGTATATTTTAAAATACAACAATGATTAAAATATACTATTTAAGGTGGTTTTAGGAGAGGCTATGGTACCATTGATATGATTGCCAATGTTAGAAAGGTCTTGGAAGAAAGCAGAGCGTATCAGAAGAATTTGTTTTTTATTGACTATGCAAAGGCATTTGGCTGTGTGGATCATAATAAACTAACACTGATAAGAATGGAAAATCTGTAATCTATGGATTGAGGCTCAATATTAAGAAAACAAAAATTCTCACCACTGGGCCAGTTGGCAGCATCAGGATGGATGGTGAAGAGACTGAGATTGTTCATAGCTTTAGTTTGCTTAGATCCAAAATCAACATTCTTGGCACCAGCAGCCAGGAAATTAAAAGATATATGGTGATGGGAATGTCTGTTTTAGGGACCTCTCCAAAGTACCGAAGAGCAATGGTGTCATTCTGGAGACTAAGGTGCAATCACTTGCTATGCATCAGAGAGCTGGGCAATGACTAGGGAGGATAGAAGGAGAATTGATGCCTTTGAGCTGTGGTGCTGGAGAAGAGTACTGAATATACCATGGACTGCTAAAAGAATGAACAGATTCACCCTAGAGAGGGTGAAACCAGGCTGCTCCTTGGAGGCAAGGATTCTGAAGCTTCATCTGACATACTTTGGACATTTTGCAAGGAGGGACCAGTCCTTGGAGAAGGATGTCATGCTTGGGAGAGTGGAAGGACAACACAGTAGAGGAAGACCCTCAATGAGATGGATTGACTCAGTGACTGGGGTGTTTGGGGTAGATGTGTTTGAGACAGTAAGATTGGCACAGGATAGAGTTAGGGCTGTCATACGTTGAATTGCTATGAGTCACAGGTGACTTCACGGCACATAACAACAACATACCTAGCCCAAGAAGCTGTTGTCTTAACAGAGCAAGGGAATACTGTGTGGTTTAAAATTCGGAAAGTTATATTTCAGGCTATATCCTTTCTCCATGTGTAGTCAATCTGTATGATAAGCATATTATGTGAGAAACTTGGCATTCTGGAAAGGAGTGGGGCATCAGGATCAGGTGAAGATTCGTCAGTAATCTGTTATGCAGATAACACAATCTTGTTTGCCTGTAATTGAGGCAGACCTGAAGGTCTTGCTGCAGAAGATCAGCCTTCAATGTAGACTCCATCTCAGCGTAAAACAAAAATCCTCACCACTGAATCAATAAACAACGTCATGATAGATTGAGAAAAGATTGAAATTGTCAACAATTTTATTTTACTTGAATCCATCGTCAATATCCTTGGTACTGAAAGTCAGGAGATTGGGAGATGTATAGCAACGGGAAGGTCTGCTGTCAGAGATCTCTCCAAGGTCCTGAAGAGCAATGATGTCAGTTTAAAGACTATGATGCATCTGATTCAAGCCACAGTCTTTGCAGTCACCTGCTATGGATTTGAGAGCTAGACAATGAAGAAGGAAAAGAATTGGTGTTGGGATAAGAGTGCTGAATATGCCATGAACTGCCCAAAGAACAAACCTTGAAAAAAAAGTGCAATCAGAATGTCTCTTGGAGGCAAAGATGGTGAAGATTCATCTCACAAATTTTGGACATGCAGTTAGGAAAGGTACTCCTTGGAAAAAGACATCATGCTTGGAAAGGTGGAGGGTCCGAAAAGGAGAGGTAGACTCTCAATGAGATGGGCTGAAATGGTGTCTGTTGCCATGACTCAAATGTTTTGAGGATGATAAGAATGACAGGTTTCAGATCAATTGTTCATGAGGTCACTATGAGCCACTTATCGACACGTAACAACAATTCCTGTAGAAGCAGCTTTGGTGGCACTGTAGTTAAGGCATTAAGCTGTTAACCAGAAGATCAGTGGTTCAATCTTACTAGCCACGACAAAGGAGAAAGATGAAGAATTCTGCTTCTTTAAAGGGTTCCAGGCTTGGAAAGCCTGTGGGTAGCTCTACTCTATCTGACTTCTACAAGCCAGAATTGACATGATGCCAGTGGATCAGTCCTAGAGAGGCAGTAAGAAGAGTTGCTCACTTCTGTAAGTTGATATTTAAGGCTTTATAGAAACACACACAGTATTTTATAGCAAAGAAGGAAGCAAATGAAAAGCTAACTTTTATTTTCTTATAGAGCAGTTAGATATTTCAGTTGCAAATTAACTTTTGATATGCTTTAATTCTGCACAGATTTAGATCCAAAGTGAAGAAATTTTTTTTTAGATTATAAAATGTGGGCTCTGAATCGTCAATCTTTATTAGGTTCTTTGAGGTCCTAAAACTGATTTTAAAATCGGCTAAGTTGGTGGTTAAGTGGTAAGGAATTGTGGTACCAGCACGAGGGTATGTGGTTCAAATCTATCAGCTGCTCCATGGCAGAAAGATGGGCAATCTTCTCCTGAGTGCTTAGCTGCTTCTGAAAACCCACTGGAATGTCAGCCATGGATTGATTCTGACTTGACGGTACACAAAAAGAATAATATTGTTGAAGAGAATACTGACCATTGAAAGTGGTACTGTCAATGTTCTTTTCCAAAGTTGAGAAAAGAAAATACTCACAATTTGGATGATCTGTGAAGGCTATTTCAAGGTTATCAATAACTATTTTTAAAAGCTAAAAGTAAAATTCGAAGAATATCTTTTTTTAGAAATGTACACAGCAATTTTACCTAAATATGGCATTGTCCAGTCAAGGGTTTTTACAAATTCTACTCAACATAAATAAATTCCAAAATCAAGCTACAAAATATTGAAACCAATATAAAATATCAAAGACAATGAAGGAATTTTTTTTAGTATTGGAAAAAATGTAGTATTTTGCATAAAGATACTACCTCCTACAGATTGATTAAATTGATTCCTATACTATTAAATTAATAGCTACAAGCTGGGTTTAGAAGAGGTTGTGGCACTAGAAACATTATTGCCAATGTCAGATGGATTTTGGCAGAAAGCAGAGAGTACCAGAGGTACTGTGTTTCATTGGTTATGCATAGGCGTTTAACAGCATATTATGTCTAGCCTTGAGCAGAATGGGAATCCCAGAACATTTGATTGTGCTTCTGTGAAAACTATACTCAGATCAGGAAACAGTCTTTAGAACAGAGCAAGGAATCACTTCATGGTTCAAAATCAGGAAAGAAGTGAGTCAGAGATGCATCCTGTCTCTATACCTTTTCAATCTATATGCAGAACAGATCATTCGTGAGGCTGGGCTTTATGCGGAAGAATGTGGCATCAGGATTGGAAGAAGACTTATCACCAACCTATGTTATACAGATGATACAACTTTGTTTGCCAGAACTGAAGGTACCTGAAGCGCTTGCTGCAGAAGGTCAAGGATTGTAGTCTTCAATAGTTTCTTATTACGGGCTAATTGGTAACACCATGGTTGATAGAGATTGAGGTTGTTAACAGTTAAAGCTTGCTTGGCTCCACAATCAACATTCTTGGCACCAGCAGTCGGAAAATCAAGACAAATTGAACTAGGAAAACCTGCTGTCAGAGACCATTCGAAAGTACTGAAAAACAACAATGTCAGTCTAGAGACAAAGGTGTGCCTGATCCAGGACATGATCTTCACAGTTATTTGCTATGCATTACAGAGCTTGACAATGACTAAGGATGACAGAAAAAGAATTGATTTCTTTGAGTTGTGGTGCTGGAGAAGAGTCTTGAACATACCATGGACCACCAAGAAAATAAATAAGTCTGTCTTGAAGAAGGTGAAAGCAAGTTTCTCTTTGGAGGCTAGGATTTTGAAGGTCCATCTCATATACTTTAGGTACATGGCCATGAGGTACTGGTCGTTGGAAAAAGGACATCGTGCTCAGAAGGGTGGAGGGACAGCACAGGAAAGAAGACCCAAATGGGATGGATTGATGCAGTAACTAGGGCAATGGATGTAGGTGTGTCGAAGTCAGTGAGACTGGCTCAGGACAGGGCAGGCTTCAGAGCTGTTGTACCTACAGTTGCTAGGAGTCACAGGCAAATTGGTGGCACCTAACAACAACAAGTTGCCACTGAGAAATTAAAAATACTTCTCATACAATAATTTGAAATATTTAAGGGACCAGTCCTTGGAGGAGGACATCATGCTTGCAAGGGTGGAGGGACAGCACAAGAAAGGAAGACTTTATGGATTTATTCAGTGACTGTAGGAATGAAAGGAGATGTTTTGGAGACAAGGAAATTTGCTCAAGATAGAACAGAGTTCAGAGTTATTGTGCATAAAATCACTATGCGTTGTAGGCGAATCAACGGCACATAACAAGAGCAACAACAATCATATTTAAATTTTCTTTTATGAACTTCTGAGGGCTTACAATAAAATCCTGAGACAGCAAACTTTCCATCTTTTTGTTTCTTTTATCTCATGTCAAAAGAAGTAAAAAGTCCAAGTTACTGTAATAAAATTTAGTTATGACTTTGGGCTTGTATATCCTTGATTAAGTTATTTATCCTTACAATTAATGAATGGACACACTGATTGCTCTGAATAATAACTGAAGAATTAGAATGATAAATTAGATAACCAGTAAGCCAGTAAGGCTTCTCCCTACATGTAATACACTCCCAAACATTTTCAACAAGAATGTGTTTTTCAAAACAAAAAAGTATTGTTCTATCATGAACAAATATAGACATCTGAGTAATAACTTCTAAAATGAACACAGAAAAAGATGGTTCTGTTTAAAACTATTAATATATATTCAAAACAAAAAGTTTATTTTTTTTTTCAATAAGAAAACAAGGAAAAGGAGAACCTAGCCTGATCCTGTATGCCTGCCCAATAGAACTTTCCACCATAATTAGTGCTTACCACGTCTGAGAGGAGGAGCTTCCACTTAGGGTAACCTCATGTAGTAAGGGAAAAGCAGTATAAATACTGCAGGGCAGCTCTGAAGAGAGCATCTTCTACAGTGCTCACCTGGGCAGAGGAGACCTCAGAGAGCTGCCAACAAAACACATCCAGGAATACTCAGTGCTCTGGTAAGTCTATGGCTTGATGTTCACTGGTCATATTCTTACTTGGACATAAGCTTCAACAAATTGTTAATTATTTCTCTTTCTGTGAAGGAAAAAAAAGATTCCAATAAGAAAATCTACTTAGAGGGTTTAATTTATATCAGCTTATATTAAATATTTTGAATGAAAGTATATTTTCTAAATCATGCCCTGATGTGAATTTCCATGTACTTGGAAACTACTGAATATCTCAGTCTATGCCAGAGATCTTGATTATTTTATACAGACATCCAGTGATAGTTCCTGTGTTTCTTTCTAGAAATTACTTCAATTTTACTTGGTTTTCAGAAAGAGTGAGGACATGTTCATACAACTAAATAATTGTAACTTTTATTAATTATGGAGTATATTCAAAATACATAAGAGAAGATTAAAAAGAGTAGGCAACTATGTAAGGGTTTACCTATATAACTTCAGAGAAAGGAAATAGGTCAACAACAAAACGGTGTGAAATAATTTCTTTGTAGTTTTTCAGAATTCATCTGAAAATATGCTGCCACAAAGAGCCTTTTTGCTGCTAATGTCATTGAACTTGGTGCATGGAGTGTTTTATGCTGAACGATACCAAACACCCACAGGCATAAAAGGCCCACAACCCAACACCAAGACACAATTCTTCATTCCCTACACCATAAAGAGTAAAGGTAAAGTAAATTTTATATTTCTCTCTATTGTCTAGTTGGCTGCTACTGACATATTTGATGTTTATTTTTAATACTCTTAAATTAACCCAGATTTTTACAACACAATGATTTGTAGAAAGTGTAGGTTTGTTCAAGAACATAAATGTCTCTTGCATGAGGTATTGACTGACATACCTGAAGAATATTAAGAATTTTCACGTGTGGACATTTTTCCTCTTCAAATGCTGCCTTTACACAAATAACCACCCATGAACTTGGAACAGAATCCAGGCAAAATTAATAAAGTTTAAAATGTTTTAATTAAAAATAATTGCCTAGTGTACAAATAGGCACAATTTTATATATCCACACATTTAGTTTACTTTTGAAACCCAGTCAACTAGTTCACAGATTCACACAAACACTTAGCAAACAAAAGTTAATATCCCTTGAGACAAAGAGGTAAATGAAGTAACCATTCTCTCATTTAGACATTTTTGTGTAGTTTTAAGTGCACAGGCAGTTAGCCAGAATTAGTTGCCTGACCTTGTGAAGGTTATTTATCCTTACAGAAAGTTAATTGTCTCATTTGTAAAGCAAAGAGTATCTCAGAGAGCTATTAGGAGACTTAAATAAGTTAATAGCTGTAAAGTTCTTAAACTCATCACCACCTGGTAGAATCCTACACACAGCAACTTTGCAGGACAGCAGACTGACCTTAGCATTTCCAAGGTTTTAAATTACTATGGAACAGACTGCCTCATCTTTCCCCACTGGGCCAGTTGTTAGTGTTGCTGTTATATACCAGTGAGTCAGAAAAGATTCACTGTTGTCTTCTCTAGTGGATATCCATAGACACAGGAGTTGATAGGCCATATTTCTCCTACAGAGCCCCTGGTAGATTGCACCAGTATACCTTTGAGGTGGGAGTGCAAATACTTACCACTGAGCCGCCAGAAACACCCCCAACCCTTTCGAGTTGTTGTTGTGAGCTGTCAGTTGGAACCAATGGATAGTTTACCCTCCAGTGGATTTAAATCTAGAAGGAGGAGACTGCCTTCCTCCTGCAGAACACCTGGTAGATTTGAACCACGTGCCTTTGAAATTTCAGCCCAGGTTTTCGCCTGGAGGCCAGAAGAGCTCCCTTGAGCCTGCTAGTGAGTTTGAATCTACAAATTTTGTTAGCAGCTGAATGTTACAAAGTGCTTAAATGCTAGTAATTACTCTTGCACCTATTATACTATTACTTTCATTTTTACTTCTAGTGATGTAGCCTTTGTTGAGTTTTTATTTCCTTTTTAAATTTACCTTTCATCTGTCTATAATGTATGTAATGTTCTAACAAGTCCTCAAAGATGAGCAAACATTAGGTCTCACAGTACTAATTCATCTGACACAGAATTTCCTCTCTAACCTAGTTTCCCCCTCATTATATGTACATATTTTACACTTGAAATAAAAGCTCTTGTGGCATAACCCGTATCAAGTTGTACTACGAAAGCAAAGGTTGTCAGGCTCTAACAGTTCACATTGGCCAGCTGCTCCTTGAGAAAAGAGTAACAGTCTTCTTTCATTGTGATTTACAGCCTTATAAACCCTCTAGCAGAGACCAGGCTCGATGGTAGATAGCTTTCTGAGCTAAAGCTCATGCATGGTATTTGCCATCAATAAATGGTTGGATACAATCATTTTGAGCAAATTGAAGTAGTAAAGTTGCCTTTTTAAGAAGAAACATAAAATTTAAACCATTTTGTGTGGTAGCCTTATAGTTAAAAATAAATTCACAGCACAACACATTGTCTTGCATGTCTCAAAAGATTTAAACAAAATAAAAGGAAGGTAGAAGTTAGGGAAAAATGTAAAAGACTATGAAATAGATTAAAGCAACAAGTGTAATTTGAAATGTTCTCTTCAATGACTAACACTAGATTCAATATTCTTTAAACCAAAAAACTAAACCCATTGCCTTTTGTAGTAATTCTGTCTTTGAGCAACCCCACAAGACAGAGTAAAATTGCCCCATAGGGTTTTCCAGGCTGTCGATTTTTAAGGAAGCAGTCTGCCACAATTTTTATCTAAAGCACAGACCTTTCAATTAGCAGTCAAGTGCTTGAACCACTCTGTAGCTAGATCGTCTTCAATATTACCTATGATCACAGGTTGAGACTTTTTAGAGCTTACTAAGATCACAGCAAATTAATTTAAGTTAAAAATGAAATAAACCCACTTTCAGAAGCTTATAAATATTTCCATCTCATATTAATGTGCTTTGGCTATTTTTATAGTATAAACAAAAATTTATATCTTGCTTGCAAATAGTAAAGTTTCAAAGCTACACACTCTATTTGACAATGTACTGTGGCTTCTTAAATGCCAATCCGAAAGCTGTTTTAGTTGCTGTTTTTTAATACAGTACTGTAATAACAACTAAAGGGAATCCTACTCACAAAAAAATGTTTTCAAAAGCAATTTTCAACTCCAACACATTCGACTTGTATTACCATTATTAAGTCTTCATTTTAATTTTTAATACCATTGAAGAGTTAGTGAAATGGAGAGTGAGTACATTAATTTTTATTTTTAAATTGTGCCTCAAAAGTTATAGTTATGAGCCATGTTCAGGTTTTGAGCAAACTATGCAATGATAAAGGAGTTTTGATGACGTTGAGGCTAAATAGTTGTCCTGCCAACTCAAAGGCAAGTGGTTCATATCCACAAGACGGACAATCTCCTCTCATGTGATTGACAGGCTCTAAGCACCCCCTGGAAGGCCAGCTAGGGATCAGTGCTGACTTCACAGACAAAGCAATAGCGTCATTACTATGAGATATTTTCTGACAGTGTATAAATTAAAATATTATAAGCAGGTGTTCTAATTATGGTTCTAAAACTCATTAATAAAAAAATTTTTAATATAAATTCTTCAAATAGATACTAAAAATCATGTCATTTACTACATCTTTTCTAGAGATCTTCGTATTAGTCTTAAAATACAGATATTTTGGGTAGATTAATCCTATGATTACTACCAAAAGATCCTTTGAAATGTTGTAAAATGCTAGTTCTGGGACATTAAATGCTTGAAAAATTAAAGCAGCACCTGAAACCCTTCTAAGGTACTAAGCACACTATGGTAGACAGGCCTACTTTATTGTATTTTACTCACCTGTGTGACTCCAATGCACTTTTCACCTTAAGATTGTCTTTGTGGACTGTGAAGTTAGGCCTGCCCCACTGCTGATTCTCCAGTGGGTTCTCAGAGGCAGTAAACGGCACAGGAGGAGATTGCTCATCTTTCTCCTGTGGGGCTGCTGCGGGTGGATTCAGACTTTTGGGTTCAAATCCTTTGGATGGGCAGTACATAAGCAACATCTTGATGGATGGAGAGGAAGACTGAAATTGTTAACAACTTCATCTTACTTAGATCCACCGTTAATACCCTTTGTATGAGCAATTAGGAAATAAAGAGATGCATTGTACTGGGAAAGTCTGCAGTTGGAGACCTTTCAAAATTATTGAGAGGTAATGATGTCAAGATTGAGGACTAAGGTGCATTGATCCAGGCCATAGTCTTTCCAATCGTTTGCTATTTGTTTGAGAGCTGGAAGCCTTTGAGCTATAGTGTTGGAGAAGAGCACTGAATGTCCCACCAAAAGAACAAACAAACATGTCTTGTAGAGGGTTCAGCCAAAGTGCTCTTTGAAAACAAGAATAATGAGGTTTTGCCTCACATACTTCGCAATATTGCTAGTTGGGACTATTCTTTGGAGAAGGACATGATGTCCTGAAGGGTGAAGGGTTTGCAAAGGAGTGTAAGACCCTTGACTGGGTGGATTTATGCAGTGACTGCTACAGTGGGCTCTTGTGGGTCAGGAAGTGTGAAGATGGCACAGGATAGAACAGGGTTCAGATATGTTGTTCGTAGGGTTGCTATGAGTTATACTATACTTGATGGCATCTCACAACAGCAACAAACCACCAGAACTCCATTCCATCTTAAAGCTATCTCTAATTCCCTCATTCTTTCTTTCCATTTTAAGTGAATAATGGAGAGTACAAGAGGACTGCTGGTTCAGTGGTAGAATTTTTCCTTCCATGGGGGAGACCAGGCCCAATCGTGGTCAATGTACCTTACATGCAGTTACGATCCTTTCATCAGTGGAAGCCCTTGTGTGGCTGTGATGGTGAAAGTTTTCGGTGAAGCTGACAGAACAAGTATGAAAAAATTTGGGAATCCACTTGCAAAAAGCAACCACTAAAAACTCTATGGAGCACAGTAGTCTGAAATCATTGTACATAGGGATCCTATGAGTTGGGGTCAACATAATAGAACCTGACAACAAAAAATGGAAAGTTTAAGAGTTCATGGGGTTTAGATAGGTTGAATGAAAAATCAACCTAGTCCAAACTGTGTCTAGTATGTCTATGGCTGATGTAATCTATATTTTTCATTTTGATTCATGATGGCTTTTGTAAAGGAAAATCATTATAGTTCTTGAACATTTTTCTACTTTTTTAAAGATTTATTTTCTGTCAAAGAGCTGATGTTTTTTCTTTTCTAGGTGTTGTTTTTTCTCCAAAACCATTTTGATAAATCTACTCTTACTGAACATAATCTATATGAATTCTTCAAATCCAGCTTATTGAGATGTATCATTAGGGTAGCTATCATAAGGAAAGTATTATGGTAGTCAGAGTCTTATCATGCTGTCTTTTTTTTCTCAAGCAAAGTTTTTAATAATAATAATAATAATAAAGACCAAGCAAAAGTAACATTTTTTACTATATAAAAATAATACGTGCTTTTATTATGAAAAACAATAACAAAAAGGACAAATTAAATAACATTAGCTTTTATCTTTTAAAAATAAATTCTAAAACAATATTTTTTAAAAGTTTTATTATCAAATGAAAATCTTAATACTACGACTATTACTAATAAAATGTGTCCAAAGCCATTTAGGATCGATTAGCCTAAAGACTGGCAAATGAATAATATTGAAAAGCTTTATTTCAAGTCATATTTAGAGAAACAGTGATTTTCCTTAATGGCATTACTGACTTCCTCTTCTTTGGGTGTATGTTTTAGGTATACCAATAAGAGGAGAGCAAGGTGTTCCTGGACCAGCAGGCCCAACTGGACCCCGAGGACACCCAGGTCCTTCTGGACCACCAGGAAAACCGGGTTATGGAAGTCCTGGACCCCAAGGAGAGCCAGGGTTGCCAGGACCCCCAGGACCATCAGCCACTGGGAAGCCAGGTGTCCCAGGACTTCCAGGAAAACCAGGAGAGAGAGGACCATACGGGGCCAAGGGTGACATTGGGCCAGCTGGTTTACCAGGACCCCGGGGTCCTCCAGGGCCACCTGGAATCCCTGGCCCAGCTGGAATTTCTGTGTCAGGAAAACCTGGACAACAGGGACCTACAGGAGCACCAGGACCCCGAGGTCCTCCTGGAGAAAAGGGTACTCCCGGAGTTCCTGGTATGAACGGACAGAAGGGGGAATCAGGATATGGTGCTCCTGGCCGCCCAGGTGAGAGGGGCCTTCCAGGCCCTCAGGGGCCCGTGGGACCACCTGGCTCTCCTGGAGTAGGCAAAAGAGGTGAAAATGGGTTTCCAGGACAGCCAGGTATCAAAGGTGAGCGAGGTTTTCCAGGAGAAAGGGGACCCACTGGCCCACCAGGTCCACAAGGTCCTCCTGGAGAACGAGGATCAGAAGGTATTGGAAAGCAAGGACCTCCTGGATCTGCAGGGCAGCCAGGAATCCCAGGAGCAAAAGGTCATCCCGGAGTTCCAGGAATGGCTGGGCCCCCAGGGCCTCCTGGCTTTGGGAAACCAGGTTTGCCAGGCATGAAAGGACAAAGAGGACCTGCTGGCCTTCCAGGGGGTCCTGGTGCCAAAGGGGAGCAGGGGCCAGCTGGCCATCCAGGGGAGCCAGGTCTGACTGGACCTCCTGGAAATATGGGGCCCCAAGGACCAAAAGGCATGCCAGGCAACCATGGTATCCCAGGCTCTAAAGGTGAGCCAGGGCCAGCAGGGCCTGCGGGACAGCCTGGGGCTAAGGGAGAAAGAGGCTTCCCCGGCTCAGATGGAAAACCAGGATATGCAGGAGAACCAGGTCTCAATGGTCCAAAGGGTAACCCAGGTTTACCAGGCCCAAAAGGTGACCCTGGAGTGGGTGGTTCTCCAGGTCTTCCAGGTCCAATGGGCCCAGCAGGAGCTAAAGGAGTGCCAGGAAATAATGGTGAGCCTGGCGTAAGAGGTACCCCCGGAATTCCAGGCACTAGAGGCCCTATGGGACCTCCAGGCATGCCGGGAGTCCCTGGTTCTAAAGGAGACCCAGGAAACCCAGGTCTTCCAGGCCCAGCTGGGGTAGCTGTTAAGGGTCTCAGTGGACCGACTGGGCCAGCAGGACCTCCAGGCCCAAGGGGCCATGCTGGAGAACCTGGTCTACCAGGTCCCCCAGGTCCCCCAGGTCCCCCAGGTCAAGCAGCTTTGCCTGAGGACTTCATAAAGGCAGGCCAAAGGCCCAGTCTTTCTGGAACCCCTCTTGTTGGTGCCAATCAGGGTATTACAGGAATGCCTGTGTCGGCTTTTACTGTCATTCTTTCCAAAGCTTACCCAGCAATAGGCACTCCCATTCCCTTTGATAAGATTTTGTATAACAAGCAACAACATTATGACCCACGGACTGGAATCTTCACCTGTAGTATACCAGGAATATACTATTTCTCCTACCACGTGCATGTGAAAGGGACCCATGTTTGGGTAGGCCTGTATAAGAATGGCACCCCCGTGATGTACACTTATGATGAATATACCAAAGGCTACCTGGATCAGGCTTCAGGGAGCGCCATCATCGACCTCTCTGAAAATGACCAGGTGTGGCTCCAGCTGCCCAATGCTGAGTCAAACGGCCTGTACTCCTCTGAATATGTCCACTCCTCTTTCTCAGGATTCCTAGTGGCTCCCATGTGAGACAGACCTGGCAAGTTGATCTCAATCTTCTGCTTGAAAAGGCATTTCCCAACCCATCCTACCCCACAAAATACACGCAGAGGTAGGCTGAAAACAATGTGAGTGGCTTCGTTTCATTGTCCAAAATACAGGTTTGAGCTATTAGAACAACAATTGTGCTCCCTGAAAAAAAATTTTTTTAAAAAAAAAAAAGAGCAGCACTGGCTAACAATAATATGAAGACCCTCTTTCATTTCCAGTCAGTAATTGTAAGATCTTTTCAAGCTTTCTGTGAATTCTTTAAATATTTAAGAATTCACCATTAAAAAAGAAAGAAAAAGTTAAAGGAAAGATCTACCACAAAGAAATAGAAATGAAACCTTAAATTATACTAGATTGACTTCAGAAACTAAGCATTTTCTTTTTTAAAAAAAAAAGCCCATTTGTTGCAAACTATTTGAGAGTTTCTGGGAAACATTCAGGAAGTATCATACGTCTTCATAAAACTTAAATACTTGAATATTCAAATTAAATAGACACTGTTTATCCTAAGCTATTCTGATGGTGCATTACTCTAAGACTTATCTTACCTGACCCCTTTCATACAGAACTTTTTAAATACATAGGTGCACATGTCCTTTTTAAAGCTCCAGAGCAAAACCAAAATACTGTGTTAAATTGATCTGAAATGCAAGGTGCTTTATTTGTGAACTTTTACAAAGCTTTTGTGATTACAAAAAAGTTTTAATTGCCCTTCACAACTTGGAAGTAAGTGTCTAACCTATACTTTAAAATATTCAAGAAAGATTTAAACACTAGAAAAATAATAAATGATGTCATTTCCTATGACTACAAGTTGAATGAATATAATTCCTTTAATTACATATTGAATCTTAATATTATTTTATTGGTTTACAGAACATTAGCATAGGGACATTGTATCTGCCATTCCAGCAAAATTACAATTATAATGCCAGGGGTTTCAAAATCTGACTAGAAATGAAAAGACATTATTTATTTATGCTCTGTACTGTATTTTTATATTGCTGTTTAAAATTGTAAGCTGTGCCTCACTCGTTAAAATACAAACTATTTTACATACTCCCTATTTACAATGCAATAAAAATATTGATTGGATACCTTTTTTGGCTGAATTTATTTGAAACCAGAAATTTGGTATTTCAATTATTATTTCCAATGATATAAAGTTAATAAAAAGTAGTATAATAAAGTTGTAGATAGATTCTACAGATGTCATGAATATGGCTTTTCACAGGGACAGACATTCCACACATGCCAGGCTCTCAGTGTGTACTTGACTCCACCAGTTGCCAGCAAATTAATTCTGATTCATAACAAATCTATATGTGTTGGAATATAACTGTAATCTACAGGGTCTTCATGGAAGACTTGTTTGGTTTCTGTGTTTTTGTTAGGTGCTGTCAAGTATGACTCACAGTGACCCTATGAACAACAGATCTGAACTCTGTCCTGTCTTGTGCCATCCTCAACATCTCTGACATACTTGAACTTACTGCTGCAGTCACCTTGTCAATTCATATTGTTAGAGATCTTCCTGTCTTCCACTAATGATCCATCTTTCCAAGCATGATTTCTCTTTCCAAAGAATAACCTAGCAACATGTTCAAAGCAAAAGAGCTGAAGCTTCACCATCTTTAATTCCTGTGTATTTGGAAGTGTCTTAATTTCTGCGTCAGATTTGAGGGACAATTTTGCCTGGTGCAGTACATAATGCTTTGTGCATTATGCATTGACCTGCTAACTGCAAGGTGGGCAATTCAAATCCCCAGCTGCTACACAAGAGAAATAGGAGGCAGGTTGATCCTGTAAGAGTTATAATCCTGGAAACCCAATGGAAGGTCATCAGGACTCAAAATAGACTTGACAGAAGTGTGTTCTGGGTTTAAACAATGGTTGGGACACCAAGAACTTATACTGTCTTCTTTCAGAGTTCCTTATATATCTCATATCTTAATTATCTTGCGAGTACATGGTTTCTGCCAAGAAATGAGAGCTTAGTCTTACTGGTTCTCGTTTGTAGGTAATGTCTTTTCCCCATATGATTTCAGGATTGTCTTTGTCTCTGGGTTTGGAAAGTTTTATTTTGAAATATTTTGGTAATTTTCTTTTACGGTCTATCCTGGTTTAGAGTCCTTAAAGTTTCTGACTGTATAGCATCTCATCTTCCTCCTTTTGTATTGTCTCTTCCTATTCTGGACTTTAATCATGCATAAATCATTTCTCTTGATAATATTCCATATAATTTTGAGGCTTTCTTCTGATTATTCCTCTATTGTATTCATATTGGGAGATTTGTCTTTAATCTTGCTGTTTCTGTGTTAGCTTGACTCAATTTTACTCCTCTGACTTTCTAACACGTTATCTATTTCTGCCAATTTACTATTAATCTTCTAGATTTCTCTGTGTGTGCTTGGGGTATTCTCATTTATTCCGTAAATTTCTTATTTTTATTAATCATTCTAGAATTTTATCTGTGTTCACATTCTATCTGTGACTTCCTCAAACTTTCTCTCAATTCATTGATGGTACCTAAATACAATTTCTTTGAATTGCCTATTGGATAGTTCCAATAATGCTCTGGGAGATTTTCAGGCCCTGTGTTTTCACAGGAGATTTTCAGGACCTATTTGAGTCCCCTTGTCTAGCTTGTCTATACATAATTTTAAATTTTCTGTAGTCTGAGACATTGTGGTGCTGTGTGTTTTGTTTTGATATTCTCAGTTGTTCATCAGATCACTATGAGTCACCTTGATGGCATCTAATGAAAACTTATTGGGGTGAGCGTGTTCCTCAGCTTTCTAACTTGGCAGCACTTAAAGTCAGCTTTCTTCTTGTGAATGTAACACAGGATATGAGAGTGTGCACTATTTTCTGCTCATTGCTTGTGTAAGGAAGTTGAAGGTGGGCTGGGCTAGTGTTAGCTACAATCTATCACTGAGCAGGTGGTACACAAGTAGCATTAGCATTTCTCCAGTTGGCTCTAAGATGTAGTGTGAGTTTCTCCCCTTCACTAGATAAGGAAAAAGAAATAATAAAGGGGGGAGGGTTGGAACCTAGGGAGAGGTATAAAAGCAAAAAGAATGCTCAAAATCACTGACAATACGAGTGATGCAAATCAAAAGCAAAATGAGATGCCATCTCCAGTGGCATTGGCAAAGTTTAACTAACAGGACAACAAGTAATAAATGTTGGAAAGGATGTGGGGAGATAGGAACTCTTATACATAGTTGGTGGGATTGTAAAATGGCTGGAAGGCAGATTGGCACGTCCTCAAAAGGCTGAACATAGAAATTCCATATGACTCCGCTATCTACTGTTTGGAATATTGTTGTTGTTGTTGTTGTTATGTGCCGTCGAGTCACCTGCAACTCATAGCGAACCTATGTACAACAGCCCTAAACTCCGCTCTGTCCTGTGCCAATCGCACTGTCTCTGACACTCCCATCCCAATTATCCCAGTCACTGAATCAGTCCACCTCATAGAGGACCTTCCTCTCCTGCGCTGTCCCTCCACCCTCCCAAGCATGATGTCCCTCTCTAAGGACCAGTCTCTCCTCACAACATGTCCAAAGTATGTTAGACGGAGCCTCAGAATCCTTGCCTCCAAGGAGCCACCGGGTTTAACCCTTTCCAGGACAAATCTGTTTGTTTTCCTCGCAGTCCATGGTATTCTCAATACTCTTCTCCAGCACCACAGCTCAAAGGCATCAATTCTCCTTCTATCCTCCTTAGTCATTGTCCAACTCTCTGATGCATAACAGGTGATTGCGAAGACCATGGCCTGTATCAGACACACCTTAGTCTCCAAAGAGATACCATTGCCCTTCAGCACTTTGGAGAGGTCCCTAACAGCAGACTTTCCCATGGCAATGTGCCTTTTAATTTCCTGGCTGCTGGTGCCAAGACTGTTGACTATGGAGCCAAGCAAACTAAAGCTGTGTACAATCTCAATCTCTTCACCATCTATCCTGATGCTGCCAATTGGTCCAGTGGTGAGAATCTTTGTCTTCTTGATATTGAGCCTCAATCCATATATATCCTGAGACAATGAGAACTGAGGCACAAATAGAGACTTGTGCACCAATGTTCAAAGCAGTGTTATGCACCATCAAAAGAACATGGAAACAGTCCAAATGTTCAACCACAATTGAATGGATTGAGAAATTATGGTACATTCCCACAATGGAATACTACACAGCACACAGGAACAATGATTTTGTAAATCACTACCTAACTTGGGAGGGATTGGATAGTATTATGCTAAGTGAACTAACTCAGTCCCATAAAGACAAACACTGTATAAGACCATTATTGTAGAATGAGTATGAGGATCCAAGGGGGAGGAGAAGGTGGAAGCAGAGGGTTAAGGATGGCCTGGAGGGGGGAGGGCATCTAATCATAGGGTCTCACAATTTGATGGGGAGGTGGTGAGGGAAATGGGAAAGATCTGGCATGAAAAACAATGTATTAAAACTTTGTAAATAAAACAGTATAAAATTAAAAAAAGAAAAATATAATATTTTTCTTTCTTATCTGTGAAAAAGGCAAAAAATAATAGAAAGGGTGGTGGGAAGAAAAGGAAAAAATGAGAAAAGCAAGGAGAGTGGAAACATAAAAAGAAGAAAAGGGGATAGAAAGAAGAGATGAAAAACAGTATTTTAAAAAGAGAAACTGGGGAAGGTTAGTACCTGATTGGTGTTCGTGCCATCACTGAGGAAGACAAGGAAAGGTGCATGGTCTGAGAGGTGCATGTCCAGAGGAAGGCTGGACACCTAGTGTGGATACAATTTCTACTCATCCAAGAGGTAGCTAAGGGTAAGGTGACCATTCAGGAGAAAAACGTTTGCTAACTTAGAGTGTAGCTAGAAGAGGAGCATGTGGCCAGGGATGGGGTCTCCTCCAGCTTAGCAGGGGTCGTGGGCAGTGTGTCTCCACAGGGAGGTAGCCTCTGTCAGTCTGGGGGATGAGTGTAGGTTAGCACCTCTCTGAGGGACAGAGCCACTGACAACCCAGGTGCCTGGGAGTAGGTTCAGATCTATTTTTTATAAGATTACTATGAGTTGTACTTGTGTCACCTAACAACAACAGGAGTTGAACATGAGCAGAGCCCCTTTTCATGAAGTTTCTCTCTTCCCAGGAAGTTTGAGGCAGGTTGTCTGCCAGGAATTATGTCTCTACCAGTCCAGAACATGACTCCAGGCAGGGAGTCCAGTCAAGGACAATGAACTCTCTTGGTTCTAGGGGCTGGAAAGCATGTTTACCTCCACCCGTAGGAGTGGTGTGACCTCAGCACCAGATCCAAGTGTTCGTGTCCAACCGTGGGCTGCTCAGGGAGGACATAGTGAAGATTTTCACAAAAAAAGTATGAGGAGCAAAGGAATGACTGAATTTTTCTGGTCATCAGTCAGATACTGACATTAGGATTAGTGCTATCCTGGACTTCTGCTCCAATCAGAAAGCTGCTTGCAAAAATTCAAAATGACCACACTATGTCAGGTCTGTTTATAATTCACTGTTCCATCTGTCTTCTTACTTAATGTTTTCATGTCTTTTTGTTTCTTTCAGTCAGTTTTTAGACTACTTTATAATTTTCTTTGAAGCTCAAGCCTCCAAGGTTATTATCTCTTTTTTGTGTGTGTGTTTGCTCTAGAGGGTCTGGGGAGAGGTCCACTTTTCTAGGCATCTCTGAGTTGACTAGAACTATCAACCCTTTGGTTAATAGCAAGGGTGATGATTATTTGCACCAACAGAAAATATACTGTGAAAAAGTGGCCACATAACCATTGGCAACCTGAAATCCATTTTTAAGGGCAGATGGATAGCTAGACATGGGAAAGTAAAACAATCGTCCCAAAACAGTTATTTTCTTTTGGAAAGAAATTAAGCAGGTGGCAGAGAAATATACAGTTTGAAGAAACATTCTGTAGCTATCATTACCTTGACATGTTTTCAGTCATAATATTTAAAATTATTTTGATAGTTTGAATTACATTAAAAAGAAAGTAAGCAATTTTTAATGTCAATCAAAAGGCAACACTTTTCTAAGCCGAAAAATACTGCCCTTGAACAGCCATCAGCCACTGGCTGAATCTAAACAGTCTGGTTCATGTTACTGAAGTGGTTGTTGTTGTTATGTGTCATCCAGTCATGTGTGACTCATAGCAACCCTATGTACAAAAGCTCTGAGGCCTGCCCTGTCCAGAGCCAGTCTGACTGACTCTGACACACCTACCCCTATTGCCCTAGTCACTGTATCAATGCATTTCATCTGGGGTCTTCCTCTTCATGAGCTGTCCTTCCACCCTTCCGAGCATGATATCCTTCTCCAAGGATCAGTCCCTCCTGGCCACATACCCAAAGTATGTGAGATGGAGGTTCAAACTTCTAGCCTCCAAAGAGAAACTTGGTTTCACCCTCTCCAAGACAAACCTATTTGTTTTCTTGGCAGTCCATGTATGCTGAAGACTCTTCTTCAGAACCACAACTCAAAGGAATCAATTTTTCCTCTGTCATCTCTGGTCATTGTCCAGCTCTCTGAAGTAATTGTGAGGAACATTGCCTAGATCAGGCACACCTTAGTCCCTAGACTGGCATCATTGCATTCTCAGTACTCTGCAAAGGTCCCTGACAGCAGATTTACCTAACACAATTCATCTTTTGATTTCCTGACTGCTAGTGTCAAGAGTGTTGATTGTGGAGCCAAGCAAGCAGTAGTTGTTAACAACCTCAATCTCTTCTTCATCTATTATGGTGCTGCCAATTGGCTCAGTGGGGAAAATCTTTGTCTTCTTGATGGTGAGCTTCAATCCATATGAAATAATACAGTCTTTGACCTGCAGCAAGTGCTTCAGGTCCACCTAAGTTTCAGCAAGCAAGGTTGTGTCATCTGAATAATATAGGTTGTTGTTGAGTCTTCCTCCAGTCCTGATGCCACATTCCTTCTCATAAAGCCTGGACTCCCAAATGATCTGTTCTGCATATAGATTGAAAAGATATGGAGACATGATGCATGCCTGATGCATTCTTTCCTTAGGTTGAACCCCACAGTGTTTTCCTGCTGTGTTGTCATGACAGCTTTCTGGTCCAACAGTGAGTTTTGCATAAGTACAATCAAGTGTTCTGGGACTCCCATTCTCCTCAAGGTAAACCATGATTTCCTGTGATCCTCACAGTCAAATGCCTTTGCATAGTCAATGAAACACGGATTTCTCTGGTACTCTTTGCTTCTTGCCAGGATCAATCTGACATTGGTGATAACGTCTCTAGTACTACGACCTCTTCTAAACTCAACTTATATTTCTGGTACTTCTCTGTCAATGTACTGTTCCAGTCATTTCTGGATAATCGTCAGCAGGGTTTTGCTTGTATATCATATGAGTAATATTTTTCGATAATTTCCTTTTTTTTTGGAAAGGGAGAAAATATAGACCTCTTCTAGTCAGTTGTCCAGGTTATTGTCTTTCAGGTTTCTTGGCACAATCTGGTGAGCACATACAGGGCAGCATCTGTTTGTTGAAATATGTCCATTGATATTCCATCAGTTCCTGGGGCTTTATTTTTTGCCAAGTCCTTCAGAGCAGCCTGAACATCCTCCTTCATCACCATTGCCTCTTCATCGTGTGTTGTTTCTTGAAATTATTCTTTTACAGACAATTCTTTTTGGTACAGTGACTTTGAATACTCCTTCCGTCTTCTTTTCATACTTCCTGTATCATTCAATATTCTACCCATATAATCCTTAAGTATTGTAACTTGAGGCTTAAATTTATTCTTTAGTTTCTCCAGCTTAAGAAATGCCAAATGAGTATGACCCTTTCGATTTTCGAACTCCAGCTCCTTGAGCATTTCATTACAATACTTTGCTTTGTCTTCCAGTGTTGTCCTTTGAAATCTTCTATTCATCTCCTTAACTTCCTGATTTCTTCCTTTTGCTTTGGTTTTTCAGTGTTCTGGTGCAATATTTAGAGTCTCTTCTGACATCCATTTTGCTCTTTTCTTCTTCTTCTGTCTTGTAGTGACCTGGGGTAGCAAACTATTTAAAAGTAAATTGCCGTTGAGTTGATGCAAGGAATTGTGCTTTATATCATTTTCAATGGCTTATTTCTTTAAAGCAGATAACCAGATCTTTTTACCAAGACACTTAAGGGTACACCTGACTTTCCAAACTTGTGGCTGGTTATTAGCAGAGTGCATTAACCATTTGCAACACTCAGGGACTGTTAAACATACAATAACATCAATTTTATTTATTTATTTAATTATTTATTCATTCATTCATTCATTCTTTAGAAGTAATCGCTGTGTAACCCAAGTAAAGCTGTGAATGGGAATGTGAACACCAGATGTGGGGCTGATGACATCTTTTTTCCTATCCTGAGTTTGTCAATTCTGTCTCTTGAGCAACAAGAAGAGAGCATTTTCTAGTAGGCCCTTTTCACACACAGACAGTGTGCGAAGGTGTCTCTAACCCTCATTCTCAAACCAGGAGCCAGTAAAGCTGAGACTACATAATTATCTATAAGCAGACATACAAAAGATAGTTCTAGTCACACAGCTCATAATACGGGCAATTATGACCATGAATAGGTGTAGGGGAAAGATCACATAACACAACCTCTTCAGAATGTAAGCATAGTAATATTTGTTAAGATCAAATTAAGTCCTAATATTGAGCATAGCTTGACATCCACTTCCTAAACAACTTGCCTCTGGAAACTCTAAGGACTTCAATAAATGACGATAGTTATAGAAAGGCTTCAGGCTTTTATTTTTATAAGGTCCCTATGAGTCGTGCTTGACTCGATGGCAATCAAAAACAACAACAACTAATTCATTAGAAAAACAATTCTTTAATAAACTGTAGTGGGAAGTTACTCTTCATGCTACTTGACATTACAACTGTATTATATACTACTAACTATATCCTTCCAAAAAAATCATGTTCTTTGACTATTGGTCTGCTAAAAAAATATCAGATGTAATATATACAAGGATTCTGTTTTGTTTTTTTTTCAAGTTTCTTTATGGTGTTTTATTACCTCTTGATAAAAAAAATCAGACTTTTGTAATTTGTGTATGCTGATCTTCATCAAAAGGTTCATTCTCTGGATCAGAGTCAGTGGTGTCAGAGTATCTATAATTATCAGGTTCATTGTCACTAACATCTGGAGTTACAGAAGTTGAACTGCTAGCCTCTGGACTTGAAGGCTCCTCTACTGTTTTTGTGAAGTAAAGCTTCACCTTAAAATTTGGAGAAAAGTATCTGTTTTTAACCATAGTAAAAATAAGTACTTGGAAAAAGTTTACAAAATTTCTGTATTCTAGAACATAGGGCTGTGTTTGAGAAGACATATAGATTTATAAATTTACTCCTCTGAATGTTATGGTAGAGGGAAAAAATCTTTCAGAACATCACTGCTTCACAAAAAACACACAAACAAGTCTGTATGTTTATATGACTGAACATCAACATAGCTCATGACTCAAGTTAAAGAGCTACCCAATATGTAGTCTAAAATTTATAGAATATTTTAAATATATAGATAATGTTCTCAAGACATCAGAATATTTTACTCAAGATACCATGGCATCAATGAAACTAAAAGGCCCAAAACCTTTAAATCTGAAAAGCTAGTTTCTTTGAAATTCAATGTATACTTACTTGGCTTTCAAGATAAAAATGCAGCAAGCCGTCACATTTGTGTGTAATTCTGATCAAAAATTAGACCATCATATGCAAGGCAATATCTGTATATAATAAGTGATTCTGACATGTACAGGAGTTGAAGTTTGAAAGCTTGAAGTTCTATCTATAAACTGATATAACCAAAGATATATTTAATCTTGATATTATTGTTGTTAGGTGCTGTTGAGTCACGTATGAATCATAACGACTTTATGAACAATGGAACTTACCCCTGTCCTATTCTGTGCCTTCCTCACAATCTCTGAAACACTTAAGTCCACTGCTGCCATTACTGTGTAACCCATCTGGTTGAGGGTCTTCCCTTTTGCTGTCCCTTCGCTTTTTCAAGAATGATGTCCCTCTCCAAGGAGTAACCTCTGTTAACAACACTGCCCAATGTATGTGAGATAAAACCTCATCATCTTGGCCTCCAAGGGGCACTCTGGCTGTACCTTCTCTAAGACATCGATTTGCTCCTTTTCCAGTCGATGGAATTGTCAACACTTTTCTCCATCACCACACTTCAAAGGCATCAAATTTTATGTTGTCACCCTTATTCATTGTCCAGCACTCACCTGCATAGCAAGTGACTGGATCTTGACATAGTAAAAAGAAAATACTTACATGCATTAAATTATTAAAATCCACCAGCTGCTCTGAGGGAGGAAAGAGGGGAATGTCCTCCACGTGCAATTTACTGTCACTGAAACCCTCTGAAGGCTTAGCTATGAACAAGTTCAGTCTGACTCAGTGGTACATAACAACAACATAGTGAAAATTTCATCACATTTTCATAGTTCTACATTATGTATAAGGCTTAAATATATAGAACAGGTCTGTCTTAGAAAGGGTGAAACTAAGTTTCTCCTTGGAGGCTAGGATTTTGAAGCTCCATCTCCTATATTTTGGGCACTTGGCCAGGAGGGAGCGGTCATTGGAGAGGGATATCTTCCTCGGAAGAGTGGTGGGACAGCACAGAACAGGTAGACCCCAGATGAAATGGATTGATACAGTTTCTAGGGCAATAGGGGTGGGTGTGTCAGAGTCAGTAAGACTGGCTCAGGACAGGGCAGGCTTCAAAGCTGTTGCATGTAGGGTTACAATGAATTCCAGGAGACTTGACAGCACATAACAACAACAACAACTACTAGTAAAATAATATTTTTCCCCCAAATGCCAAGTTCTGTCTTTTTGTGTTCAAGACTTTTGCACCCTCTGCTGGTGATCAACTTTATTATCATTGGGAAGGGGTATCAGGGAGTAGAAATCATTACTACTAAATTTTTTTAAATTACCACATTAAACATAGTTTTTTAAAAAAAATCAGCCAACACTTTGTTAGAGTCAGTCTGCAACTCAGGCAGGAAGAAAATCTCTTGGAACATCAAAGTAGTTATCACAAATATAATGTTTCCCTAACCCAAGAACAAATTTTAAATCGGAAATAAAATTTCCCCCAAACTTGTGCGGCATACAAAGGGGGGGGAAAAGCCTTTCGTTCAATGATTTAATGGCATTTTAGTGATACTTCAAAATTACTCCATTACAATGCATCATATATTAAAGTTTAAGCTCAGGGGCAATACAAACATTTTAGAAGGAGCCCAGTTCTAGTCTGCTAATTGAAAGGTCTCTGGTTCAAATCCATCAGTTCTTCTGCAAGAGAACTAAAGTTAGTCTCTTCCTATGCAATTAACTACCTCTGAAAACCCACTAGAAGGTCAGCTATGGGTCAGTTCTGATTCGATGGTACACAATTACTCCTCCAGTAAAGATGTTGTTGTTGTTGTTATGTGCCATCGAGTTGCCTGTGACTTGTAGCAATCCTATGTACAATAGCCATAAACCCTCTGACACACCGATCCCCAGTACCCCAGTCACTGAATCAATCCACCTCATAGAGGGTCTTCCTTTCCTGCGCAGTCCCTCCACTCTCCCAAACATGACATCCTTGTCCAAGGACTGGTTCCTCCTTGCAACATATCCAAAGTATGTCAGACGAAGCTTCAGTATCCTTGCCTCCAAGGAGTAGCCTGGCTTCACCCTCTCCAGGACAAAGCTGTTCATTCTCTTAAGTCCATGGTATATTCAATACTCTTCTCCAACACCACAGCTCAAAGGCATCAATTCTCCTGCTATCACTCCTAGTTATTGTCCAGCTCTCTGATACTTAGCAAGTGATTGAAAAGACCATGGTCTGTATCAGGCACACCTTTTTCTATGAACTGACATCGTTGCTCTTCAGTACTTTAGAGAGGTCTCTAATCACTGATTTTCCTGGTGCAATACATCTTTTAATTTCCTGGCTGCTGGTACCAAGAGTGTTGATTGTGGAGCCAAGCAAACTAAAGCTGCAAACAGTCTCAGTCTCCTCACCATCCATCCTGATGCTGCTAATTGGCCCAGTGCTGAGAATCTTTGTTTTCTTGATGTTGAGCTTCAATCCATGCAAGGCTGCAGTTCCTGACCTTCCACAGCAAGCACTTCAGGTTCTCCTCAGTTTCAGCAAGTAGGGTTGTGTCATCTGCATAACACAGATTAAGTCTTCCTCTAATCCTGATGCCACATTTCTCCTCAGACTGAAAATTTGACACAAAGTTTCCAAAAGTAGAAATCAATTGGATGGATGGATGGCAGTTGTTGCTAGTGTTCACCAGTTGAGTACAAGTCATCGCAACACTTTGAACAACAGATCTGAAGCTTGTCCTATCCTGTGCCATCCTTATTATCTCTGACATGTTTGAGCTTGTTGGTGCAGTTATTGTGCCAATCTAATTTGTTGAAGGTCTTCTTTTCTTTCACAGGCTCTCCACTTTTCCAAGCATGATGCCCCTTTCCAAGGAATAGTCTCTCCTAACGGCATACCCAAAGTCTGGCTGCACTTTCTTCAAGACATATCTGTTCTTTTAACGGCAGCAGGTTTTGGTTCATCCAAAAGTTAAAGTGTCCATCGACAAATGGATGCATGAAAAAACGTGGTACATTCACACAATTGAATACCATGTAACATTGAAAAAATGAACTTGTAAAACATTACACAACATGGGTGAGCCTGGAGGATATTATCCTGAGTGAAACATCTCAGTTACAAAAGGACAAATATTGCATAATACCACTGTTAAAATAGTACTGACAAGAGGTGTTGGGAAGAAAATAGGAAACGAGTGAACAGATAATGAACATTGCATTGGAAAGATGAGGAGAAGAACAGTCAGAAAAGAATATAAAATTAGGTAGTCGGAAACGACTCGATGGCACATAACAACAACAACATATATATGACAACAATATGGAACAAGGGATGCATTTAAAAGTGGATTGAGTGGCCGAGATCCAAGATGGTGGCAGAGGCAGAGACAGCATGGTGAGCTGCGGGAGCAGTGAACCACTTAAAGCAGGGCCATTATGGCCTTCCACAGACTTCGG
>NW_006399752.1:17555230-17568822 GCF_000299155.1 Elephantulus edwardii
GCAGCTCTGCAACTGCATCCTGGCCCATCCTCACCCTTCTGCCCCCAACCCTCACCTCCTTGTAACCCCAATATGTTTTTCCCAATAAAAAAAAACAAAACAAACAAACAAAAAAAACAATAAATGCCTTTTCCTTTCCAGAAAAAAAAAAAAAAAGAAAAATGTGGATTGAGTTAGGGGATGGGGGGAGCAAATAAAATGAGCAAGAATGAATCAATACAACTTTTTATAAAAGGATGAGAGAAAAAACCCTCCCCAAACCAAAAGTTAAATATTTTATTTACAAGTATTTAAGAATTGAGTTTTTTTAATGTAAAAATTAAAAATAGATTATGTACAATAGAATACATTTAGAGTAGACTAGCAGATATTGCAACCGAGGCTGAGCCCTTGACTCTAGAAACACAACTGAGGAGGAATAGTTTTAAACAGGCACTAATGATTGGACCTGGAATGTGAGAAGCATGAATGTAGGAAAATTGGACATTGATAAGAAAGAAATGGAATGCATAAATATTGACATACTAGGAACTGGTGAAATTAGATGGATAGGTATGAGCATTTTAAAATAAGATCATCAGGCAATCTATTATGCCACAGAGGAAAAGGTGAAGAAAAACAGGGTCGCTTTTATAATTAAAAAGGTCATTTCTAGATCTATCTTGAAATACAATGTTGTGAGTGACAGGATAGTAGCCATACGCATACAAGAAAGACTTGTTATTACCACTATAATTTAAATATATTCTCAAACAGCCAGGGCCAAAGAGGAGGAAGTCAATAATTTCTACCAACTTTTATAGTCAGAAATCGATCAAACCGGCAACCAAGATGCATTAATAATAATGCATGACTAGAATGTAAAAGTTGGGAACAGGGAAGAAGAATCAGTAGTCAGAACACATAAACTTGGTGACAGAAATGAGGCTGGAGATAGACTGATAGAATTTTGGCAAACAATCAATGATTTATTCCTTGCAAATACCTTTTATAAGAAACTTAAATGGTGAAGTTACACATGGATTTCACCTGATAATATACACAAGAATCAGATCAATTACATCTGTGAGAAGAATCGCTTGAAGAAGCTTAATATCAGCTGTGAAAACTAGGCGACTTGCAGATTGTGCAACAGACTATCCACTACTCACATATAAGTTCAAACTAAAACTAAAGAAAGTTAAATAAAATCCACAAGAACCAAGTTTTTATCTTGAGTCTATCCCACCTGGATTTAAAAACCATCTTAGGAACAAGTTGGGCCTTGAACACTAGTGAATGAAGATGAACTTTGGAAGGATATTAAGAATATCATCCATGAAGAATTCAAAAGATCATTACAAAGACAGAGGAGGAAGGAAATGCTGAGATGGGTGTTAGCAGAGACTTTGAGTGTTGCACTAGAGCATGAAGAAGCCAAAGTAAAGGGAAGAAATCAAGAACTTAAGGAACTGAACAGATGGTTTCAAAGGGCAGTTCAGGAAGACAAAGAAAAACATTATAATGAAATATGCAAAGAGCTAGAGTTGGAAAATCAAAAGGATCAAACAGTTTGGCATTTCTGAAGCCAAAATCCTGCAGAACATATTCTGCTCTCAAATGGTAACATTAAAAAAAGATGGTAGGAATACACAGAGTCACTGCACCAAAAAGAATTGGCTGACACAGAAGAATTTTAAGAAACAACATATGATCAAGAAGCGAAAGAAGGAAGTAAGTTCAAGCCTGTCTGAAGGAACTGGCAGAAACAAGGCCTGAGGAATTGATGGAATACCAGGACTTTAACAACAGGTGCTTTCCAGGATGTGCTCACCAGGTTGTGCTAAGAAATCTGAAAGACCTGGCCAAGTGACTGGAAGATACCCATATTTCTTCCCTTTCCAAAAATATACGACCCCAAAGAGTGTGGAAATTATCGAAAAATATCACTCATATCACATGCAAGCAAAATCCTGCTGAAGATTATCCAAAAATGACTGGAACAGTATATTGACAACTACCAAAGATATTAGCTGGTTTTAGTAGAGGCCATGGAACTAGAGGTATTATTGCCAATGTCAGACAGATCTTAACTGAAAGCAAAGAGTATCAGAGGAAAGTCTATCTGTGTTTAATTACATTTGTGTGGATTACAACAAATTGTGGCTAGCCTTGAGAAACATAGGAATCCCAGAACATTTGATTGTGCTCATGTGAAACCTGTACTTGGACCAAGAGGCAGTTGTCAGAATAGAGCAAGGAAACACTTCATGTTTCGAATTAGGAAAAGTGTCAGGAATGCGTCCTGTCTACATACCTTTTCAATCTATATGCAGAACAAATCATTTGAGAGGCTGAACTTATGAGGAAGAATATGGCATTGGGATTAGAGGGAAACATATCAACAACATCCATTATGCAGATAACACAAATTTGTTTGCTGAAACCGGGGAGGACCTGAATCATTTGCTGCAGAAGGTCAGGGACTATAGTCTTCAATATGGATTGATGTTCAACATCAAGAAGACAATTATTCTCACCCTTTGGCCAATTGACAGCACCATGAAACATGGAGAAGAGATTGACATCCACAATCAACTCTTGGCACTAGCACTCAGGAAATCAAAAGACAATGTGCATTCCTAAATTTACTGTCAGAGATGTCTTCAAAGTGCTAAAGAGCAAAGATGTCAGTTTAGAGACTAAGATGCACCTGATCCATATCATGGTCTTTGCAATTACTCGCTATGCATCAGAGACCTGGGCAATGAGTAAGGATAACAGAAGAATTGATGCCCTTGAGTTGTGTTGCTGAAGAAGAGTCTTGAATATACCATGAACCACCAAGAGAACAAACAAGTCTGTCTTAGAGAAGGTGAAACCAAGCTGCTCCTACAGGCAAAGATTTTAACACTCTGTCTCACATACTTTAGGCATGTGGCCCAGAGAGACCAATCCTTGGAGAAGACGATCATGCTTTGAAGGGTGGAGGGAAAGTGCAGAAGAGGAAGACCCTGGATGAGATGTATTGACACAGTAACTGAGATAATGGCGACAGGTGTGTCAGAGACAGTGGAACTGGTTCAGGGTAGGGCACAGTTCAAAGGTATTTTGCATAGGGTCTCTTTGAGTTGTAGTCAACTTGATGGCACATAGCAACAATATAACCTAAATATAAAGTGGATTTTAAGAAGATAAAACAAAATACAATTTTCCCCAGGTCAATATATCTCAAAACAACAAAGTGACTCAGCATTGAATCACCATGAAATGACCCTTGATGTCCATGGGCCTCTTTCTATATTGGTGCTGGTTGGCCCATGACCTACTGGCAAGAACCTGTACTGCAATCCCAAAGGTACACTATTTGAGGCCTAGCTGCTCCAGGGGAGAAGGTCAAGCAGTCTCTCCCATACGATTAACTGCCTCTAAAACCTACTAGAGGGTCAGTTATGGGTTAGTTCCAACTCTATAGTACACAACAACAACAACAAATTTATATGCAACTCCACAGAAATTTTATTACTGTTTGAGGAGTATACTGTTTGAGGAGTACTGTAGGAGTGAGTATAGGAGGAACAAGAATCACATCAAGTGAGAAGCAGGTGTTCATGTCAAGAAAACCTCAGGAGGATTTAACAGGTATATTCTGCTCTCTTAATTAAAGGGAAAAAAAAGTAGGGTTATAATTATTTCTCACAGTCCTGGGTTAGAATTAAAATGTGAGCCTTCATGGGTACATGAATCTCTTTTATATTCACTGTCCCTTGCTCTGATGGCATAGCACATAGCTTGTTGTGCTGACAAGCAAAAGATTGTTGGTTCAAATCCTCAAGTGGCTTAATGGGAAATTGAAAGATGGTCTCTCCACCACCTTCATTCTTCTCAAATCTCCAGAACTCCTTTGGCCCAGGGCACAGCCTCATCCAACATGGTCGGGAATAAATAAGCAAGTATCCTATCCCCTGGATGGACAACTTTGGGAGGCATTCTCTGTGCTTCTAAGAAGTAGCCTTTGTGGAATCTCACCTTAATGTTGCTTCTTTCCATAACACACCTTTTCTGATCTCTCATATCTACTATCAACAGGAATACTGATGCCAGCAGTCAGGAGATTAAGAAAGGTATTACACTGAAATGTCTGCAGTAAGGGAACCCTCCAAATTAATGAAGAGCAATGGTGTTAGTCTGAGGACTATGGTGTGCCTGATTCAGACAGACTTTTTTATCACTAGTTATGGTACTGAAAGTTGGACAATGAATAAGGACGACAGAAGAATTGATGCCTTTGAACCGTGGTGTTGTAGCAGAATATTGGATATTCCATGTATTGCCAAAAGTCAAAAGGATAAATAGATATGTCTTGGTGAAAGTGCAGTTAGAGTGCTCCTTGGAGGCAAGGATGGTGAAGCTTGTCTCACATACTTTGGACATGTTGCTTGGAAAGATAGGGAAAGATAGAAAGATTCTCAACCTGGTAAACTCACACAATGACTGCAACAATGGGCTCAAGTGTGTCAGAGATTATGAGGATGGCATATTATAGGAAAAGGTACAGATTGTTCATAGGGCCACTATGAGTCATACTCAACTAAATGACACCTACTACCAACAACAGCATCAAAAGGAGTAAGGAGTTTTAGTGGTACAGTCCATATGCCACATGTGTTGCCAGGCAAACTAAAAGGCATGTAGCTCCAGCAGTTGTGACCAGCAACTTAAGAGAAATTTGGGCAGTCTCCTCCCATTAAGAGCTGCAGCCTTGGTAACCATTGCTTGGAATATACCCCCAAAAAATGACAACTGAGGCTCAAAGGAAAACTTGCCCACCAATGTTCATAGCAGCATTATTTATCAACATCGCAAGAACATGGAAACAGCCCAGACGTTCAACCATAAACGAGTAGATGGACAAGTTGTGGTACATTCATACAATGGAATACTACACAGAACGAAGGAGCAATCATTTTGTAAGTTACTACCTAACTTAGGAGGGACTGGAGAGCATTATGCTGAGTGAACTCACTCAGTCCCACAAGGACAAATACGGTATAAAATCATTATTGTAGAATGAGGATTCAAGGCAGTGGGAGGGTAGAAATAGAGGGATAAGGATGGCAGGGGTGGGTGTTAAGGTGTTAATCATAGGGTTGCACAATTCATTAATTCGGTTGGGTGAAGGAAATGGGAAGGATCTTTTGTGAAAAACAATGTGTTCAAACTTTTTAGATAAATCAGAGTAATATAAAAAATATAAAAGAATGACAGAAGAAAAGAAAAAGAAATATAGGGGGGAAGTTACAGCCTTGGAAACACCATGAGGATTGCAATGAGGAACATAGGCATCAACGCCATTGCTGTGAGAATAGTGAGGAAGAAGCACTCTTGTTTTAGGAGAATCTAAACTCAGTTAATGAGTGAAGACTAGGTAAGTGTGAGATGACATCATGGACATCATCCAAACGAGAGTCAAAGGTCATTACAAAGAGAGGGAAGAATGAAAAGGCTAAAATGAATGTCAGAAAAGACTTTAAAACTTGCACTGGAATGAAAAGAAGCTACAACAAAGTAGAAGGAAGGCTGAGGAAAGAGAACTGAATAGAAATGGCAGCTCTAAAAGACAAAACAATGTAATATAGTGAAATGTAGATTTCTCAAGCTGAGAGAACTGAGGAATGAAATCAAGCCTCGAGTTGGAATACTCAAGGGTTCTATGGCCAAAATTTTGAATGATGCAAGAAGCGTCACAAGGAGATGGAAGGAATATACAGAGTCCTTGTACTGAGGAGAATTGGCTGACCCTAGAACCATTTCAAGTAGAAGTACGTAGTCAAGAACCAAGAGTATGTTGGAAGAAGTCCAAACTGTACTGAAGACATTGAATAAAAAAAGAAGGTCCCAGGAAATGACGGACTATCCATTGAGGTGTTTCAACAAACAGATGCAACCTGAACATGCTCACTAGTCTATGCCATGAAATCTGGAAGGCAGCTACTTCGTCAACTGGTTGGCAGAGATCCATATTTGTTTCCATTCCCAAAATTGGCAATCCAACAGAGTGTGGAAATTATTGAATGATATCATTAATTACATACAAATAAAATCTTGCTGAATATTATTTTTTTAAAAAAAAACAAACAAACACCTGGAAGTATACACTGATAAAGAACTTCCAGATATTCAAGCTGCATTCAGAAGAGGCTGTGGTTAGACTGATGTCATATAGATCTTGGCTGACATCAGAGAATACCAAGAAGATGTTTACTTGTATTTTATTGACTACACCAAAAAAGTTGACTGTGTGGATCATAACTAATTATGGATAACATTGAAAAGAATAGGAATTCAAGAATTTTGCTAATGTGAAACCTATACACAGACCAAAAACCTATTGTCTGAACAAAACAAGAGAACACTGCATGGTTCAAAGCTAGGAAAGGTGTGTTCCAGGGTCATACTCTTTTTTCCATATACACTTCTTCAATTTACACGCTGAGCCAATAATTTGAGATCAGGATGAGAGGAAGATTAGTAAACAACCTGGTTAGGGAGATGGCATGCCCTTGCTTGCAGAAATGTAAATGATACTTGAATTTCTTATTGAAGAAGATTAAAGACTACAGCCTTCAATATGGGTTACATCTCAGCATCATCAAGAAAACAAAATTTCTCACCACTGAACCAATAGATCACATCATGGCAGATGGTGAAAAGGTAGACGTCAACGAGGCGTCATTCCTTAGAAAAAGACATCAATACTGGGCAAGGTAAAGAGAGTCAGGGAAAGAGGGGAAGACCCTCAACAAGATGAATTGAAACAATGACTTTAACACCAGGCACCAGGCTTGAGCATGGTGAAGACCGTGGGGATGGAGCAGGATAGGACAAGTATCATATCTATTGGTCATAGGGTTTATATGTGTTGCAGTCAATTTGACGGAACCTAATATAAACATCAAAACTCAAAAGTTCACTAGAAAACTCCTGGTCTAGAATGATAGAATGGAACTCGTAGGTGGAGCCAGACTTTAGTCTTCTAAGAAAACCACTTGACGGCTATCAAACTGATTATGACTCACAGAGGCCTCCCCATCTGGTTCCTGAGGGTGTATGTCTTTACAGGAGTCTGACTGCTCATCTTTCCCTTCAGAACAGCTGATGGATTTGAACCATTAACTATTCGGTTGGCAAGTCTCCACAGTGTGTACTACCAAGACTCCATAATGTAAGAAAATACTTTTCGAATTATCATAGCTATTCTCGCTCAGAGTTCCCTGATTCTGGGTCCCTTTCCCCCTCATTTGTCACCCTTGTGAGGTCATCCACAAACACCCTCCTCCCACACTATGTTTGTGAGGTCGTGGTTATTGTTCAGTGTCCTCTCAGCAAAGAGTAAAGATATTCCATAAATGATTTGTAGAACGAATATGAGGATCCAAGGGGGGAGGGTGTGAGCACAGGGGTGAGGATTGGGAGGGGATAGGGGTGTAGAGGTGGGGTTAATCATAGGGTCCCACAATTTGATGAGTGGAGGGAAGGGTGGATAAAGGATATGGGAAAGATTCAGTGTGAAAAACAATGTATACAAACTTTTTAAGTAAACCAGTATAAAAAAAAATCATTTAAACACACATGATGGATGAGTATGTTTTCCAATAAAAGGATTAAATACTTCGAGTAAAGAAATGCCACAGGGATCAGATGCATTTGAATGTGATTTAATATCTCTAACCTCTGCCTGTGAGATTTTGAAAATATAAATAATAAAGAAATATTTTCGGCTTCCAAAAGCTCTATGAATCACTTCCAACTTGACAGCAGGCAATGAGAGAAATACTAAAATGAAGGAGAACGCTGCGCTGCAACCCTGAAGGCAAGCGGTTCAAACCCATCAGGTGCTTTACGGTAGATGGATGGGCAATGTCCTCTCCATAAACTGCCTCTGAAAACTCAAGAGAAGCTGCTGTGGGTCTGTTCCAACTCAAAGGAACTCAACTACCACCACTACAACAGCATCTGTATTATATTGTAGAGCAGTAGACCTCTACTATGTGTCACAGCCATGTCACTGAACACCTGGGTGCGAAACATTTCTCCAATCTCCCCAATTAAGAGTGCACACAGTCTAATTACAATTCTAAAAAAGTTTCTAGTAAAATAAGCTTCAGAGAGAAGCTGTTGATTGCGGGAGACAGTGCCCTCTAGTGGGCAGATAAACAAGTGAACAGCTTATATATAGTGGCGATGTAGTTAAAAATAATATTTTCTTTAAAATAATCTTATTTTTAAATTTAGTTTTAGAGAAGACAATTTAGTTAAGTGCCTAACTATTTTTGGATAAAAATCTACTTTCGTCTAATTAAGCCCAATTGGTAACAACCCTTCATGGAGTTCCCAGTGGTGTTCCCTTGGAGTGACTGAGAGCCTTGAACCTTTTGATCACAGTCCCGCATGCTACACTCTACACCAAAAAGAAATCCTTCTTCTGGGATAAGGGAAGGGCTTATTTACAACTTCCCATACCTGGAGAGAAGATTGCAACAGTTCTCTGCCATTACTTGATTTAAAAGGCTAAAATAGAAAAGTTTGTCTACAAATCAAGGCGTACCATTTTCTAACTCAGGAATTTGTTTTTTAAAAGTCACAATGCAAAAACTAAGCTTTTGTCACCTAAGTGAACGATATATTATTCCAAATAAGTAAAGATATCCAAGAATTCTAAAATTAAGTATCAGCCATATAACAAAAATAAAAAGACAAAACCTGGTCAGGTGAATTACAACTCATGGTCACCCTCCATTGGATTCTGAGGCTCTAATCTTAAGGAAAGGAGACCATGTCACCTCTCTACTTGGGAAAGCTGGTGGATTCAAAATTTGGACCTTTCTGTTGGCAGCACAACATTCAGCCCTCTAAGCTACCAGGCCTCAGATCTAACACATATGGAAAAAGAACAGTAGGAAAAATCAAGGGAAGCATAGTTTGTTTGTAAAATATTTACATTTTAAAAAAAATTTTTACAAGAGAAGTCTGAAGCTCAAGAAGAAGGAAAAAAAAGCCTTACATGCCTGGATTAAAATCTGCAAGAAACTCTATATGTATATGAGCACATGCTCATGCATACATACATACTGACACACGCCATGAACTTAAATTCTGAAAGTTAACCTGTTAGCTAGTCTTATCTATGTTCAATTTAGAATTTGCCTTCTGGGCCAGGCATGTTATTGAAAACTATTACCAGAGAGTCAAATACTATGTTTTAGGTTCTTTAAAAGACTTGCAGGGTTTGGGGACAGAACTGGGTGTGGATTTATTATTACGGATATTAAAAGACACAATAATGGCCACCAGACACTAGAGAATTAAAAGCAGCAGGGTTCTTTAAAAGCGTTATCTACTTTGGCTTATAGTAGAATTTCCAGAGTCAGCAATTTACTTACTGAAATATTTTTCCAGGAGACAGAAAATAAAATAAAGAAACAACAACTCTAGCCAAACATCTGAGGTATGTATAAGGTATGAACATATTGCTCAGAAACTACAACATATACATTCTTAATATTCTAAGGTCATTATACATTTTAAACTGATCAATATAAACTATATAACAGGATATTTGTTTGTTTTTCAGTTGCTTAAATGAAAAGAGATGAGGAAAGTCTCATTAAGTTCAGACTCTGATATGTAGAAGAGCAAGCTCTGATCGCCTAGTGATAAGGAATTATGCTGTCAACCCAAAGGCATGTGAGTTCAAATCCACCAGCTGCTTCACAGGAGACAACTGGGTAGTGTTCCATGCACTTTACAGCCTCTGAAAATCCACCACAGGGTCAGCTTTGGGTTAGTTCCAACCTGGGGGCAAGCAATAACAACATACCATAGAGGGAGGAGCTGTGGTGAGAGAGTGCATAGGGTGTCACACTGCTAACCTAAAGATGGCATCTTTATGGCAATTCAAGTTCACCAGTAACTCTGAAGGAGAAAGATGAACAACCCATTGTGTGATTTACAGCCTCAGACAACCTGCTGGAGGATCAGCAATAAGTAGGTTCTGATTCAGCAGCATGAGAAGAGAGGCATAAGAAGGGAATAAACAATCTTAGACATAGAAACGTCTACCTGAGCTCTAGAAAACCAAACGTCCTAAGTAAACATTCATTTAAAATGTAAGGTTTCCCCTTTTACAGTAATTAATTTGAAAGGTAACAATCCTTTGTCTAATTGCTGTACTGAACAACTTGGAGTTGCTGTGATGCTAAACACTGTTCCATAGTTGTGTCAAATTCATGATGGTTACCCATTATGTACAATGTTTGGATGAACTTCCAGACTGATTCATGCTTGGAAGCAGGAGTGGCATCCACTTCCTAAACTACATGCCTCTGGCAACTACAAATTCTCTAAACTCTATAAATGTACAGAAATTATGTTAGTTATAGAACAGAGTTCAAGTCTTTTGTGCAAAGCTTACTCTGAATCGCATTCAACTCGACGACACTTAACCATTGCTAAATGAGACTAGTGCTATTACATCGGGAGGAACATTCTTTCACTTTGCACATCACTTTTTGTCAATGTGCTGTATGAAATAACCTGTGTTGGCTATGATGCTGAGCCTTGTGCCATTGGGGTATCAAATACCATAATGGTTTTTCAGTGTTTGTTGGAGCTCCCAGTTGTAAAACAGGTTTGAAAGCAGGAGTGGCATCCACTTTCTAAACCACATGCCTCTGAACACTCTATGAACTTGGAGAAACGACAATAGTTATGGAAAGGCATTAGGTCTTTTATTCATAGAGTCGCTATGAGTCGTGCTTTACCCTACGGCAATCAACAACAACAATAAAACCAAAAGGTAACATCTCCCTTAAAGGTTTTAATTTTATAGAGTTCTTAACCACTGAAACTCTTCATTATGACAAACTCAAATCATACCAACATATCCCAAACAATCATATGAGATTGTACTGTTACATCCTGTTGAGTCAAAAACAACTCAGAGCTGACACAGTGACTCTATAAACAACAGAGCTGAACCTTGGTGAGCCATCTTTGTCCCACGTCAGGACAGAGCCTAGGCTGGTTTGAGGCTGGTTTGGAAGAGGCACAAGCTGTGGTTCCTCTGGCAAGGGACTGGAGGGCATGGTTACCAGGCGGGTTGCTAGGGTAAACAAATCTGGTTGCCATGGTAATTGGTTTCTTTACTTGGGAACCTGATGAATTCTAGGGCTAACTGCACTTGTTCCGCTCTATAGCGGCCAGGGTTTGGAGGTGCCCGAGGCCCTCTGAAACACCAAAGGTCCTGCCATAGTGGGTTTGGGAGAACGGGGCCACTGTTAGCGTCCTCGTGCCAATCTACCTCTCTGAGGGTCGTCTTCTCTTTTGCTGACCCTTTCTTTATCTTTCCCAGCATGATGTCCTTTTCAAAGGACTGGCCTTTTCCCACAATATGCCCAAAGTAAGTGAGACCAAGGTACACATTCTTCTCACCTGGAAGGAACACCCTGTTTGTACTTTTACCACGATATATACTTAACAGTCCATGGGATCTTCAGTACTTTTCTCCAACACCACAACTCAAAGGCATTGATTCTTTGTCTTCCTTATTTATTGTTCATCTTTGGGATACACAGCTAGTGATTGTAAAGGCCATGGCTTGAATTAGGTGCATCTTGGTTTTTAAACGATCACTGTTTCTAAACCCTTTCAAGAAGTCTGTGGCAGCGTATTTTCTCAATGAAATCTCAATGAAACATGTCTTTTGTTTTCCTGACTCTTAGTTCAAGTGTATTGATAGTGGGTATGAGCAAGAGAAAGATTAGTTCGTAGTTAAACTTCTTAGATTAGTATCATATATAATAAACCTTACATAAAGTAGTAAAGATGTTAATGCACAAATGTGGAATTTTTTTTTTTCAGTAGAAGGCATATTGTCCTTTCCCTTTTGCCACCATAGACAATTTTATCAACAATGGTTAAAAAGTAACAGGAATAGCAAAAATCTTTCTAGAAATCCTGGAGTTTTGGGGTCACAATGAGAAATTCCTTGCCATACTCTTTTTTTTTCCTTGACAAGAAACTAAGCGAAAATATTATGGTTGAGCTACAAATAATGGGAATGAAAAAAGGAGTTAAATACAAAATTCACTATCCATGTTTAATTCTACAAACTTAAATATTTAATAGAGAGTCATTAGTGAAGGCAAGTTATTGTATACCATCAAGCTGGAATTGATTCGTAGGTGTTTCAGAGACTGTATATTGCGTGAGAGGAGAATGCCATTTTTTGCCTGCCAAGTTGCTGATGGATTCAAACTGAATGTTTTTGAGTTGGCAATGGAACTCTTTACCACTAGGCCACCAGAGCTCCAGATGAGGGCATATACAATGAAAATGTCTAGAATTGTGAAGTCCTGTAGTCTACACTCCATTCACAAGAACTTACTCAGCACTGGTGGCGTAATCTACTGTGAGTTGTGCAAAGCCCTTGCTTCTCTGGTGGTTCAAATCCACAGGTAGCTCCTAGGAAAATGATAAAATGGTGGCCAGTCCCCTCTCATTACAATTATTGCATTGTAGCTGGTGGATTGAAGCCCCTGATTTTAGCTAGTAGCCTCGTGTTTAATGCCCTGTATCACTTAACATAAGATTTGAAACAAGTAACTCTCCATTGTGGTTTTTGAGGCTATAAATTGTAATGAGAGGGCTTTGGGTTAGTTCGAATCCATCAGCAGGGAATATAGTCTTTGGGTGGACAGTGAATCTCCTTTCCCTCTGTGCCACCAGAGATTCCTGTAAGGAGGTGAGTGTGGAGGAGCAGAGCTGGTCTCAGTCACGAAACATTTAAAATCACTGGACATGTATTGCCTGCTAATGAATCCTGACCCTAATACAGGTCAATTGTTAATAGACTTGCACTCTTATCAGAGGTTCTCAACCTTGCTGGTGATTCAGAATTACAATTGTTGCTTTTAAAAAACTTCCAATGGTGCAGGAAGTCTAAGCGTAGGGGAAGGTATGGCAGTGTCACTTACAAGTTCCCTTACAAAGAAAATCCATCAAAAATATGTTTAGTCATTGAGCTACAAAGTACTATAATAAATTAAAATAGACTATATTCACTTATTACAAGGAACCAGGTACTTGTAGTTAATATATATAAAGTTCGTGACAGAGAGTAAGTTCAATACAAAAATTTCTATGTGTTACATTGCCACCTGATAAGTCGTGGTTTCAAATTCACTAGCTACTTTTCAGAAATATGATAGGTAGTCTTCTGTAAAGGTTTTAAAGATTTGTGGCCCTTTTAAGTCAAGTGGCTTTAAAACCCAGTGACTGTGAGCAACTTCACCTTACTTAGATCAACAATCAATACATTTTTTCCCATTTTGTAATTGGGTCATCAGTCTTTTTCTTGTGGAAGCCCAGGAGTATTCTGTAAACTTTTGTTATAAGACTCCTGTCTGAGATGGTATTACCAAATGTTTGTTCCCAGTCTTTAGGTTTTCTTTTCACCCTGTTAGAAAAAAAAAACACATGGATTTAATCTTTAGAAGGTCTCATGCAGCAATTTTTTCCTCTTCAGATTGTACATTTCTGGTTGTATCTGC
>NW_006399752.1:17572222-17573155 GCF_000299155.1 Elephantulus edwardii
GGATTGATTCAGTGACTGGGGTAATCGAGATGGGAGTGTTAGAGACAGTGCGATTGGCACAAGACAGAGCAGAGTTTAGGGCTGTTGTACATAGGGTTGCTATGAGTCACAAGAGACTCAATGGTACATAACAACAACAACAACAATCTGGAGCTTGTGATAATAATAACCTTTATCTCACAAGGTTGTTGTAAGAAATAAGGCAGCCTTGTTACCAGCTTTCAGGAATTCAGAAAAGGAGGTGCATTGTGAAAAGTCTGCTGCCAAGGACCTCTTCAGAGTGCTAAAGAGCAACAATGTCAGCCTAAAGACTAAGGTGCACCTTATCCATATCATAGTTTTTTTTAATTGTTTGCTATGTATCTGGAAGCTAAGTGATGACTAAGGAAGACAGAAGAACTGATGCCTTTGAATTGTGGTGCTGGAGAAGAGTATGAATATTGGATGGACTGCCAAGAGAATGAACAGGTCCATCTTGAAGAAAGTGAAATCCAGGTGCTCCTTAGAGGCAAGGATGGTGAAATTCCATCTCACATATTTGGGGCTTGTTATCAGGAGAGGCCAGTCTTTGGAGAGGTACCTCATGTTTCTCCATGATGAACAAAGGGAAAGTGGAAGGTAAATTGCTAGAGAGGAAACCCTCAGCTAGATGTTTTGGCACAGTGACTCTAGCTATGGGGTCAAGTGTGTTCCTTGCCTCAGGACAGGTCAAAGTTTAGAGTCATTGTCTTACTCATAAAAAGTGCCACCCAAAGGTAATAAAGGAGGTCAGAATTGCTTCCACTGTGGAAAGCTGGGCCACTTCAGTAGACAGTGTCACAGATGAGAGCCACAGATAGGCAAGAGAGTAGAGAGGAAGCTCTCACTCACTTGCTTTAAGTGTGGATCTGAAGGACACTTGGCCAAGGGTGGCCTACATCAGGTCCTCGTGGC
>NW_006399752.1:17578057-17580752 GCF_000299155.1 Elephantulus edwardii
GAAAACAATTTATTCGAATTTTGTAAATAAATTAGTTATTAATGTTGCTTGTGACTCATAGTGACCCTATGTACAAGAGCCCTACAACCTGCTCTACCCTGTGCCAACCTCACTGTCTCCTACACACCTACTCCCATTACTGCAATCACTGAATCGATCCATCTCATCGAGGGTCTTCCTCTCTTGCACTGTCCCTCCACCCTCCCAAACATGATGTCCCTCCACAAGGACTGGTCCCTCCTCACAACATGCCTCCTAAAGTATGTCAGACGAAGCTTCAGAATCCTTGCCTCCAAAGAGCAGGCTGGTTTAACCTTCTCCAGGATGAACCTGTTTGCTCTTCTAGAAGTCCATGGTTGTTGTTGTTGTTAATTAGGTACCGTTGAGTTGTACACAACTCATAGTGACCCTATGAATTAAAGGCCCGAGCACACAGTCCATGGTATATTCAACATTCTCCAAGGCCACAGCTCAAAGGCACCATTTCTCTTTTTTATCACCCCTAGTCATTGTCCAGCTCTCTGACACATAGCATGCAATTGCAAAGACTATAGCCCAGATCAGGTGCACCTTAGTCTCTAGTCTAATGTCATTGCTCTTTAGTACTTAGGAGAGGTCCCTGACAACTGACTTTCCCAATGCAATTCATCTCTTGATTTCCTTGCTGCTGATAAAAAAAAAAAAAGAAAGAAAAGAAAAAAACCTCTTTAAGTAGAAAAAAACAAGACAACAGTCAATACACTTGTACCAGCAGTTAGAAGGTGAGGAGATATAATGCACTGAGAAAGCCTGTAGTCAGAGACCTCTCCAAATTATTGAGGAACAATGATGTCAGTTTGAAAGTCTGATTCAGGCCACTGTCTTTTCGGTCACTGACTATGCATCTGAGAGCTGGATAATGGATAATGACAGAAGAAGATTTGATACATTTGAACTGTAGTGTTGAAAAAGAGTGCTGAATGTCTCGTGGAGTGCCAAAAGAACAAACAGATAGGTCTTGGAGAAGGTGCAGCCAGAGTGCTCCTCGGAGGCAAAGATGGTGAAGCTTCATCTCACATAATTTGGACATCTTGCTAAGAGAGGCTATTCCTTGGAGAGGGGACAATATGCTTTGAAAGGTAGAGGGACCGGGAAGGAGAAGATGACCCTCAGCCAAGAGGATTGACAGTGACTGTAGCAATGGGCTTGAGTGTATTGGGGGTTGTGAGGATGTCACAGAATAGAACACGGTTTAGATCTGTTGTTTGTCCAATTGTATTTGATGGCACCCAACAGCAACAACAAGTCAAATGGAGGGTGGCTTGAAGCTGGAACTGATTCAATGGTTGTGAGTTTTGTTACTTTTTGTTATTAATAATATAACTGAATGGTCAAAAATTATAGTCCAACCAGAGGCAGCTTTGAAGGATCCTCTAGTAATCGACTTCTAAACAATCAGTAATTGAAAACCATCTGAAACACAGCTCTACTCTGATACCAGGAGGCTAATCATAAGTTGAAATCAACTCAAACTCATGGTGGTTGATGGACCACAGTCAGGCCACTTTATCTCTAAAGTCTCAGCTACCACATACCCTCTCCCTGTTTAACCCTAATGGTACTATACATTCTGTAGCAGCTGAAAACCAGCACCACAAAATCGTATTTGGGTCTCATCTAAAGTTGACAAATAACTACAGAATTTATCTTTAAATTAAAATTTCAAATAAATAATGATATTTTTTTCTATAATTTTTTTATAAGTACTTCTTGAGAAATTATTTTAAAGAAATTGAAATATTTAAACGTGCCATCTGTATTTTAATTTGGTAACTCTGGCAACCCTACAATCCTGCTGTGTTTGAACATCAACTAACATTTAGGAATGGACAGACCTCATACACTGGTCTCGGTTTCTGGTTTGACTTTTAAAAGGCTGATCTGCCACGCCGAGCCCCTGTTTCGACAGAGAAGCTTTTCGCGGGAGCTGAGCTTGGCTGCTTCTAAAAGGACCCATACTTTTCTGGCTGCTGGATGCCCATCCTCTCTGCAACCTCACGCCTGCATTTCCTTTAACTGCCTGGCACCACAGACTTCTGAATGTTCAACCCTTGGAAAACTCAGGTGTCATCATCTCTAGGGTGCTAATTTTGACCCTCCCTCACCTGGTTGTGGTGACACAACTAGTTTTGTGTCAAATAACACTATATTATTAAGTGTCTAAGGCGAAACACAGCACTTGCTTCCTCTCTGGCATCCTCTCCTGCTACCCCCTACCTTCTTTGTGACAATTCAGCAGTTGATGATGGCAGTTCTCGCCTTTAGGTCTTTTCTCTTGCTTTATTCCTTCTGTCTGGAGTGTCAGTCTTCAACTTGTCACTTGCAACTCCAACTGCTTAACTGGGACCTAATTTCAGTGTCTTCTTGTTAAGCTTCTTCTCTGTATGAAGAGGTATGAAACATGGTAGGGAGGGGCAGAAACTCACAGCCTCCTGGCTGGGTGACCTTGGATAATTAATTTAATCTTGTGTCATGGGAAGTCTGCTATTAGGGACCGCTCCAAAGTACTGAAGAGCAATGGTGTCTCTCTGGAGACTAAGGTGCGTCTTATACAGGCCATGGTCTTTGCAATTACTTGTTATGCATCAGAGAATTGGACAATGACCAAGGAGGATAGAAGGAGAATTGATGCCTTTGAGCTGTGGTGCTGGAGAAG
>NW_006399752.1:17582852-17598667 GCF_000299155.1 Elephantulus edwardii
AAAAGTTGCTATGAGTCCCATTTGACTCAATGATACATAACAACAACAACCACAACATATGCATGGTGCTTATAAGAGCAGTGAATGTTAGTGCATATTCATGTATTGTTGTTAGTTGATTATTGACCCATCCTGCCCCAGCATTCTGATTATTTATATATTTGAGTCCACTGTTTACACCACTGAGGGTTTTCCTCTTTTTGTTGTCCCTCTATTTCACTAGCCATGATGTCCTTTTCTAGTGATTGGTCTTTCTTCATGATAGTAAGCAAGCTAAGTCTTACCATCCCCACTTCTACTGGACCTTTGTTCTTATTCTGTTTCTTCCAGAACTAATTTTCCCATGTCCCTAGAAGGCCACAGTATATTAAATAGTCCTTATAACATCATATTTGAATAGAGACATTTTCTATATCCTTTCATTTTCATTGTTCAGCTTAGATGAATGAAGAGACTGAAAAGGTCCTGGCCTGAGCCTGGCACATCTCAATCATCAGTGATACCTTTACCTTAAAAAATGCTAATAGGCCCTTTGTAGCGGATTTGTTGATAAGTTATCTGATTTGCTATGGTTGCTTCCATGAATGTTGATTTCTTGTTCAAGTAGAGTATAATTACAGACAAACTTTTTCTTCCCTTTTCATGTTGTTATTTATCAGTTCAGTTTTGAAGATATGTGTTTTTGCCACGTTCTGTTACATTCCGCATTGAAGTTTGTGGTTTTGGGCCATCAACAGTAATGCTTCAAGTCATTTTCCCTTTCAGCAAGCAAGATTGTGTCATCTGAATGTTACAGGTTGTTAATTAGTCTTTCTCGAATATTGATGCCATGTTTGTCCTAAATCTAGTTTCTTGGATTATTTATTCAGTGTACACAGTTGTTGTTATTTTCATTGTTATGTGCTGTCAAGTCGCTTGTGACTTATAGCAAACCTATGTAAAACATACGTAACCCTTGCTCTATCCTTTGCCAATCTGATTGTCTCCGACATGCCTATCCTCATTACCCCAGTGACGGAATCAATCCATCTTATTGAGGGTCTTGCTCTCCTGTACTATCCCTCCACCCTCCCAAGCATGACATCCATCTTCAAAGACAGATCCTGCCTTGCAACATGTTCAAAGTATGTCAGATGAAGCTTCAGAATCCTTGCCTCCAAGAAACATCCTGGCTTCACCCTCTCCAGGAAAACTTGTTTGTTTTCCTAGCAGTCCATGGTATATTCAATACTCTTCTCCAGCACCACAGCTCAAAGGTATTAAGTCTTCTATTCTCCCTAGTCATTGTCCAGCTCTCTGATGCATAACAAGTGATGGCAAAGACCATGGCCTGTATCAAGTGCACCTTAGTCTCCAGACTAACACCATTACTCCTCAGTACCTTGGAGAGGTCTCTCACAGCAGACTTTACCAATGCAATTCTTCTTTTTTATTTCCTGGCTGCTGGTACCAAGAGTGTTGCTTGTAGACCCAAGCAAATTGAAGTTCTTAACAATCTCAATCTCTTCATCATCCATCATAATGCTCTCAGTTGGCCCAGTGGTGAGAAGCTTTGTTTTCTTAATGTTGAGCTTCAATCCATATTGAAGGCTACAGTCCTTGACCCTCTGCCACAAGCACTTCAGGTCCTCCTCAGTTTCAGCAAGCAGGGTTGTGTCATCTGCATAGCATACACACAGTGAAAATGTATAATCTTGCTAAACACATCACCCCATTTGTTATATTATTTTACTGTGGTGATGTATGTACTGCTCTGGTGCTGGACATTATGCCACCAATACTTTAGATAGCATCAGAGTCTTCTCACCAGGTAAACAGCTTTTAGAAGAACCTTCAGATTCAGACAGGTATACTTGGTGACACTTTCTAAAGTCAGCCAATAAAAGCGTTATGGATAACAAAGAATATTTACTAATTAAAATGTCCATTTACTCATCAACTGAAAGTCACTGCCTTTGAATTGATTATTATTACTGTCAAGTTTATAGGACAGAGTAGAACTGCCGCATAGGGTTTCCAAACTTGTAAATCTTTATAGAAGTAGACCTCCCATCTCTCTCCTTCAGAGCAGTTGGTGTATTCAAACTGCTGACCTTTAAGTTAGCAGTCAAGCACTTTAACTACACTTTACTTATCATTCCACCACTATCTATTGGACTCCATCTGTCCAGAACATCACACAAAGAACCTATAGTAAACTGTCACAGACACTGACAGTAAGTATCTATCACTCTAGGGTTGTAGTCCAACAAGTAAACAGGAAATTTATCCAACAATAGATATTGAAATAAAAAAACGCCATTGCTCTAAGGGAACATTCCAACACATTGAGAGGAATCTATAATACAGTGTTGTAAGCGCTATGCAAAACTAAGGATTTTACCTAAGAAAGAGAAGTAAAGTTTATGGAGCCGAGGAAATTTTCCCAAAGGAAACAATATTTAAAGTGAAAATTGACAGAATGAGGAGTTAGGGCAATAAAAGAGGCTTTCCAGACCAGGTATCATGCATAGCAAAGCCCAGGAACTACTGTCTTGTCCATAAGGGATAGAAATCGCTCTAGATTCTCTAATTCTTTGAAACTTAAAGGTCTGCATGGTGTTTATTTCTGTATCTCCCGTTCTAGCACGGTACTCAGCACACTGATGATACTTATAAAATAATTCTGAATGCAATTTGAACCAAAACTCACGAGGTTACTGGTTTCAACTTTTAAGCACAACCTACACTCAAGGCTCTTAGTCAAGATTCTCTCTCTTCAAATATCTGAAATTCTGAAAATTTATTCTCACACTGATGCACAGAATTGACTCCATCATGACAATGGTTTAACAATAATATTCCCTTTAAGCAAAGGTTACTAGAACAGACATACAGAAATATGAAACAGGAAGGGAATTGAAATGCAGAGGGGGAGGGAAAACACATGCATCAGAAACTTAGGGGATGTACTAACCACAGGACCAGAAAGTCAAGATAAGCTGCCTCAGCCCTTAAAACGACTAGGGAAACCATCCATAGAATAACAAAGTATAAAAGCAGAGAAAATGTACCGTGTTTTAAAATTGATACAATAGCAAACACATGGATGATTTAAAGAGCTATTTTATTTTGACGATTGACTGTTAGGTGAACTGCTGATTTGGGTACTGACACATGTCTTCAGCGCAGTTTAGAGCTAAAGAGTGAGACTTTAAAATGACCTGAATCACAACCATAAAAGCAAAGAAAGACAAGGCACCATTCTTTGCATCAAACATCCATTCCACATTTCATTATTGATCAGCCTTCTGAGAGAAAATCCAATTATTAGCTCCATTCTCCAAAAGAGGAAACTTAGAACCAAATCACTGGAGATCACAGAGTTAGGAACAGGGAAGAGACTGTCTTTTTATAACTGAGACAAAATGTTGGCTTCTGGGCCGAGTGAAGTTAGTACCTATCGGAGTTTAGGTCCAGGACTTGAAGTTGAAGTATGCTCAGGCATGGCTGTCACCTGGACCCACAGAAATCGACAGAGTGAGAGGAATACAGTAGGACAACAGGCTGAGCTTGGACGTGCTCCTTCAGTGCTGCTCACAGAGCATGCATAGATGTGTGGATGGCGAAGGCTTATTGGCTTGAGGAACAGGAAATCATGGGGACCCCTGGCTTGTACAATGACTTGGCCCCATGTGAGAGGCAGCTAGCACTAAGGGAGGAGATAAACAGGTGTGGAACGCAGGGAGCAGTGTGGACTCCGGAGCCTGCAGCTGACGCCCCTTTGAACCTAGCCAAAAATGGCTGGGAATGACTGACCAGAACCCATCAGATGAAGAGAAGATGATCCATGCTGTGAACTAGGGTAGATTGCTACCACCTAATGGCTTGCTCTTGACTGCACTTTGCTTATAGATGCTGACATTCAAAGTGGAACAGAGGATCCTTCAGCAAAATGGACATTCTTGCTCCCTCAGAGCACTGGTTTAACAGGGATGGACAAGTCAGCAATTGGCTTAGGCAAAAGGGAGGATATGAGCCACGGGGCATGAAGTCACTGGTTTACATGGTTTCATGGAAGTAGCTGTTGGTGTAATGATTGGAAGGGAGGCAAAGGAACAAATCCACAATATGAAAGAATGCAATTTAATCTAAATGAAAGACTGTAGGGAATATAATACTCATGCTTAAGAAACAATATATATGAGTGGTAAAAGTATTCATAAAATTTTTTAAGCCCAGTAAACAAACTCTTCACAATGTTTCTGAAAAAAAACAAAGAAATGGGCTGGTGAAGGAGAATGTGTATGGATTGGTGAGGGGAATAAAATAGTTAATTTGTGAGGACCGTGTTGCCCTAGACTCCCACTCAGTGTTTCTCTTGAGTTCCTATAGCGACAACTTCTCTACAGTGTCTCCAATCCCAGAATCTCTTACAAGCCAACTTCTCCTTGTTTCTCCCAGAATCAGTAGGCTTCAAACACTGACCTTTAAGCTTTCCTCCACTTCACCTTCAAGTCTCCTGATATGAGAGGACAAATCTCCAGTCACACTTCACCTCCTCTTCCAACTTACAGTTCAGAGAGAGCTCTGTGTCCATATGCTGTTGCTAAAAAAGGAACTTCCTTCAAAGTACAGGGCTCCAGAGCATAGTAGTTGCCCAATAAACTTGAGTTTCTTTTCTTAGCAAGAGGCACAATTGTAACATCTCAAAAACCAAACCAAACTGTCAAATTCATTGCCGCGGGGTCAAGACTGATTCAAAAACTGACCCTCCAGGAGGTTTTTGACGCTACAAATCACATGGGAAGAAATTGTCTTTCCCCCACAGAGTCACAGGTAGACGTGAACGGACAGGGAGCCACTACCTATGAGTCAGCAGTACAGCTTCTCGTCTCGGCCCCCATGCCACCTCAGTTAAGACTCAGGAAAATGTTAATCACTTTCAGGCTAGTGTTTCTGCAAATACACCAAACCACCTCTCCCTGACTGTGATATTTCAGAATCCACCAGAGATGGCTTGAGGGTGCAGAAAGGAAAATGCAACCAAGTTCATTACAAGCCCCAAACAAGACTCAAGGATATTGTAAGGTGACATCATGCTGGATGATCCTTCCATAAGTATTCAGAAGCTATAAATGATGTCAGAGCTGCTGATGTTGGTATGGAAACAACTCCTAGCTAACCCCTTTTGTGGGTTTTCAGAAGCTGAAGATTGGCCATCTTCCTCCTACTGAAACTTTGTGCCTTTGGGTTGGCCATGTGGCTTTTTTGGCCCCTAGGCTACCAGAGCTCAAGGCTGAAGAGCTAGAGAAACTTTCCTCACTTGCTTGGTCCTGGTCCCTCCTCGGCCCTGAGGTACCATTTCCGTTGGTTCCCCTTTTCTTCAGTACGTTTGTTCAAGGATTTAGCTTAAAAATTGGGTGAGATAAACTGGCCTTTACAGAGCAGGACAGATACCAAAGGATGCAAACAACAGCTAAGCTGAGAGGTGGCTGGGGCAGAAGATAGAGACTCCTGGTGGATCCAGCTTGCCACACCCAGCCCCGGTCACCATAAGCCTGCACTCACAGGGCGCTACAGATCCAGTCTTAAGAACTCTTAGTGTGTGGTCCTGGAGGAAGCCAGCCACCTGACAAAAATCAATAGAGAAGTGCTTGGCATGGTTAGGATAGCCCATGGCTACACTGGATGCATCTGCCAAGGCTTTGGCACCAGAAGGGTGCTTGTAAGGCAAAAGCTGGACCGTGTAGGATTGGATTGGGCTAGAATTGACTGGATGAGTCTGGGTGAGGCAGGAAGGGGCTCAGGCTTACTCTTTAGCTTCCTACTATCCTGAGCATCACTTACCCCTTTAACTCCATTCTGGTCATGTGTTGTCCTTGCCTGTGGTGAACTCCTCTTGTGAGAACTATGGTGCCCAGTCAGCCACACAGGATGGATTAAGGATGATACCAGGGGTGGTGCTTCTACTGGAGGAACTAGGAGAAAGGGGAAAACTAGGACCTTCTGGATGCATAACCCTTGGGAAAGGTTGTCATGGATTATACTGGCACTTTTCCTTCATCTTCCTGACAGAACAGAAATCTTGAATCCATTAAACCCTCAGTGCAGAATTTCACCAACTACTATCTTTACAGATAAGGAACTCTGGTAGCTTAGTGTGGAGGAGTTTTGCTGCCAATTCAAAGGCAAGAGGTTCAAGTTCATCAACTGCTCAGAGGGAGAAAAATGGGTAATATTCTCCCCTGTGATTTACTGTTTTGGAAAACCCACTGGAGGGTCACCTATGAGTGGGTTCTGACTGGACAGGACAAAACATTCTTCTATCTAGGGAGCACCGGTGGCTTGGTGTTATGGAGTTGCTCTGCCAACGTGTAAGGTTAGTAATCCCTTTTCTGTAAGAGGAAGAGTGGCAGTCACCTCCCCCATGATTTATAGCCTCTGAAAATCCACAGGTAGGTCAGTGATGAGTCGATTCCAACTCATCAATATATAACAACAACAATAATAGAATTAAGGTATGTTAGTATAGAATTTTAAAATATTTTTGCTTCTTGGGTTTCTTACCAGCTTGGATTAAAAAAAAAAAATCACGCTGTATAGTTTTCTAAGTAGTAAAATGGAAGCCACACTTACTTGCTCCCAATTCCTCAAATCTATGAAATATTGATGAGATACCACAAAGAGCTATTTTGCAAAGTGGTACAGATTATAGAAACCAATATTGACTTTGCTATTTGTTAATCTTACTTTTTTTTAATTATAGAAAAAAATTACCCTGTGAGAAAAAAACCACTAAAACCTTGCCAAAAAATCTTCCGTAGAAGGTGTTAATGATGAAAAAAAGTTAAGATTTTAAGCTTTACAGAAACAAAAAAAGTATTTGTTACTGTTTTCTTGAATCTCAGAGTTACTTGGTCTAACATTTTGTATACATTTTAATGGAGAATTTTTTCATTGTATACAATGGCAAACTTAAGGCCTTTAATTATATGCCAGAATCCCTGAGTGAAAGAGCTCAGTATTTGAGAGCTTTGCTATACAACTCCTTATTTAAAAGAGAAATTGCAAACCCATTAGCTTTGTGCTGCTTTTATTTCAAATTTAAAAGAACACACTGTCCAATGGGAAAAATCAATAGCCCTGACATAATGAAAATATAATTAATTGAAAATTACATTTAACCCTTTGAAGTACTATCCCTTATGAGACTCATCAAGGAATTAATTTAGTGTAACAGTTCAATTGACTGTGACACTTATTATACCTAGTGGACCTATTTGAATAAATTGATAACTTGTTCCATTACAACATTTAAAAGCCCCAAACAAATCTCTCTGGAAGAGGAATAGAAGCAAGTCCTCAAATAGAATTGAGTTCTTCACTGATAAGGGCCCTACAACTTAGTCTAAAATTTATGAACTGAACAATGGCCCAGTGGCAAGAAGAAGTTGCACTGCAACTTCTCAAGGCTCACGGTTCGAATCGACCAGCTACTCCATGGAAGGGTGGGCAATCTCCTCCTGAGTGATTAGCTGCCTCTGAAAACCCTTCAGAAGGTCAGCTATGGGTTGGTTTCAGCTCTATGGTACACAACAACAACAACAACATGACATAGTTGATATCTTCCTATTAATGAGTCTTTTTCCTCTCTCCCTTAATTCATTCTTCTCAGGTAAATGTTGCTGAGTTAGGAGTTCCAGGTGAATTGTACATTGAAAGTTACAGGTCATCCAAGATTATTTCACTTGGGGATTCCCTGAGTGGGGTAAGCTTACTCCGCTAGGCTGCTACCTGAAGGATTGACAGTCTGCCGAGAGGCTCCTCAGTGGAAAGGCCTGACGACCTACTCTAAAAATTCAGTCCACTGAACACTCAAGAGAGTACAGCTCTTCTCCGACACACATGGGATCCTTCTAGAATAATTTAGATGGCAACTGATTGCCTGTAAGTAATTTAGAGATTCTTAGTGATGGAAATAGAATAGTGCATTCCTTGCAAGAGTGAAGTGCATAAAAGGATGGGTTTATTCTTAGGTTTCTGTTTGCTTGGGTGGGGTTTTCTTGTGATTTCTGGAAGCTTAATTGAAAGGTTCTTCTTTAGAACTCACCAGTGTCTCCAAGGAATGAAGACAAGACAGTTTGCTACCATAAAGGCTGGAAAAAATCTGGAAACCCTACTGTGCAGTTCTCCTTTGTCCTCAAAAAGTGCTTATGGTTCAGAAGTTCATTGAAAGCAATAGGTTTAGCAAAACTACCTCTGAAAATATTTCTTAAGTGTGGTGAAATGAGGCTATTGATGAATTGTTCATTGTTTACCAGACATTAGGGGCATTCTTTTTTTTTTTTTTTGTCTTTTAAAGATTATTCTGTGTGTGCACAGTCAAATCAGAGCTGACTGGTACAGGAGGAGATTGCCCCTGGTGGATTTGAATCATGCACCAGGATTGTAGTGCAGCTACTTGCCTTTAGGCCACCAGAGCTCCCCAAAGGGGGCATTGTTAGCGAAAGACAATAACCTCAACCTAATCTGTAACCTGAGTCATGTGAAACTAAAGTTAGTTACTAGATCTGGACATAATCATCATTATTTGCTGCATAATTGCCTCTATTTCTTTTATTCCTCCTATCAACTAAAATGACTGACACTGCCTAACAACATGCCTGAAGTATCAGAGATGAAGCTTTGACTTCTTTCTCTCTAAGGAACATTGTAGTTGCATGCCCTTCAAGACAGATTTATTTATTCCTTTTGGCAGTCCATGGTATAGTCAATGCTCTTTGTCAGCTACACAGTTTAAAGGCATCAATTCATCTTCAGGCTTCTTTATTCACAAACTTTCCGATGCATATAAAGTACTTGAAAGTATCATGTATATTTTTACCTCAATCTTTAAACTGACATCCTTGTTCTTCAGCACTTTAAAAAGGTCATTGGCAACAGACTAACCCAATATATTATGTCTTTGGGTTTCCTGGACAATTGGTTGAAGAGATGCATATTTGATCACATTCCAAAAAAAAAGGAGACACTACAGACTGGAAATTTTGAACAATATCATTAATGTCATATGCAAACAAATATTGCTGAAGATCATCCAAAATCAGCTACAAGTGTACAATGTACAATAGGTACAGTGACAGAGAACTTCCAGAAGTTCAAGCTGGGTTTAAAAGAGGCTGTGGCTCAAAGGATATAATTGCTGATGTGAGATACATCTTGGCTGAAAGCAGAAAATAGCAGAAGAATGACTCTTTATGTTTTATTGACATACAAAGGAATTTGTCTGCGTGGGTCATAACAAATTATGACTAACGCAGAGAAGAATTAAAATTTTGGAACACTTACTTATGCTTATATGAAAGCTATACATAGACCAAGAGCCTGTTGTCAAGATAGAACAAAGGAATGTTGTATTGTTTGGAATTGAGAAAAGTTTGCATCGGGGCTGTATCTTTTCTCCATTCCTATTAAATATGCCTGCTGAACAAATAATTAGAGAAGCTAGATTTTATAAAAGAGAGTGTGGCATCAAAATCCTTTGAACTGTGCTATTGGAGAAGAGTGCTGAATATCTCATGGCTGGCCAAAAGAAGAAACAGATATATTTTGGAGAAGGTGCAGCTTGAGGGCTCTTTGGAGGTTAAGATAATGAATCTTCTTCTTTCATACTTCAGACGTGCAGCTAGATGAGGCATTGGAGAGGGTCATCATGCTTGGAAAGATGGAAGTGGGGTTAGGGAAGGAGAGGAAAACCCCCAATGAGATGGATTGAAATGGTGACTTCAGTAATGGGCTTGAGTGTCTCAGAGATGATGAAGATGGCACAGGATAGGGAAGAGTTCATGGTGGCTGTTCATAGGGTTTCTATGACTTGTACTTGACTTGACAGTACCTAACAACAACAAGAACATCAACAACCTGCATTGTGCAGAAGGCACAACCTTGCTTGCTGAAAGTGAAGAGGATTTAAGGTGCTTGCTGTTGAGGATCAAGAACTGTATCCTTCAAGGATTGCATATCAACCTCAAGAAAACAAAAATCCTCACCACTGTGCCAATGAGCAACACCATGAAAGATGGAGAAACAACTGAAATTGTCAATGACATGATCTCATCATGCTTTGATCTACAATCAGCACCCTTGGTACCAGTAGTTGGGAAAGTCTTCTGTTAGGGACTTCTCTGAACTCTCAAACAGCAGTGATAACACTTCCTGATTCAAGCCATAGGCTTTCAAATTACGTGCTATGCATCTGAGAGCTGGACAATTGAATAATCAATGCCTTTGAGTTATCGTGTTGGAGAGGAAAGCTGAATGGACTGTCAAAAGAACAAAGAGACATGTCTTGAATAAAGTGAAACCAAAGTGCTATTTGGAGGTAAGGATGGCGAAGCTTCATCTCACATACTTTAGGCATGTTGCTAGCAGAGGCTATTCCAAAGTGACATGCTTGGAAAAGAGGGAGGTCAGTGAAGGAGAGGAAGACTTTCAATGTGATAGATTGGCATAGTGACTGCAGCAATGGGCTCAAGCGTGTCAGAAATGATGATGATGACACAGGATATAGGACAGGGTTCAGATATGTTGTCATTATGAGTCACTATGAGGTGTACTTGACAGCACTTAACAATAATCAATTAAAAGACTCTATAGGTCAGAAAAGGCCATGGTACTAGGGATATTTTAGGTAATGTTAGATGGATCTTGGTGGAAAGCAAGGAGTACCAGAGGAATGTCTATCTGAGTTTCATTGATTATACAAAGGTGTTTGACTGTGTGGATCACAACAAACTGTGGCTGACTCTGAGAAGAATGGGAATCCCAGAACACTTGATTGTGCTTATGTGAAACATGATCAGGAGGCAGTCATCAGAACAGAGCAAGGAAACACTGTATGGTTCAAAATTGGGAAGGGTGTACTACAGGGATGTGTCCTATCTCCATACCTTTTCAACAAATGATCCAGAAGGCTGGGCTCTATGCAGAGAAATGTGGTTTCAGGATTGGAGCAGACTTATCAACAATCTGCATTATACAGATGACACAACCCTGGTTGCTGAAACTGAGGAGGATCTGAAGCATTTGCTGTAGAAGGTCAAGGACTACAGCTTTCAATATGAATTGACTCAACATCAAGAAACAAAGATTCTCATCTCTGACAGCATCATGATGGATGATGAAGAGGTTGAGATTGTTAACAACTTTAATTTGCTTGGATCCACAATCAACATTCTTGGTACCAGCAGCCAGGAAATTAAAAGACGAATTGCATTGGGAAAGTCTGCTGTGAGAGACCTCTCCAAAGTACTAAATAGCATCAGTGTCAGTCTGGAGACTAACGTGCACCTGATAGAGGTCAAGGTCTTTGCAATTACTTGCTATACATCAGAAAGCTGGACAATGACTAGGGATGATAGAAGGAGAATTGATGCCTTTGAGCCTTGGTGCTGGAAAAGAGTATTGGCCTTTGGCTGCTAGGAGAACAAATAGGTTTGTCCTAAAGAGGGTGAGACCAGGCTGTTCCTTGAAGGCAAAGAATCTGAAGCTTCATCTTACATAGGTTGGACATGTAGAAAAGTGGTATGAGTCCTTGGAGAGGGACGTCACCCTTGGAAGGGTAGAGGGTCAGTGCAGGAGAGGAAGACCTTTGATGAAATGATTGATTCAATGACTGGAGTAATGGGGGTAGGTGTGTCAGAGACAGTGAGATTGGCACAGGAAAGAGCAGGGTTTAGGGCTGTTGTACATAGGGTCTCTATGAGTCACAGGTGACTCGATGGCACATAACAGCAACAACATGTCAGAGAGTCTACAACATTTTTTTATATATCTAAATAATAACTTTGTAGTCAGCTAACATTATTTTTTAGGGAGGTCTGGTGCTATAGTCCATGGGAAGTTGCACTGTTAACTCAAAATAACACTTCTCTAGCAGTTTAAATGCACCAATCATCATGCAGGAAAAAGATAGGCAGTAGCTCCCATTTAATTTATGCCCTCAGAAAGCCACAGGAGAGTCAACTATGATTCCAAACTGAGTCAACTGCAATAATAATCAACGAAGCTTTAGAATGTAAAGGAACTGGCTAATGGTTCTTTTCCAAATTCAAAATATACTTCTTCTTGTTGTTGTTATGTGCCGTTGAGTCGCCTGCGACTCATAGTGACCCTATGTACAACAGCCCTAAACTCCACTCTGTCCTGTGCCAATCGCACCGTCTCTGACACTCCCATCCCAATTATCCCAGTCACGGAATCAATCCACCTCATAGAGGGCCTTCCTCTTCTGCACTGTCCCTCCACGCTCCCAAGCATGATGTCCCTCTCCAAGGACCGGTCTCTCCTCACAACATGTCCAAAGTATGTTAGACGGAGCCTCAGAATCCTTGCCTCCAAGGAGCCACCTGGTTTAACCCTTTCCAGGACAAATTTGTTTTCCTAGCAGTCCATGGTATTCTCAATACTCTTCTCCAGCACCACAGCTCAAAGGCATCAATTCTCCTTCTATCCTCCTTGGTCATTGTCCAACTCTCATGCATAACAAGTGATTGGGAAGACCAAAGCCTGTATCAAACACACCTTAGTCTCCAGAGAGACACCATTGCTCTTCAGTACTTTGGAAAGGTCCCTAACTGCAGACTTTCCCATGGCAATGTGCCTTTTAATTTCCTGGCTGCTGGTGCCAAGACTGTTGACTATGAAGCCAAGCAAACTAAAGCTGTGTACAATCTCAATCTCTTCACCATCCATCCTGATGCTGCCAATTGATCCCGCTGTGAACAGGATTCGAACCTGCGCAGGTAAACCCCATTGAATTTCAAGTCCAACCCTTAACCACTCGGCCATCACAGCACTTCAAAATATACTTAACATCTCTATTATAACTGTTATTTGACCAGATTCTATTTGGAGAGATAGGGGAAGTGTATTTATTATGTAATTAGCTTAAAATACACTTTTCTAAACACTTTCAAATTAAATACTGTAATTGCTTTACTTTTTATATCACATAAGCCAATGCAGAATCTGTGCAAAAACCAAAAGCAGTCATTCGAACAGAACAAGTGAATACTGAATTGTTTGGAAACAGAAAAGGCATGGGTCAGGGTTGTATCCTTTTAGCTAACCTAAGTTAAATTTGTACATATTAAATTGTATGCTGAGGAAAGAATCCAAGAATCAAGACCACGAGAAGAAAACTGTGGCATCCACATGGGATGGAAGACTTATTTGCAATATGTGGATGTACGACTTTGCTTTGTGAAAGCCAAGAGGACTTGAAGCATTTGCTAAAGAAGATCAAAGACAGATATCAGTCTAGATTATACCTCATTGTAAAGAAAATGCAACTCCTTACCACTGGACCAATAGGCAACATCATTAAAAATGGAGAAAAGTCTAAAGTTGTCAAGAATTTCATTTTACTGGAATCCAAAAATCAACGCCTATGGAAGCAGCGGTCAAGAAATTCAAAGACATAGCACATTGGGCAAATCTACTGCCAAGGACCTCTTCAAAGGGATGAAGAGCAAGGAGGTCAGTTTAAAGATTGAGGAACATCTGATCTAGCCATGGTATTTCCAATCACTTTACATGCATCTGAAAGTAAGACAGTGAATAAAGAAGCCTGAGAAAGCATTGATGCCTCTAAATTGTGGAGGTGACAAAGAATATTGAACATACCATTGACTGTCAAAAGAAATCAAACAAATCTGCTGTTAGGGGAAGTGCAACCAGGGTACTACCTGAGGCAAAGAAGGTGAAACTTCATCTTAGATACTTTGGGTGTGTTGTTAGGCAGTACTAGTCCCTGGAAAGCGACATCTTGCTTGGAAGGTGGGTGATCAGAAGAGGAAGAATTGACAGGACACTGGGCTTAAGGACAGGCGAGAAGGAGAGAAGGCACAGGATCATCCATGCAAGGCTTTGATCTGCTGTAGTGTCACCACGAGTCAAGGTCGACTTGAAGACACCTAACAATAATAACAAGTCAATATACACATCTCCTAAGTCATTTAATGGGGGCCGAGTACGTTTATTTAGGACTTTTTTCTTTTTTTTCCTCTAGAGTCTTCCCCCCCTTTATTTTAATAATTTTAATGAACATTTACAGAGATTTTGGGTTTCTATTCATTCATTGCTGCACTTCTCTTCCCGCCCAGCCCTCCCTCCCCCGCTCCCACCTCCCCAGTTGGCTCCTCTCTTTGAAAAGTAAAGAAAAACTCCCTCCCTGGTACACAATCCCCCCGCACCTCTTCCACCGGCCCAAGTACATTCCACTATGCAACCTTAATTGTGGACTCCTGTGATAACCATAGTACCCTATCATACATTCAAAACAATTATATCACACATGAATTTTAAAACTATTTGATACCTAAGCATTAACTACTAGGCAAACAGCACCAATAGCTGATTTGCGATATCAACGTATGACCTGAAGATGGCAGTAGATCTGCATTAAGAATATTTTTATTTTATTTCTTTTGCAACCTTAATGTCCTCACTTTTCTTAATAAAAAAGCAATTTATTTTCTGCCTTCCATTTCTGCTCTCACCACAAAAATAGATGATCATTTAGAAACTTCTCTCTAGTATGTGTTGTGTATTTATTTTTTTATAGTGGGGCAGGAGGATGTGATAAGATGAAACCGTCATCAGTAGCAAACTTATTATTAAGGTTTCAGCATTTGATTTGGATGAAGAAACAGATATTTAAGATATAAAATGAGTATCACTTGGCAGGATAGCTAAAATATTAAGTAATAGAAGTATCATTCTAAAGGATCACACGTGATAGAGCAATGGATTAAAAATAATTTAGGCAAGCATTACTTTTTGCTTTTATGTTCAAGAGCCAACTTTAAGAGTATATGATAGAGAATCTTGATTTACCAGCATTTATGTCTGAGTGGGGGAGGATAGTGATAAACTCAAGGCAAACTGAATTCCATGTTGAATTTATATCTTAATATTCAGTTCTGGATGCTTCCTTTGCCTTTGTCGTTGGGACGTGGAGGTTCTAAATTGCAGAGGGACTAGCATTATTGTCCAAGAAGAGGCCTCTATTTCTAAGTCAATAGCAAATGCACAGAGATCTTTTCTTGAAGTAGACAACCTCCTCTCTTTCTTGTTTGCCTCTGGCTACAGTGACCACATAGTCAGCAACTATCCAAACTGCATACACTTAAACAACTTTTTTTACAACACTGTCAGAAAAATGTTAAAGTTCCCCAAACACACGACCTCTTCAGGTTTTCCATTCCCATTTTCAGCCAGCCACAGCACAGTCTTGAACAGTACAGGTTGGAATTTTTTTTGTTTTGTTTTTGTTGTTGGGTATTTTTTTAAAAATCAAGGTATGTGTCGGGGTGGAGGAAGGTTGTTACTTTGCACCCTATGTCATGTACATGAGACCACTGCTCTCATTCTACTGAATATCGCATATTGTCACAAAACAATCTATAGTGTTGTTTTCTCTCAGAATCTCAAATGGGAATCAGCACCGCAGTTTAACTTTTGTATCATCAAATTTATTTGGAGCATTTTATTGTTTTTCAAGCTGTGGTTCTTGCTTTCCAACGGCCCCCTTTTCAGGAATATATACAAGTATTAATTATCACATTCTTATCCTGTTTCTCTGAGTCCAAAATTGTAAGAAAATAGAGGTTTCACTGTTCCAATTAAATGTGACCACCCCATATAAGGATGGTTGTTGTTGTTACGTGCCATCAAATCACTTGCAATTCATAGAGACCCTATGTACAACAGCCGTAAACTCTGCTCTGTCCTGTGCCAATCACACTGTCTCCAATACACCCATCCCAATT
>NW_006399752.1:17602232-17604132 GCF_000299155.1 Elephantulus edwardii
TACTCTAAAGGGCCCCTTTGGCAGTAGGAAACACATAGACTATTATGGAGATTGATTTTGGAATTTAGATGCACTCTTATTGATTGTGCTTGGCCATACAGGTTTTTTTCTCCAGACCTCTTGGGAAGAACAGTTACATTAACGTTTTAAGTAACTGAATGTATCCCATACGTATACATCATCTTTGATCCCTCATCTGCCTCTAATCAAGTATTTCTCATAATAGATGAGGAGGCTCAGCAAATGAGACTCTCTGCGAACTTGATATGTGTGTTCATCTATGAATTGTGAAGTAGGGAGCGTTGTATTTCACTTAATCATCTGAATCCTCCCATCTTCTTTTTCATCAGTAAACCAGGGTTCATGTTTTACAGACTCATAATAAAGGTCTTAATGTCTTAGAGCCACAATCTCAGGCAATTTGAAAATGATCAACTTTTATTTCTGCAAATATTAGCAAAAGTACATTATTGTTGTTGATGTGTGCTATTGAGTCAGAATAGTCCCATAGCTCGTGCTCTGGTAGGTGTTCAGAAGCAGTTAACTGCATAGGAGAAGATTGCTCAGCCTTCTCCCACAGAGCAGCTAATGGATTTGAACCATGTGCTCTCAAGATTGCAGTGCAGCTTCTTTCCAGTAAGCCACCAGAGCTTAATATGTGTGTTCCAAATCTTAATTTCTTTGTCCCAGTTTTCTAATCTATGAATTGAGAAGTAAGAAACATTGTATTTCACTAATGGTCTAAACCTCAAGGTCTTTTTCTTCAATAAATTAGGATCATGTTTTATAGATTTACAATAAAGTTTTTAAACTCTTAGAGTAACAATCTCAAGCATAGTTCTCAACACCATCAATATTTATTTCTTCATATACTAGTGCAAGTGCATTAGTTATTAATTTTTCATTTGATCTTTGATAAACTTCAGTTCTGACACCAAGAGCTCACATACAAGTTATATAAAAAATTCCAGGGTGAAAATGGACAGACTTAGCTGGTTTGGACTGGACTCCCCATGGTTCGCAGTCTGCCCACAAGCCAACTGACGACAAGGCTGGTTTAGTATGGCCTTACTTGTACCTCTGCCTGGGAGGATTGAAGTGACCAAGTCAATTCTCCACTTGTGCAATAGAATTAATCTCCAAACTATCATGTTCTCAACCTAACAGTGACTTTTAAAAACAATCATATTTGTCTTTCCTCTGTTCTTTTCCTTTGTTACTTCCAGCATTGCTTAGAACCAAGTTCAGGCCCTCAGAGTTAACCGCAAAACTGACCTCTATACTCTGGTCCATTGACCTTTGATCTCATCTCCTATTACTCTCCCACTTAACTTGCTTTACTACATTAAAACCAGCCTTATTTCTATTCCTTGAAATACTTTGCAAGTTCTTTTCATGTCCTTCCCCTTTGTGCATCTCTTTTTGGAATACTTCTATGTTATGGAAATCTTTGTTAGTTTTGACTATTAGATTTTAGTTCTACTTCTGTCTCTCTTTCACATTAACATATAAATTTCCATAAGCAAAAAGCTTTGTACTAATGTTGGCGCTGTCCCGATGCTCCAGCACTTAAGACACTGGCACATAATAGACATTTGATAAATATTTGATAGGTATTTACTGTTTTCTCTAAATATGAGTTGTCTGTTAAATCTAAAACCAAGCACACTTTTTGCTAGTAAGCACATTCTGACTTTTGAGGAGTCTACCTGTTTCAGAGTAAAACAATGATCTACAGGGTTTTCCATGGCTGTGATCTTGTGGAAGCAATTTGCCAGACTTTTTTCCGTGAAGCTTCTTGGTGTATTTAAAACACCAACCTGTTGATTAGTAGTTGAATGTAAACTATTCACACCACTCAAGGACCTTTTGTCATGTTATGTGATTTGTTGTTGTTGTT
>NW_006399752.1:17605652-17606782 GCF_000299155.1 Elephantulus edwardii
AAATTCCTCTGTATCTGCCAATTCCTTTCTATATAATGACTCCGTATATTCCTTCCATCTTCTTTTAATACTTCCTGGATCATTTAATATTCTGCCAAAAGCATCCTTGATTACAGCAACTCTAGGTTTGAATCTGTTCTTCAGTTCCTTGAGCTTATTTAAAAAGTGTAATTTTTTTGTTGGCAGAATATTACTACTATTAAATAGTTTACAGCATGGTGAATGACAAAAGCAAGAGCCTCAGGGAGGTAACTCACTTTATGGGGATCAGGTTCCAAGTTTGTCAAAAAAAAGGAATGACTCAGAACCTGCATACACAGCGTTTACATAAAGAACAATAGGGTAACCTAGGTTTCAACAGTGGGGGTAAATTGCCCGTGGCTTGGGAGTCACTGACACCTGACTGTGGACTGTATGCACTCCTCCTGTGTAACAGATAAGGACCTTTTTCCTCCCCTATCAAAAAGAGTTGTATCAGTGGGGCTGGCAAGATGACATGTGACCTACATGAGAACAAAGAGATACTCATTGGGCTGTAACAGTGAGATATCACCTGTACAATCCGTGCTCTTTTCCTATAAGAAGATTTTACATGCCAAAGTTACTATTTTGAATGCTTTGAAAGAGACATTGAGTACCTGCGTGGCACATAAAGTCAAGCAGTTGGCTAGAAGGCCAAAGGTTGGTGGTTAAAATTGACCCAGAGGTGTCCTAGAAGAAAGGCCTGGTGATCTGCTTCTGAAAAGTCCCAGCAATGAAATCAGGATAACTTTGTGTGTGAAGCTTCTCTCTCTCTCTCTCTGGTATACAGATACATTGTCATATGACAGTAAGTTGGAACTGACTCATGACTGACCCTCTGCAGGTTTTCAGAGGCTGTAAATCACGTAAGAGGCAATTAGCTTTCTTTCTTGCACAGAGTAGTTGTGGAATTGAACCACCTTCCTTTGGATATGTCTCAATTCTGCTTAGTTGGAACACCTTTGGGTTTTCAAAGCTGTAAATCATACAGAAGGAAATTGCACACCTTCCTCATGCCAAACAGCTGGTTGATTTGTATCTCTAAAAAGTTGCATCCTTTGGGTTAGTAGCCCTACTCCCTATGGACTAAGCCACCAGAATTTTATATA
>NW_006399752.1:17607902-17627722 GCF_000299155.1 Elephantulus edwardii
TTACTATACAAAGGTATTTGACTCTGTAGATAACAACAAATTGTGGCTGACCTTAAGGAGAATGTTAATCCTAGAACACTTGATTGTGCTAATGTAAAACCTATACTCAGATAAGGAAACAGTCCTCAGAACAGAGCAAGGAAACTATGCATGGTTCAAAATCAAGAAAGGAGTGTGTCAGGGATGTGTCCTGTCTCCATACCTTTTCAATCTATATGCAAAATAGATCATTCGGGAAATTGGGCTTTATGAGAAGAAATGTGACATCAGAATTGGAGGAAGACTCATCAACAACCTACTTTATACAGTTGACATAGCCCTGCTTGCTGAAACTGAGGAGGACCTGAAGTGCTTGCTGTAACCCTGTAAACAAAAGATCTGAACCCTGTTCTAACCTGTTCTATCCTCACACTTCCTGACACACAAGATCAGTCACCACATCAATCCACCTCATTGAGGGTCTTCCTCTCTTTTGCCAACCTTCCACTTTCCTACCATCATCTCCTTCTCCAAAGAATAGCCCTCCTAGTAACATGCTCAAAGTATATGCGGTAAAGCCTTATCATTCTTGCCTCCAAAGAGCACTCTGGCTGGCTGTACCCTCTTCAAGACATATCTATTTTCTTGGCTGTCCATGGGATATTTAGTTCTCTTCTCAAATATTGCAGTTCAAAGGCATCAATTCTTCTTCTGCCATCCTTATTCACTGCCCAACTCTAGGATGTATAGCAAGTGATCTGAAAGACGATGGTCTGAATCCGATGTACCTTAGTCCTCAAACTGACATCATTACTCCTCAGTAATTTGGAGAGGTCCATAACTGCAGATTTTCCCAATGTAATGCATCTCCTTATTTTCCTGACTGCTGGTACGAGGGGTGTTAATTGTGGATCCAAGCAAGATGAAGCTGCTGACAGTCTAAATCTCCTCTTCATCCATCATGATGTTGCCGGTGTTAAGAATCTTTGTATTTAAAAGTTGGTTGGACTGTTGTTACGCAAATGATACATAATCATATATTTATTTTAGACAGTTCTTTTGCATAACAACTATCCAGAATAAGAGGTGCATAGAAAAGTGGACTGGGGGCTGGAAAGGAGGGAGAAAGTTGTGCAACAATGAAGGAATATTTTTGAAGAGAAAAGCTGCTAGTGGGGGGGCGGTGAGGGTTGGGAGGAAAATGTGCAACAATGAATGAATGGAAATCCAAGTTTCCTGCAAGCTTTCTTTGAAATATCAATTTAAGAATATTAAAAAATTAAGAGAGTTGAAAATACGAAAAAGGAAAAAAAAATATTGGTTGGGCCCTTGGGCCTGGTGTTCATTGGGTCTGGGGAGAACATTGCTCTAAGTAGTAAAGCACTTGTCAGTTTGCTGTACTGAGATAACCTGCAGTTGCTGTGTTACTGAAAGCCATGTCACTGATGTGTCAAATGCCATAAGGATTTCCTTCAGGCCTTATGGGGAGCAAACTCCAGCGTTGTACCTGTTCAGCAGGAAGTAGAGACAACTCTGGCCCTACTCCACATGCCCTTTAAGGTCTAGAATGGAGGAAGAATGTCAGAGTTTCGTAGGCCTGACTGTGCCTTTGAAGAGACTTAATAATGTTTTGATAAGGCCTGACCATATCCGAATGAAGCAACTAGATGACCAGATCCTGCTAATAAGACCATTGGTCTGATCACATCCTGATCTCTGCCCTCTACTTTGTGAGAGAAAAAAAAAAATCTCCTTAACCTCCCCTATAAAATGAAACTGCCTTTGTCTGCCTGCAAACCATTCTGATCTTTTTTGCACACAGGCACTTGACATCCCTCTCAGACACATAATAAAGGACTATTCATTACTTAGGACCACCCTCTTTTTTCACTCTCTCCCTTGGCTCTCTTTCTATCTAACAATTACCATAGAGTTAATGCCAGATCATAGTGACTCTGTCTTTCTGATATTGTTGCTGAGGTGGAATCAATTAATGGCTGACCTTCTAGTCAGTTTTCAGAAACTCTGAAACCACCCCACTAGTCGCTTTTCTCTTCAAAAATATTCTTTTATTGTTGCACAATTATCTCCCTCCTTTCTAGCCCCCAGTCCACTTTTCTATGCACCTCTTATTCTGGACAGTTGTTATGCAAAAGAACTCTCTAAAATAAATATATGATTATGTATCATTTGCATAACAAATGATAAACTGCTTGAGAGGAGATAGTCCATCTTTCTTCCTTAGAAGTAAGGGATTTGAACTTCCAGAAAGGGTGAGCCTTATGTTGTTGTCACATACAGAAGAGTCAACTGACACATAGCAACCCTTTGAACAACAGAAAGGAATCTAGCCTGTCCTGTACTATCCTCAGTATCTCTGATATGCTCTAGCCTGCTGCTACAGTTAGGGTCAAGTCACCTTGTGGAGGGTATTCCTCCTTTAGGGAGAGCTGGTGGTCTAGTGGTTGAGTTGCATTGCCAACCCAAAGACAGGTGATTCAAATCCACTAGCTAAGAAAGACAGGTAATCTTCTCTTGTGCTGCCATGAGTTGATTCCAGGTCATTGGTAGTGAATCAAATTGAGTCATACAAAACGTTGTATATTGTTTTATGATGTCGAGTTGTAACCGACTCAGCTGATTCTCCAGCAGTTTTCAAAGGCTGTAAGTCACATTAGAGGAAATTGTCCATTTTTTCTCTTGAGGAGAAGCTGGTGGATTCAAACTAAATGCCTTTGGTTTGGCAGCACAACTCCTTACCATGTGACCACCAGAGCTTCCAAGAAGGATACTTCAGGACAGGATAAAACTATCTTTTAAAACTGTAAGTCTTTGAGAGGCTGACTGACATATCTTTCTACCACAGAACAGCTGGTAGATTCACACTGACCTTTTAAGTTAGCTACTTAACCCTTAACCATTGTGTCACCAGAGTTTTTTCTAGGGCTATATAAAGGACCAGGACTTTGGTCTTTGTTGCCTTGGGAACTGATCTAGTTGATCTTTCCTAACCATGTGAGATCTTGGGTGAGTTACTGAGGCCTCTAAACCTCAGTTTTCCATTTTTGTAGTATTGTGTAAATATTAAGGTCTACATTCCATGAAAAACAAAAATTTTGTTTAGAAAAAATGTGTAATGTGCCACTTGCTGTAACTTTAAATAATCATATTGCAGTAAGTACTTATTTTTTCCATTTTATCTCTTTTCTTGGATAGTTAATTTGAAATATAAAGACAATATGAATTGTCATTTGGTAGTTTAAAACATGCTTACTATTTGAGAAGTGAATTTTTTAAGGTATTGTAGATGCACTATAAAAATCATCTTTTGCCTTTCCTTATTTTGATCAATACTTTTCCCCTATAAGCAGGTGCAAATTGATGGCAAGATGAAAGGCATGTCTTAGTTATGTTGCAATTGTAATTATAATTAAAATTTTAATTTTGGGAATTAAATGTTCTTCGATAGTGCACAGAATGTTCTTACGATAACAGAGTAAAAATGCTTTGTGAATCTGCCAACTCATTTGTTCAGCCAGCTCGCTTTACTACATTAGAGGAAAAATCTCATGAGAGTTGATCTGAAACATGTGACCTTTGAGGAGTTAAGTTCACTTACTGTTGCTTTCCTCAAAATAAATGCAGCCAAGTCTTGAGACATCCCAGTGACCACGCGGAAACAATTCAATGTGATATTTCAGGACTGCATTGCTTATTTTACTGCAGTAGTCCTAAAAGACTAAAATGAAAGGAAAACAATAACCAGTTTCTCATTTGTTAAAAATGACAGCAAATATCTAATAGTGGAATCTGGAATCTTTTTAATAATCCAGATCAGGAAACAACAGTGAAAAAAGAAGTGGAGAATGGCTCAGGAAAACAGAATGCTTTAAAAATTTAAAGACAAGAAATAAAGTCTACCTCCATTAATTACCATTAAAAATGTGTGTAAGTAAATATATAAATTTACCCCTAGAAGGAGCCCTAAAGGAATAGTACTTAGAGTATTAAGCTGCTAAACAGAAGAATTTTAATGATTCACATCCATTAGCAGCTCCAAAGGAGAAAGATAGTCTCTTAACTTAAGGTTTACAGCCTTGAGTTGTTGAGTCAGAATTTACTTAAAGACAGTAAGTTTGATATACTTTTTAATTTTTAAAAAATATTCTATGAAGAGTAATTGTCTTTATCTAATTTCTGAAAATTTTGCATTATTTGGCAGCAGTATTACATGTTTTTTAATAAAATCATATCCAATAGACACACATATGTAAGACATTTAGTATATAAGAATACATAGATGAAATGATTCATTGTAAAATTCTGAAAATGAATGCCAAGAAAATCGTAATAAATGGGGGGACCTCGATATTGCAAAAAGCCAAAGAGTCAGCATGAAGTGAAGGATTCCTATGTTGAAGTATAAGCCATTCTAAAGACTATAGTTTTTAAACTTCAACAGTAAATACTTCAAATCATCTTCATATAATCCACCTTCTCAGATTATTAGCTCAGTGCTAAAAGTGAGGAGTATTTGAAGCACTTGCTGCAGAAGGTTAAATTCTACATCCTTCACTATGGATTGTATGTCAATGTTAGGAAAACAAAGATCCTTGCCACCGGACTTAAAGGCAACATTATGATAGACAGAAAGGATTGAAATAGTCAATGACTTCATCTTACTTGGTTTACAATCAATACACTTGGTACCAGCAGTCAGAAGATCAAGAGATTTCTTAAAGTAGGAAAATCTGTAATCAGAAACTCCTCCAAATTATTAAGGAGCAATGATGTTTGAGAACTAATATGAGTCTGATTCTGGCCATGGTCTTTTCAGTCACTTGCTTTACACCTGAGAGCTGGACAATGAATAAGGATGGCAGAAGAATTGTTGCCTTTGAGTTGTGGTGTTGGAGAAGAGCACTGAATATCCCATGGACTGCCAAAAGAACAAACAGATATGTCATGGAGAATGTGCAGCCAGAGTACATCTTGGAGGCAAAAACAATGAAGCTTCATCTTACATACTTTGGACATGTTGCTAGGAGAGATTATTCCTTGAAAAGAGACATCATACTTGGGATGGAGGAGTGATGGTGAAAGAGAGAAAGAACCTACACTAGGTGATTGACATGGTGACGTGGCAATGTTGGCAGAGATTGTGAAGATGGCATGGAATAGGACAATGCTCAGAACTCACCTTGACAGCACCTAACAATAACACCACAAAGCAATATATAGATTGAATAGATATGGTGAAAGAATATTGCATAATAACACATTTTCTCATTTTAAACTATGTAGTACCCCCATTTGAAAGAAAGGTTATCCAACAAAATGTGGGCATTAATAAACAATATCTTTAGTATCACCTGAAAGAAAATTTTTGCTGAAGGTAATTGAAAATTCAGAAATATTTAAATACTGTTATTGTACAGTACAATTACAGGGAAATGTGAGAGATGCAAACCAGACACAGAATAAGAGACATCCTTGGTCTGATAGGGCTTGGCTGAAAACAGAGAATACCAGAAAAAAGGTTTACTTGTGTTTTATAGACTGTGCAAAGATATTTTATTTTGTGAATCATAATAAATTTTGCATAACATTAAAAAATTGAAATCACTGAACACTTATTTTCTAGTCATGCAAAATCTGTATATGTAAATCAAGAAGCAGTTCTCTGAATAATACAAGAGAATACTCAATTGTTTAAAATCCAGAAAGATGTGTTTCAGGGTTGTATCCTTTCTCCATACCTATTTAATCTATATGCTAAGCAAATAATTCTCAGCTGGGTTATATGAAGAGAAATGTGACATCAGGACTAGTGAGAGACTCATCAACAATCTAAGTATGAAGATGACACAATCTTGCTTGCAAAAAGTGGACTTGAAGAACTTATTGAAGAAGACCAATGAACACATTTTCAATACGTCTCAGCATCAAAAAATAAAAAAAAATCCTTGCCATTGGACCAATAGGACACATCATAATTGAAGTAATTAGCAATTTCATTTTACTTGGATCCACAACCAACATTCATGATATCGGCAGAAACAAAGTTAAGAAATCAAAAGACATGTTGCATGGGGAGAATCTGCTGTCACAGTCTCCTTCAGAGTGTTAAAGAGATAGGCTATTCGTTAAAAAAACTAAAGTACATCAGATTCAAATAACAGTATTTTCAAATGGTTTTCATGCATCAGGAAATAGGACAATGAATAAGGAATACCATAGAAGCATAGTACTGACTGCACCATAGACAGGAGTCAAGCAAACAAACAAATACCCAGAAAAATCTATCTTGGAGGAATGCAACCAGGGTTCTCCATAGAAGCAAGGATAGTGAAACTTCATCTCCCACGCTATAGGCATGTTATCAGGAGGGGTAAGTCCTTGGAAAAAGTTATTAATAATGATAATAGTAGAGTTTAGAGGGATAAAGAGAGGGAAACTCTTTAGGAGATACATTGATACCATGTCTGTAACAATAAACTGGAGAAAATGTTGGAGATTAAGATGACAGCACAAGATAGACTAGATCTATTGTTCATAAGGTTGCTATGAATAGTAGTAGACTTTACAGCATCTAACAACCACCACCACCACCACCACTACCACCTGATTGCACCTAACAGAACATTTATAAATTGTAATGACATTTTAATGATGTTTCTTTAAGCTAAATATGTTGCCAACTTAAATTAGAGATCTAGAAGCTAAATGTAATTAAAACAAAAAATCTCCTTGAATATTCCAGTTGTTATTTTTGGATTATTGCTCCAGGAAAATTAAGAAACACATTCATATCTTTTTTTTTTTTTTTCATGTAATCAGTGTACCATTCTTGGTTCAGGGCAAATCGTCCCTAAAGTAAGTATTAAAATTAAAATTTAATGAGAGAAAACATAGTTTTCACCTGCCTCAGATGTTCACAAAAGTTAGATAATGAATAAAAAGGACAGAGGAAGAACTGATGTATTTAAATTATTGTGTTGGTGAAGAAATTTGAATATACCATAAATTTCCAAAAGTAGGAACAATCTTACAAAAAGAACAGAATGCTTTTTAGAAGCAAAGATAGTAAGTTTTGTATTATGTAGTTATCAGGATACCTGGAGATGGACATCAAGCTTGGTTAAGAGTGAGAAAAAGAAGATTCTCATGAGATGGGTTGACTCAGTGGCTGTAACAAAGAGTTCAAACAGAGAGCTGATTGGAGGATGGCACAGAACTCGGTGGTTCTGTCATTTGAAGGGTTGCTACGAGTGAAGACTGACTCAACAGCAGGTAACAACAGTATATGAAATTGCCATATCTATGAAAACTTGACCATGATTTACTAAAAATGTAACTACCTGAATTTTTTTCAAAAAACTACTTAAAGAGTTTTTGCTCAAGCTTCTACTCATTACTGACCCTCCTGCATGTCTTTGGAGAACTTAAACAGCACAGAAGACTGCTGGACTTGAATGACCAGAGAAGCTACTTTTAAGTTAGTAGTGCAACTCCTTACGATCTGTTCCTTAAAAGCTCTCTCTCTTGCAGAAATAAAGACAGCTTTATTTATTCATTGCACATCACTGGTCACATAAAAGATCTCATTACGCAAAGAGAGGACGAAAGAATGACTATTTTGGATCCTGATTTACCCAGTTTTAACACGTAAAGTCTTTCACATTGGGGAAATCTCCATCTCAAGGAAATCAGAGTTGTCACCAGCTCCTTAACATTGAAAGTATATAAAGTTAATAATTGCTTAGAAATCACCAGTTTTCTGCTTCAGTTTTGCAATGTGCCATGATACTCCTTTTGAAACACTGAGTAGACTTCTTTTTGTCAGACCCAAGGAGGACTTAATGAAGAAGATCTCAAAATTGTGGAGTTTTTCGAAGAAGTGAAAAATATAACTTTGTGAAGCATGAAAAACTAGACTAGAACTACCCTATCTTTCCATATTCCCACTGGATGATGATTAATTTGATAAGACATAATTAATGGGAATGATTGTGTGTAACACAATGTGAATGAAGGATAGTGTGAAACACAGTGAATACAAATTTTGTATGCAAATTAATATAATTTTTAAAAAGAGTTATAGTATAGGATATATCTAGTGCAGGATTGCTGACTTACTGAAGAAAACAGTGTTGAAGCATGTGCTCTGGACTTCTTGGAGTCAGCATGGAATCTGGGGGTCAAAAGAGTGGGCTCTGAAGCAACAGCAAGGAGCCAGGATTTTGGGCTATTGGTGTCAACTCTCATTAATTCCCTCAGCAGTGTTTGGCATCATAGCCAAGCATCATTTTAAGCTCTGAGCCTGTCAACTTGGGATAATTCTTAGCTATCTCACAGTGCTGTTGTGGGAATTGATTAATATTTATGAACACATTTAAACAGAAAGTGCAGTATAAATATTATTGCATGAATTGAAAAATTGTTTCTTGCATAATATTATGCACAAAGGAAAATAAGCAACACACTGTAGTGTCTTCTTGAAACAGTTTTAAAATGGTGATCCGTTATCCACTATTTCCCCTTTCATCTTTAATAAATTTAGTGCTTTTGTTGTTTAATGTTTTCAACAGTGATTTCTGCTACATTTACCTTTTATTGTTGTTATTCTCTTGATGTATTTTGTTTCCTGTTAAGTTCAATACATCTCTTTGTTTCCAGTTAAAATTTGTAAATCATTGACTATGATCTTTTGCACTGAAATTTGGCCAATATTGAAAGCATTTGTCATTACTTAGGCATAACTTTAGAAATTTATTGCTTAAGAAAATGTGTATTTTTTTTTTCTAAACAAGTTCACGGCAAATAAAGTTTCTTTTACACAGATTTTTGCTCCATTTTAACCTTTTGAAGTATAAAATTGGAGGTAAATTTATTTAGAAGAAAATGAGACATGGAGTATGTTGTTGTTATGTGCCATTGAGTTGCTTGTGACTTAAAACGACCCTATGTACAACAGCTCTGAACCCTGCTCTGTCCTGTGCTAACTTTATTGTCTCTGACACACCTTCTCCCATTACCCTAATGACTGTATCAATACATTTTATTGAGGGTCTTCCTATCTTGTACTATTCCTCCACCCTGCCAAGCATAAAGTCACTCTCCAAGGACTAGTCCTTGCAACATGCCCAAACTGGGTCAGATGAAGCTTCAGAATCCTTGCTGCCAAGGAGCAGCCTGGTTTTACCTTCTCTAGGATAAGTCTGTTCTCTTAACAGTCCACGGTATATTCAACATTCTTTTTCAGCACCACATCTCAAAGGCATAAATTCTCCTCTCATCCATAGTCATTGTCCAACTTTCTGATGAATAGCAAGTAATTGCAAAGACCATGGTCTTCGTCAGGCACACTTTAGTCTCCAGACTGATATTCTTGCTCTTCAGCACTCTGGAGAGATCCCTGACAGCAGACATTCCCAAATGTGATTCATCTTCTGATTTCCTGGCTGCTGGTACCAAGAGTGCTGATTGTGGAACTAAGAAAACGAAAGCTGCTAATAAATTCAATCTCTTCACTGTCTATCATGATTCTGTCAGTTGGCCCAGTGGTGAGAGTCTTTGTCTTCTTGATGTTGAGCTTCAATCCATATTGAAGGCTGCAGTCCTCGACCTTCTTCAGCAAGTGCTTCAGGTTCTTTTCAGTTTCAGCAAGCAGTGTTGTATCATCTGCATAACGCAAGGTGTTGATGAGTCTTCCTCCAATCCTGATGCCACATTCCTCCTCAAAGAGCCCAGCCTCTCAGATGATCTGTTCTGCATATAGATTGAAAAGGTATGGAAATGGGACATCTCCCTTGTGTATGTGTACTCTTCCCAATTTTTAGCGATGCAGTGTTTTCCTTGTTCTGTTCTGACAGCTGACTCCTGGTCCAAGTATAGGTTTCACATAAGCACAATCAAGTGTCTGGACTATAAAAAATTGTACTTAAGTATTATGGTTTAGTAACATCCTTTGTAGCATAGTGGTAGAACTATTCAGCTGCTAATTTAAAGGGTGGTGGTTTGAATCTCCCAGCTGCTCTGTGGGAGAACAACTTAATCATCTGCTTCTGTAAAGATCTGCAGCTTGGAGATCTGATAGGGCAGTTCTACTCAGTCTTAGAGCGCTGTTATAATTTAGAGGTGACTTGATTGCAATGGATTTATTTTTTTTTTTTGTTTTACTTTTCTAAATTATGATTGGTAGAGGTTCCTGAGTGATGCAGACAGTTTGTTCTTGATCACTATCCTAAACTTTGATGGTTTGAATCTACCTAATGGCACCACAGGAGAATGTCCAGATGGTCTGCTTTCATCAATATAATCACCAAGAAAATCCTATGGAGAATTCTATCTACTTAGTAGCATATGAGGTTGCCATGAGTCCGAATTTAATCCACAGCAGTGTGCCCAGGTTTCTAGGTTAAGATTATAAATCATATTATGTTGTAATAATATCTTCCTAATTAACTATACAACCAGTATGCAACATATTATTAGCTATTCTTATAATGTTCACAATGACTATCTTGAGAATATCATAAAATAAATGTGGGAAAATATAATCCAGTTCACAAGTATTAAATTTAATCTCTGCCTCATATATTGATATAACAGGGAAGTAACAGTCATTTAAACAACTTAATTCCTTTATGAAGTATAACTTAAGGCTCCTTGTCATTACTGTAATCTCATTCCTCCCAATTTAATTTACATGACTCTTGCAGGCATAGTTGATGTTCAAGTTAAGAAGCTAATGGAGCCTAATGCACAATCTTTTACTTCCAAATGTTGTGCCACATAGAATCAACCCTGCAGAATTAATGCTGCTAAAGGGTCTGATTCTTAATTATTGCTGTTTAGAAACTTTTTTTTTACTTCAGGTTACATCTCAATATCAATTTAAAATTGAACCTATAAGCAACATTATGCAATATAGAGAAAAGATTGATGTTTTAAATTACTTATTCTTATTTTTTTAAATTTTTTAATTTTTACTTTATTATTTGTGTGTGTACCGTCAAATCAAATCTGACTGGTACAGGAGGAAATTGTCCCTCCTTCTTCGGCAGAGCATCTGGTAGATTCGAACCGTGCGCCTCTGGGATTGCAGTGCAGCTTCTTGCCACTAGGCCACCAGAGCTCCCCTTACTTATTCTTATTTTAATCCACAACACCCTTGGTGCCAGCAGTCAAGATTCAAGAAATGCATTTCATTGGGAAAACGTGTTGTCAGGGTTCTCTTCGAAGATCTAGAGAGCAATGGTTAAGGACTACGGTGTGACTGATTCAAACAGTAGTCTTTTCAATCAGCTGCTTTGCATCTGAGAACTTCATGATGAAAATGAAGGACAGAAGAAGAATTGATGTCTTTGAATTATGGTGTTGGGGGAGAGTACTGAATATCTCATAAACGGCCAAAGGAGCAAACAGATGCATCTTGGACAACGTACAGCCAGGATGCTTTTTGGAGGCAAGGATGGTGAAACTTTATCTCGCTTACTTTGGGCATGTTGCTAAGAGAGACTATTCCTTGAAAGGGCCATTTGGAAAGGTGGAGGCTCAGTGAAAGAGAAGAAAATATTAAACTAGATAGATTGACAAAGTGATTGTGATGTTGGGCTCAAGTGTGTCAGAGATGATGCGGATGGCACAGAGCAAGTCAGGGTTCAGGTCAGTTGTTCATAGGGTCGCGATGGGTCCTATTTGACTCAACAACACCTAACAACAATGACAGCAACAGCTGTGACACTAACTCAAAGATGACACGTCTTTCCTGGTTTGAATCCCTTAGTGCCTCTATAACAGGAAGATGGACAATCTCCTACTGTATGATTTATAGCCTCCAAAAATTCATTGGAAGAGTGGTTCTGATTTGACAGCAACCAGCTAGGTTAGCCTAATCTTATTAGCAGTGTGTTGGCTTGTTTTTATTTTTGTTTGTTTTCTCCTTGTCTTGTTTACACAGTCCACTGTTGTCTAACTGTATCCAGGTTACAAGTTAATATGAGTTAGGATCTGTTGCTACAAGAAATGACCCTAAAAAAATCTGAGACCTAAAGTTACAGTTTCTTTCTTAGTTGGGTGAGTGTATCTGTCTGGTCAGTGGAAATTCTGCTCTACATTTTACCCATCCAGGGATGCGGTCTAATGTATCATCCCTCTGAATAGTATCATTACGGCAGAAGATAAGACATTCAATTGCTCACTTCACCTTAAAGACTTCTGTTTTGTGGTTATGCACATCAGTTTTAATCACATATGATTGGTGAAAACAAGCCACATGACTGATTATTTTCAAAATAATATTACTATTTTTTAGATACTATGAGTTGGCTCCCATTTATACCAACAGTTCTATATCATCTGACTCCAGCAATAACAGCCAAGTTCAATAGGACAGTAAACCACACACGTTGGCAAGGATGGGAAGAGATTGGAACTGCCGTTTATAACAGGCTTATGCAAACCAGAATAAAACTCTGTTCAACGCTGTACCATCCTAATATGCTCTCTGTGTTTACGACCATTATCTCTATCTCCTTTTCTGTCACCTTTTACTTTACAAAGCTTGCTGGTTTTCTCTAGGAACTGACCTCCCCTGATGATATGCCCAAACTATTCAAGACAGTCCATCCTTGCTTCTAAGACTGGACTTCTTCCAAGACAGATTTATTTGTTCTATTGATTGTTCATTACATTTCAATATTGGATCCACCAGCTGCTCCGTAGTAAAAGGATGGGCAATCTCCTCCTGTGTGATTAACTGCCTCGGAAAACCTGTGAGAAGGTCAGCTATGGGTTAGTTCCAACTCTACAATACTCAACAACAACAGAGGAGAATTGACACTTTTAAATTGTGGTATTGACACCCCTTTCCCCCCAGCCCCCATGCCCAAGGAATCAGGTGCCTTTGGGATTGCAGTGCAGCTTCCTGCCACTAGGCTACCAGAGCTCCCTACAATTTTCTAGTCTTACTATATTTCCAACTTTCATGTGCATATAAAGCAATTGAAAATACCATGGTGTGGGTTAGATTCTCCATAGTGCTAAAAGTAATAGCACTGCTGTTTAGTATTTTAAAGAAGGCCTTGGCAGGAATTTTCCCACTGCAAAATGGCTTTTTTATTGCCATATTTTTGTTATATTATCCAGCTTTTTGAATAATTTGCTCAGCATTCAGAGTGAACAAGTATGGACAAATAACAGTATAGTTTTATAACAATATGTTAAAAAAACCCTAGAGTTAGAAAACAAAAAATAAGAAGGAACTTAGTATTCCTCAAGCTGAAAAAGCTGAGAAACAAAGTCAGACCTTGAGTTGCAAAACTGAAGAATGCCTTTGGCAAAAGCTCTGAATGATCCAAGAAGCATCGTGAAAGCATTATGCTGAGTGAACTAACTCAGTCTCACTAGGACAAATATTGTATAAAACCGTTATTGTAGAATGAGTGTAAGGATCCAAGGGGCTGAGGGATGGTGGAAGCAGAGGGATGTGGATGTACAGGGGGAGGGAGGATTAATCATGGAATTGTGTAATTTCATGGGTGGGGGTTGAGGGAAATTGGAAGAATCTGTTCTCGAATACAATATATTCAAATTTTGTAAATAAACTGGTATAAAAAATAATAAAAAAAAGAAAATGGAAGGAATACACTGAATCAATGTACCGAAAAGTATTGGTGGACACAGGACGACTTCAGGAAATACATATTTTCAAGACCTGATGGTATTGATTTCATTGAATGAATATACTACTGTATTTCAATCCATCCACTTGTTCAAAATGCCTAGTTATTGTTGTTGTTGTTGTTATGTGCCGTCGAGTCATTTGCGACTCATAGCGACCCTATGCACAACAGCCCTAAACCCTGCTCTATCCTGCGCCAACCGCACTGCCTCTGACACACCCATCCCGATTACCCCAGTCACCGAATCAATCCATCTCATATTAGGTATGTAAATTAAAACAACAATACGCTATCATATCACACCAACACCAGCCAAGTTCAAAAGACAGCAAACAACACGTTGGTGAGGATGTGGAGAGACTGGAACTATCATACACTGCTGTTTGAATGAAAAATGGTACAACCGCTACAGAAGGTAGTTTGGCATCTCCTCATAAATCTAGATGTAGATACACCATTTGACACAGTTATTACACTATTCTAGGAAAAGGATGGACAGTCTCTTCCAGTGCTATTTACTGCCTCTGAAAACTCACTGGAGGGTCAACTATGGGTCACTTCCAACTCGATGGCACACTGCAACAATGACAACATCCCACTATTAGAAATATACTAAAGAAACTAGAGCTGTGACATAGGCTGATGTATGCTAAACCCGTGTTTATTGCAGGATTATTCACAATAGCAAAGAGAAGGAAACAAGTAAAATCTTGCTGATGATTGTAAGAAAATGCCTAGAACAGTGTATTAGAACACATTTATTCACCATTTCCAGGGTTGGTCTTTTTTTGCACATTCCATTATAATATTTTTACTTTGTGTTCTCAAGCTGCCCTTTGAAATCTTCTGTTATCTCTTTTACTTTGGCATCTCTTTTCTTTGTTTCGGTTTCTCGAAACTAGAGCAATTTGAAGAGTCTCTGTTGACATCCATTTTGGTCTTTTCTTTCTCCTCTGTCTTAGTAATGATCCTTTGTTTTCTTCAAGGATGATGTGTTTGATATCATTCTACAGTTCATCTGGTCTTCAGTTATTAATGTCCAAATTTGGGCTTATTCTTCAGCTGATTTTTAAGCTTAGATAGGATAAACTCAAGGTAATTTTTTTTTTTGTTTCTTGTGGGCATATATTAATTTTCCTCAAATTCAATTAGAACTTACATATGAGTAATTGATGATCTGTTCCACAGTCAGCACCTGGCTTGGATTTGAATGCTGACTTTGAACTTCTCTAATGATTCTTTCCCCAGATATAGTCAATCTAAGAATTGATGACTTTGAACTGTGGTGCTGCAGAGGAATATTGAATATACCATGGACTGCTAGGAGAAAAAACAGGTTCATCCTAGAGAGGGTGAGACCAGGATACTTCTTGGACGCTAGGATTCTGAAGTTTTGTCTGACATACTTTGGACATGTTGCAAGGAGGGACTAGTCCTTGAAGAGGGAGGTCATGCTTGGGAGGGTGGAGCACAGTGCAAGAGAGGAAAACCCTCAATGAGATGGATTGATTCAGTGATTGAAATAATGGAGGTAGGTATGTCAGAGACAAAATAGACACAGCATAGAGCAAGCTTTAGGACTATTGTACATAGGGTCGCTATGAGTCTCAGGTGACTTGAGGGCATATAACAACAATAATTCCTGTGCAGACCATCAGGTGAGGCCTGAATGTAAAGTTGCCTTTGTATTTTAGGTATCTGGGATGAATAAATCACTGACTGTACAAAATTCAATCATCCCATTTCCCGTCTCATTTCTGTCATTAAATCCATAATTTCCAACTACCATTCCATACATGTTATACTTGAGCACATTTAAGTTTTGTGGATATCCGATTATTTTTAATGTTATCACTACTTTATTATGATCCACATAGTCAAATCCCTTTGTATAGTTAAACATATTTTTGGTATTCTCTGCTTTAAAGTATTCTTGAGTTCTGTGTCAAGAGCTAATGTCTGCAAAGATTTCCATTGTTCTACAATCACATCTAAATCCAGCTTGAATTTCTGGTAGTTTTCTGTTTATGTACTGCTCTGGTTGTTTTGTAATAATTATGAGCAAAATTTTACTTGTGTATGATATTAATATTTTTGTTTGATGATTTCTGCATTCTATTAGCCTAGGATACAGGACATGCTAAATCTCACTTTCTCTCTTTGCTAAAGAGTCAGAATTGACTCATAACTGACCTTCTATGGAGTTTCTGAGGCTGTAAGTTGCATGGGAGATTGACCATTTTTCTTTTGTGAAACCACTGGTGGATTTGAACTGCCAGAGAGGTGCAGTGTTTTGGTTTGTAGGACAACACACTGTGGACCATACCATGAGAGGTCCCTTTAGCTGTGCAGTTGTTGTTGTTGTTGTTAGATGCCAACCAACCATGTATGACTCACAGCAACCCTATGAACAGCTGATCTGAGCCCTGTCCTATCCTATGCCATCTTCACACTTTCTGAGCAGCAGTAGCATTATGAAATGTTTAAAATAGTATAAGAATTAGCAAACTGCGTTGCGGAGACACAAAGTGAAAGTAATAGAATTTGTGAAAATCACTTTATCTGAGAAGCACAATAAAGTTAAGCATAGTGTGTGTGTCTGTATATATGGTGTATATGTGTGTGTGTGTGTGTGTATTTGTTTACTTTATTTCATGAATGAAGTTTACAATGAATTGAGTCATGAGGCACATCTGAATTCCAATGCTGTAAGCTGCCTCGATGTTGCTCATTTCCTGTGACGTGGTTCAACAGGAATTATCAGAGGCAGATGAACAGAAGATTACTAATGTCATTGGAGGTGATGACTAATAAGCATCTTAGAACATATAGGCCCTCATGAATTGACATGTCCTTATTGGTGCAGGGGTCCTATGGTGCTCCCATTTTAGCCCAGGTTGATTTACTGGGCTCCCACTTATAATGCAGCCCTGTTTAGAGCCATGAAAATATAGTGATAAACTTTAATGTCTTAAATGCAGAAATGTTTTCTATAGAAGGATTTCATGGAGTTAACTTTCACCATGACACATAATATGGAAATAGCTGTTAATTTCAACATGCATTTCTATTTCTTGGTCATCTTGTAATATCACAGATTCTTTTTCGGTCCATTAAGAATGAAGCCTGGGAGTCCGTTTCTAGTTAGTTTCCAGGTGGTACCCATACTGCTGATCTGAAGTTGGTTTATTTAAACCTTAGTGATTCAACTAACTGTAGCTTGCTTCTCTGAGAAATCCACAGGAAAAAGGATTCTATAGGTAAGAAGTTGCTTGCTTCAGGTCATGGAGCTATTATTAATGATGAAATCAGGAATACTCAGGACTCCTGTATAGGGGATTCCTCCTATCTACCACACTGCTTTTCCTTTAAAGAAGTCCATTCGAAGAGATCGCTACATAGCCTTTCTCAAAAAACTCATTGCTGTTGAGTAAAATTGACCCAATAGTTGATCCTCCAGTAGGTTTTCAGAAGCTTTAAATTTCATGGGAGGGGATTTCCCCTCTTTTTCCCAAAGAGCAGCTGGTGGATTAGAACCTTGTAGCTCTGGGTTGACAATATAACTCTTTTATCCACTGTATTAACAGAGTTGGAGATGCAGGGAATGGAAGAAGAAAACAATTTTGTCAAGGAGCAGTTTCTGCTGCTGAATCTGCGCCCATCCAAAGCTCCAGGATGGGGCAGTGTTAGATAGAATAAGGACTAGAACTCTGGGCTATTGATTTTATATATTTTGCCAATGCTTATTTATTTTGTTAGGAGATCGGATGGCTTAGTATGTAGTGCTGCAAACTCAAACATGGTGCCTTTCTGGAAGTTCAAATCCACAGTGGTTCCTTACCTGGAAAATGAATAATCCATTCCTGTACAGTTCATAGGCTCAAAAACTTGCTGGTATGACTCTGTTCCAACAATTGTAATGGAAATGAGTGAATTAATTTTGTTCCTATCTACTGATGATGCCTGCAAATTATGTAACCTGAACAACAGGCTTTTCCTTCTATCATTTTGCTTTTGTGATATAGTTATTGCAAAATCCCAATTGTATTAACAAAATCCTAGCCCAAGGGGGAAAAAAATAAAATTGCTATGTGCCAAGTCAGTATTTTCCAATTAAAACTAATATCATGATTTTATTTCTGTCACCTCAAGTTGTAAAAATTTTAATCATGTATAACAACAAAAATGTGCCAGTTACTACTTATGAATATAATATTTTATTAGAAATTATTTAAAAAAAACTTCTTGTATGAAACTTTCCATGTTTAGAACTTTCTAGTTATTAACTCAGATCAAGTTAATGGGGACTCCTTTAAGAATTTCCTATTCAATGATGCACAACCAAGAGAGGACAAAAATTGATGAATGGGACTTTCTAAAAATTAATTCTCTGTGCGCTTCAAAACCTTTTATAACAAGGTGGAAAGAAAGCCTATTTACTAACTGGAAAAGAGCATTTGGCAATGACATCACAAACAAGAGTCTTATAAAATAAGTTTACAGAATATTTCAAGACCTTCACAAGGAAAAGATTGACAATCCAATCATAAAATGAGCAAAAGATATAAAAAGATGTTTCACAAAGGAAGACATTTGGATGGCCAACAGACACATGAAGAAATGTTCAAAATTTCTAACAATGAGAGAGATGCAAATGAAACTACAATGAGATACCATCTCACTCCAGCAATAGTAGGAAAGATTGATGGGAGAGCAAGCAATAAATTTTGGAGAGGACATGGAGAGATTGGAACTCTCAAGCACTGCTGGTGTTATTGTAACATGGTACAACCACTCTGGAAAACAATTTGGTGTTTCCTCAGAAAGCCCAACATAGAAATCCCATATGGCCCAGCTATTACACTACTGGGAATAAACCCTAAGGAAAATAGAACTGAGGCACAAGTGGTGCTTTATAAACCTCTGTTCATAGCAGCATTATTCTCACTAGCTAGAAAATAAAAACAGCTCAGCTGTTCACCAACAAATTAATGGATTGAGAAAATATAGTATGTTCACACAATGGAATAATATACACAGCAGTGGGAAGCAATGATTTTCTAAAACAGGTTGTATTCAATTACAGTTTTCTTAGCTCCACAATCAATATTCTTGGCACCAGCCATCAGGAAATCAAAAGACTAATTGCTTTGGGAAATCTGCTACCAGGGACCTCTCCAGAGGACTGAGAAGCAACCATGCCAGTCTAAAGACTAAAATGTGCCTGATCCAGGCTGTGGTCTTTGAAATTACTTGCCATGCATCAGAGAGCTCGCAATGACTAATGGTGACTGAATATTTGATGCCTTTGAGTTGTGGTGTTGGAGAAGCATCTTAAACATACCATGGACCACAAAGAAAACAAATAGATCTTGGAGAGGGTGAAATCAAGTTTCTACTTGAAGGCTGAGATTTTGAAGCTCTGTTTCACATATTTTGGCATGTAGACAGGAGGGCCTGGTCCTTGGAGAAGGGTATCATGGTTGGAAAGGTGGAGGGACAGCTGAAGAGAGGAAGAGCCCAGATGAGATGGATTGATACAGTAACTAGGGCAGTGGGGATAGATGTGTTGGAATCAAAGAGACTGGCTCAGACGGGACAGGCTCCAGAGCTATTGTACACAGGGTTATTGTAAGGCACAGGTGACTTGATGTCACATAACAACACATAACATAACATAATATAGTCTAGAAAGTGTTATGTTGGGTGAATTAATTCTGTCTCATAAGGACAAATACAGCATAATTATTGTAAAAATAGAAGGATAACTATTAAGATGTAGGTAAAAGTTCAAAAGGGGAAAGAGTGGGGGAATAGGGCAGAGGGTTGGGAAGGGTGGAAATCACTAGCATAACAGAGCGGAGGGTCCTGGTGAAGGAATTAGGAAAGGGTGGGGCAAGGTTCAGATCTATCAATCATAGGGTTGTTACGAGTTTTACCTGACACGATGACATTTAACAACAAAAAATGCCATCATGTTCCGAGTAGAGGTTCTAATAGTGGCATAAATCAAGTTACAGAGGGAAGGTGGTTCTTACAATAAAAGGCCTATTGTCTAGCACTTTGTCTATTATAGTGTAGAGGTTAGGAACCTCAAGATGTAGAGGCTCAGCTATGTCATTTACTGTTCTTAAGTCCTGGAGCAAATTCCAT
>NW_006399752.1:17629117-17632744 GCF_000299155.1 Elephantulus edwardii
CAAGGATTTTGAAGCTCTTTCTGACATACTTTGAACATGTTGCCAGGAGGGACCAGTCCTCGGAGAAGAACAGCATGCTTCGATGGATGGAGGGACAGCACAAGAGAAGACCCCAGATAAGATGGATTGGCATAGTAACAGTGAGATTGGCTTAAGATACGACAGGGTTTAGAGCTAGTGGTTAGGATTGCTAGGAGTCACGGGTGACTCCACAATGCATAACAACAACACTAGTTGGAATAATTTTCAAACTTACCTCATGTACTCTACTCAGTTTGACTTCTGTTCAAATATCTTAAACCTGTTCTGTCATGTAAACTCTTTGGCTCTTTCTTCAGATCTTTAATAATCTCTAAACTAATAGTGAATATTATTAATATGAGAATTCATTATAGTCCCATGTTCTACCATCCTGCATGTGTAACTAGATGATCTTAAAGCAGCTGCTACCGAGTCATTTCTGACCTTGTCTCTTTCATTTTATCATTAACCTCTTACTCAGTAACGGATGGTGGCAGATACGAGGCTGGACAATTTTAAGGAGTTACAGTTGGGAAATTTAGGTGACTCTATTAGAATAAGTTAACAGATTCGAAACAAATAATGGAAAGCTTACGTTATATTCAATAGAACCCATGATGAAATCGCTGTAGTATTTGAAGCAAATAGTAAGAACTTAGTTCCTAATTAATTCTGATTTTCTTAGCAGGGGACTGTAATTGTCATCAGTCTGATACAGGAGCTACCAAGGTACACAAAATTTTCTTTTCTGTACCTTTTCTTTCCAGTACTTGAGAATCTTGCATTTGAGCATAAGCTTTAAGCAAGGCCATGTGAATCAAAAGGCGGGATAATTAATAGAATCAGACACTCAGAGACACTAAAAGTTAATCAGGAGCAAAGATTTTACCTTTAGTGTAAACTTTTTTTTCCCTGCTGAAATTTGTAATTTAGGACTAGTTTTAGCTGCATATTAATAACTGAAAATAATTATTGTTTATCTTGATAGATTTCCTCCCCGTCACTACAGGACAAGTAGGAAGTAGGTATTACTGAGAATTCGGAACACAGGTTTTTTTCCTTTCATCTTTCTGATCTTTCCATTTCTAAAGACATCTTATCGTCAAAAATATCTCTTGGATATACAACCACATCAACTGAGTTCCAGGCAGGAGGAAAGAGAGAAGGCGTATACAAAAAAGTATACTTTTGTATACTTTTCTCAGCTCCTGGCTGAGAGCACTACTTTCAAGGGATTTTCTTTGACACTCCTTTCAGTGGCCTCTGCCTAGATTTAATTAGTTCCTTCTGGTTCAAAGTAAATGTAATCCTTAGCTCTTTGCTTTTATAAAATCAGATTTTATTTATATAAAGAAGTAAAAGTGGACATTGGCTAAACATGAATTTTGTCAAAAAAGAGGGAAAGGTGTAAGTATTTGCAGATGCAATTATATTTTTTATGCAAGAGGAGGAAAATTAATCCATGTGAAGTACATATAGGATTTTTATTATTGATGTCAGTGGGGATCAAAGTAAGGGGATATCCACTTGAAAAGAATGGTGTGGGATTTAGACAAGTGAAAAGAGCAGTAGCTGATAGGACGGGAAAGCAAAACAATAGTGAGCAGGGTCAGAGGCCTAGGGAAGATCATTAACTAACCCTGTAAAACTTACTAGCTGCAGGATTCTTCTCTCCAGCAGTGTCCAGAAAATCAGATGTAGCAGCCTAAATAAGTTAATGTTTGAAGAGAAAGAAGACTTCAAGAAAAGTTCTTTTTTACTGGAATGATAAAGATGAACTAAAGAAGATATAGCATTTCTATCTAGAACTTTAAATATGTACAGGAATCTGTGGGGAGGCGAAAGAATACCATGTTAACAAATCACAAATATTCAGGATCAAATATGATAATTAGTGTTATGTGCTATCTAGTCGAGTATAGGCAAGGGTTAAAGACTCAGTAGACCAATGACTGAATGGAAGGGCTAATGCAAGGTAGTAATCGATAATGCTTGAACTTTCTCCTCCATCACCATGGGCTCTTGTTCATATGTTGTTTCATGAAATTCTTCTGTATCAGCCAATTCTTTTTTGAATATTGACTCTGTGTATTCTTTCCATCTTCTTTTGATGCTTCCTGGATCATTCAACATTCTGCCTTCAGCATCATTAAGTATTGCAGCTTGACGCTTGAATTTGGCCTTTAGTTTCTTCGGCTTCAGTCAGCACTCTTGGTACTAGTAGCCAAGAAATCAAAAGATGAATTGCATTGGGCAAGTCTCCTGTCAGGGACCTCTCTAAAGGACTAAAAAGCAATGATGTAATCCTGGAAACTAAGGTTCACATAATCCTGGTCATGATCTTTGTAATTACTTGCTATGCATCAGTGAACTGGACAGTAACTAAGGATGACAGAATAAAGATTGGTGTCTTTAAGTCCTGGTGCTGGGAAAGAATATTGAACATACCATGGACTGCCAGGAGAACAAACAGGTCTGTCTTGGATAGGGTCAGATCAGCCTGCTCCCTGAAAGCAAGGATTTTTGAGGCTCTGTCTCACATGCTTTTGGCATATGACCAGGAGGAACCAGTCCTTGAAGAGAGATATCATGCTTGGAGGGGTGGAGGGACAGCACAAGAAAGGAAGACTCCTGATGAGATGGACTGATACAGTAACTAAGGCAATGGGGGTTAATGTGTTAGAATCAGTGAGATTGGCTCAGGATAGAGCAGTTTTCAGAGCGAATGTGCATAGGGTCAACTTGATAGCACGTATCAACAAGAAGAACAATGGATAATGATGTTGAAAGGGGGCATTTGATAAAACTGGTTTAAATAAACATTATTTCATCTTGAATTTCAAATCTTATCTTTCAGGCAATAAAGATCTGTTGATGGTTATTGTGCAGGGGCATGATTGAAGATTAACACAGTGCAGTTTGCTATAATAATTAGAGAAAAATAGACTGCAGGTTGAGGAACTGGTTTAGGAGGCTGACAAAGTAACCCAAACATAAGTGAACAAAAATACAGCAAAGAAGAGCAAAGAGATACTAAACAGAACATGGCTCACTCACCTAGCTGTTTTCACTGCTTACTATTGTGGACCTTCCACTTTCAGTCATGAGTGTTCAAACAAATGCTATCTCACCCACTTGCTTACAGGCATACTTCATTGCATTGCACTCTACTGTGCTTCCCAGATACCATATTTTCACAATTTGCAGGTCTTTGGTGTCCCTATCAAACAAGTCTGCTAATGCCATTTTCCCAATAGCATGTGCCCACCTTACATCTCTGTGTTACATTTTAATTGTTACAAAAATAGTTCAAACATTTTCACAATGCTATGTACAGTATAGACTATGTTGTGTTGTTGATTGTCTTCGAGTTGAGCACAACTCATAGCAACCCTGTGAAAAAAGGACCTGAAGCCCCTCTACAATTACCAACATTTATTAAAGTTCATAGAGTTTCTGGAGTCATATTGTTTAGGAGGTAGATGCCACTCCGGCTTTAAGCCTATCATAGTATGTTATTGTTGTTATGTGCTGTTGAGTCTTCTGTGATGTATAGCAATCTTTCGTACAGAAGATCTGAACCCTGCCTAACCTGAGCCAGTCTCA
>NW_006399752.1:17648529-17666570 GCF_000299155.1 Elephantulus edwardii
CATAATCCGTAGTGAAGGTTGCAGTCTTGATCCTCATCAGTAAGTGCTTCAGGTCTTCTTCACGGTTAGTTTCAAGATTGTGTCGCCTGCCTAATGCAAATTGTTTATGAATATTCCTCCAATGTTGATGCCAAGTTTTCTTCCACATCATCAAGCTTGTTGAATAATTTACTCAGCATTCAGACCGAGTTCACTATTTTCACAAGTACTGATGTCACTTCCGTCATTGTTTCTATTATAAAACTACTTCAGGAGTGATATGAGAGATGAATCAGAGACGGGAAATCTGGAAGAAAGAGGGCCAGTTTTGAGGCCTCTGAAATAATTTAAGAATAATATCCTATTTTCTGTTTTGTACCCAGCTGTCATTCAATAGTGGAAGGCGGATTTGCGGAATAAATGAAAAGGAAGACTGACCAGAGCATAGTGATTGATTAGCTCAAAGGAACTAGGGAGGGAGTATAAGATGACTGCAAGCCTTTAAGCTTGGGTGGCTGCGGCATTCTGGTACTACGGACAGAAGGAAACTCACTCTTTTCTGACCCCCTGGCTCTGCTTTTTCAGGCCATTGCTTGTTTGACATCTTTGGATGGCTGGGCGCTTTTTCAATTTCCTTCACTTGCTCACTGACTGAGCTCTGCAGGTTTGCCTCTTTGTCTCTTTCCAGAATGCCTTGTCATAACCTTAGCAAAGGCATATTTCAATTTAGACTTTAGCATGTTGAGGTCTCAAGCCCCACTTTCAAATTGGTTTTGAATACTTCTCTCTGAATGCTTAAAAATCACATTTCATTTCTAGATTAAAAAAAAATCTCAGGAAAGAATTTAGCACCTTGTCCTCTGTTTATTGGCATAAGAGAATGTTTTCTTTTTGTAGTTAATACATTTAGTGCCATAATGATTATTATTTTTTCTCTAATGTCATTAATAAACACTTTGTTTTATACTCTATAACACTTGCCTCAGCTTTTGACTCTTCCATTGCTACTAAATCTTTCTTCAAGTTGTAAAACAGTGTGACTGGCACAGAAAGGCCAAGTCTGGTCTCTGCTTAGTCCACAAGGGGGGAATACCCTGCCATCAGAAGGACAGAATTAATCCTTGATGTCAGGCATACTCCCACACTCCTGTACCTTCTGCTATCAATCCCATCACCAACAGTTTCTTTTACAGCAGTTGCTGACTCTACTGTTGTTGTTGTTATTAGATGCCTGCAGAGTTGACTCTGACTCATAGCCACTCTGTGAACCCCAAACCCTGCCCTATCCCTATCCTGTGGCTATCCTCACTGTCTCTGATATACTCGAACCCATTGTTACAATTCCTGTGTCAATCCATCTTGCTCAGGTTTTATCCTCTGATGACCCTCACCTTTCCGAGTATGATGTTATTTTCCACGGATTGACCTCTCTTAGAAACATGATGAAAGTGTGTGGGATGGAGTTTCACTAATTTGTAACAATGGTTATGTTGACCACACAGAAAATAGTTATGGTGATGGATTTTATTGTATGTAGCTAGGTGAGGTTGTTCCTTGGAAAGGGCCATTGAGCTTGGAGAGATGTACCCCAATAACATGGACTGACAGTATGACTGCTGCAAAGGGCTTTCAGGAGTCAGAGATGATGAGGATTTAACAGAACAGTTGGTCAGGGTTCAGGTTGGCTATTCTTAATGCCACTATGAGTCTTACTCAACCTGACGGATCCTAATAAGAACAACAATGATGGCGATGACAATTTAAGTTGGAAACACTCAGAATAGAATTTTTAGTCACAACAAGCCCTCCTCAGCAATGCTAGCCAGCAGGCTAACATCAGTTTCACAGCTTTGGGCTCTGTTCTCTGCTTGGGTAAGTGTTACAAAAAAATACAAGCTGGATTTAGAAGAGGTTGTGGCACTAGAGACATTACTGCCAATGTCAGATGGATCCTGGCAGAAAGCAAAGAGTACCAGAGGAATGTCTATGTTTCATTGACTATGCAAAGGCATTTAACTGTGTGGATCACAACAAACTGTGATTAACCTTAGAGAAAATGGGAATCTTGGAACACTTGATTGTGCTTATGTGAAACCTATACTTGGACCTTTGGCTTGGTAAAGTCACACAAGTGTTGAGGACTTTCTTTCATAGGGTCGCTATGAGTCACCTACTACTCAATGGCTCTTAACAACAACAACAACAGCAACAACAGCAACATAGTTGGACCAGGAAGCAGTCATCAGAACAGAGCAGGGAAATACTGCATGATTCACAATCAAGAAAGGAAAGTGTCAGGGTTGCATCCTATCTCCATACCTTTTCAATCTATATGCAGACCAGATCATTCAGGAAGCAGGGCTTTATGAGGAGGAATGTGGTATCAGGATTGGAGGAAGACTCATCAACAACATACATTATGCAAATGATACAACCTTGCTTGCTGAAACTGAAGAAGTCTTGAAGCACTTGTTGCAGAAGGTCAAGGACTGTAGTCTTTAATATGGTTTGAAACTCAGCATCAAGATGGTGAAGATTCTCACCACTGGACCAACAGGCAGCAATTACAGCTTATTCAGCTCCACAATCAATACTCTTAACACCAGCAGTCTGGATATCAAAAGACAAATTGCATTGGGAAAACCTGCTGTCAGAGACCTCTCTAGAGTACTGAAAAGCAACCATGTCAGTCTAGAGACTAAGGTGCACCTAATCCAAGCCATGGTCTTTGCAATTATTTGCTGTGCATCAGAGAGCTGGACAATGACTGAAGAAGACAGAAGAAGAATTGATGCCTTCGAGTTGTGGTGCTGGAGAAGAGTCTTGGACACACTATGGACTGTCAGGAAACCAATTCGGTCTGTCTTGGAGAGGGCGAAACCAAGTTTCTCCTTGGAGGCTAGGATTTAGAAGCTCTGTCTCACCTACATTGGTCATACGGCCAGAAAGGCTTAGTCCTTGGAGAAGGATATCATGCTTGGAAGGGTAGAGAGACAGCACAGGAGAGGGAGATCCTGGATGAGATGGATTGATATAGTGACTGGGGCAATGGGGGTTGGTGTGTCAGAATTAGTGAGATTGGCTCAGGACAGGAAGGGCTTAGAGTTGCTGTACATAGGGTCACTATGGGTTGCAGGTGACTCAACAGCACATAATAACATGTGCCTCTTACTCTGCCAGTAAGTGAGTCCAGGCATTTGGCTGTGTCTCGATAGTGTGGTCTAACTCAGCTCTGCTTACCTCTGGTCTCTGATTTTTAACACATCTCTGCACCTCTTGCTTTTGCTTGCTATCACTACTGCCAGTATCATTGCTGCCATCTATCCTGCTAAATCTCAGTTTCATCATATTTTATGCAGAAATCTCTGACCAAAAAGACTTTCTGCTACTTTTATAATGGTCTGTATTTTTTCTTTGCATGCTTCTTACTGGTATTACAGAATATTCCAGAAGTGCAAGCTGGGTTTAAAAGAGGCTGTGGCATTAGGGACATTATAGCCAATGTCAGATGGATCTTGGGTAAAAGGAGAGAGTACCAGTGGAAAGGCTATCTCTGTCTCATTAACAATGCAAAGGCATGTGACTGTGTGGATCACAACAAATTGTGGATAACCTTGAGAAGAATTAGGATTACAATAAACTGTGACTAACTTTGAGAAGAATGAGAATCCCAGAACACTTAATTGCGCTCCTATATTCGGACCTATAGTTGGTGAAATCTATACTTGGACCAGGAAGTAGTCTTCAGAACAGAGTACGGAAACATTGCATGGTTTCAAATAAAAAGGAGTGAGTTAGTGATGCATCTTCTCTCCATATTTTGCAATCTATACAAGGAACGGATCATTCAGAAGGCTGTATTTTATGAGATGGAATGTGGCAGGAGGATTGGAGGCAGACAGCAACAATTTGCATTATGCAGATGACACAACCTTGCTTAACCAAAACTGGAAAGGACCTGGAGTATTTGCTACAGAAGGTCAAGAACTGCAGTGTTCAAGATGGATTGAAGTTTAATATCAAGAAAACAAAGATTCTCACCAGTAGGCCACTTGTCAGCATCATGATAGATGGAGGTGAGACTGAGATTATTAACTATTTCAGCTTGCTTAGTTCCACAATCAACACTCTTGGCACCAGCAGTGAGGAAATCAAAACATGAATTGTACTGGGAAAATCTGCAGTGAGGGACCTCTCCAGTAAGCTGAAGAGCAATGATGTCTGTCTAGAGAATAAGGTGCACCTGATCCAGGCCATGATCTTGCCATTATTTGCTGTGTATCCCAGAGCTGGACAATAACAAAGGATGATAGAAGAAGAAGAATAAATATGTTTGACTTGTGGTGCTGGAGAAGACTATTGGACATATCCTGCACTGCCAAGAGAGCAAACAGGTCTGACCTAGAGAGGGTGAAACCAAATTTCTCCTTGGAAGCAAGGATTTTGAACCTCCATCTAACATGCTTTGGACATGTTGCCAGGAGGGACCAGTCCCTGGAAAAAAGACAATATGCTTGAAAGAGTGGAGGACAGCATAGGAGAAGAAGGCCCTGGATGAAATGGATTGATATAGTAACTGGGGCAATAGGGGTAGATGTATCAGAGACAGTGATACTGGTTCACGATAGGGTAGGGTTCATAGCTATTGTTCATAAAGGTATTATGAGTCACAGTCAACTTGAACAAACATAATAGCAACCCTGAATGTTGCTGCTGAATCAGAGGAATGAGAGAAAGACTCATCAACAACCTGTGGTACACAAATGAGAGGACTTTGCTTGCTGAAAGTGAGGAGGACAGCCTTGAAGTGATTATAGCAGAAAGTCAGACTATCACTTTCAATATAGATTGCATATTAACACCAAGAAAATAAAACTCTTCCTCACTGTTTACTGAAAGTGTCAGATTTTAATGATAGCTGACAGCAGGTGAAACAAATGCTTTCTCTTGGCTATTAACTAAAGGTTGTCATCTGGAAACCACTCTTTTTTCCAATCTCTTTCTTTCCATTAGAGGTTGGAAAACACTGTAGAATAAAGACCTGGTGATCCATCTCCATAAGATAAGTTCATGGAAGAGTTTTATTCCATAATACACTGAATCCTATGAGTCAAAGTGGTTGCAACACATTCAAATAGTTGAGGGATTAAAGTCTTTGTGTTGTTTTTTTTTTTTTTTCACCTATCCCCTGTTTCTTTTGAGTTTGATTATTCTTACAGCCAAAATGCTTTGTAGTTTGGTAGACAAAAAGAACGCTGAACTTTTTCTAGTTGAGTTTAATGAGGTCGAAGACTTCATCAACGTTTTAAAAATTGTTAAGAGATAGTATTTTATAACCTGAAGGTTCCACAGAAAACAAGTCCAAGCAGTTGCTCAGTGCTTTCTACTAGTGGGGGCAAAGTGTGTCGATCTGCCCAAACTTATTACCAGCTCCTCTCTTGACTGAGGGTGTGCAATTATGAGACATCTTCCCTGAGCCAGGGGAAGGAGAGAAAACATCCATCCTCTCTATAGGATGGTTATGGCTGCTTACTGTCAAGTCAAAACAGACCCACAGCTGACCCTCCAGTTGGATTTTAGAGGCAGCTTAATCACACAAGAGGAGATTGTTCATCTTGCTCCTGCAGAGCAGCTGGTGGATTTGAACTGTGTGCCTTCAGGATTGCAGTGCTGATCCTTACCATGAGGCTACCAGAGCCTCATCTCACCTTCATGAATGACCTGCAGAGCCAAGAAGGTAGTAAGAACTAACCCAGACCATGAAGATCTCTACAGAAAGCTGTCCTGCTAACTCAAAGCCTTCAGGTCTCAGGATGTTCTAATGTACCAGCAGCTCCATTGGAGAAGGATCAGAAGGCTTCTCTTGCTTTGATTTACAGCCATGAAGACCTGACAGAGGCTCACTATAAGTTGAATCCCATGGAGGAACACACTTAAGTCTGAACTTGATGGCAATGAATTTGAGGTTTGAGGACAGACCAGGAAGCTACAGTGGCAGAAAAAGGCATTACAGCAGCACACAGCTGGTCTTCTCCTGTTTTCCCCCTCCTCTCCACTTTATTATTTTCTGTTGGTTTGAATATAAAATTGATATACACTGCATATTATTCATGTACATAGAGTTTCACACACCCCCTGCATTCACAGTGCGTTTCAAATAATCACTCATGTATACACTATGTTTTATACAATTAATCACCAGATTGCCTTTGGATCTTTACTCTCTCTCTCTCTCTCTCTGTGTAAGAGAAAGATATAGGGGGAGGGAAAGGTTCAGAAATAGTGCTTGAGAAATGAGATATTTAAATGTCTCTGTGTGGAAACGCTGTGGTTCAAGTTCTCGGAGTTTTAGTCAGTGACTTTTACTTTTCTAGATTGTGAATATACTTTAAGGCTGTGAAAATGAGTTATAATGATGAGAAAAAAGTCTCAAAACCGCCTATGTAATTGCCTTTATCCAGTGACAGAAGTCGGATCGGTTTAATCTGACTTGTTTCTTCTAAGGGTGGCTAAGGATGGGGCGGGGGGTGGTGGTGGTGGTGGAAATAATTTCCTTGATTTTTTACACTGGAACCGGCAAAACAAAGCTCTTAACCTGGGTGGCCTGGCCTCTAGGTGAAAATGTTTCTGTGATTGTTTTCGGTTTGACTCCCTGGGGAGGGCGCTGTTCTATCTCAGGTGTGAGAGAAGGGAGGGGTGGAGAGGTCTGCAATCTCACGTCAATCACAGAGCAACCTAAACCAGGAAGTAAGGAGAAATGACCACAGGCTGCACATAGCTCAGGATGTTAAGGGCCATCGCCTGGGCCAGTGGGTTATTCATTAGCAAAAAGGCAAGAGCTGTGGCGGTCAGGACTGGCCACACTTCAGGAACAGCCTTGAAGCCTGGAGGCAGCGCCTGGCCAAGGGGAAAGACTGGTGAATTCACCTGGAGTTAATCTCTTTCTTTCCTTAACTTGCCTTCTGGCCCAAAAAAGGAGGATGACTCTTTGCTGTTCTCAGGGACTTGTCAAGAACAAATCTCTTAATTTTGTTTTATTTTGGCTGTGGCATTCTGAAGCAGACAAGAAGAAAAACCCAAGATTTGACTGAGCAGCTAGCTGCCCAGGTCCCCTCAGTTTGCTGTTGGGGCAGCAAGCAACGCAGGAGAGAAAAGCAGATTTCTCTACAACCAAACCTGCCAGCTTGCTTGGAAGCAAGGTGTGTGCCAGGTCTCCAAAGCGTGGTGAGTTGGTGCTGATTTCCACGTTGCCTGGCAGATCGTGAGCTAGTGGGAGCTCAGGGTCGAAGGGGAGAGGGAGAAGCCCCTCTCCTCTCCACCAGGGAGGCACCATGGGCAACGTGTGCAGGCGCCTCTGGGAGTACTTGCAGCCCTGTCTGCCCTGCTTGTTCCAGGAGGCAGACAAGCCAACGGTGATCGCGAATCCAGGGGCCCACTGCCCTCCTGATGTTCCTCGGCCCCCGAAGCAGGAGCCTGAGAGAAGACAGGGCTCCTACTTCGTAGCTCTGTTTGATTATCAAGCTCGGACTGCAGAGGACCTGAGCTTCCGTGCGGGGGACAAGCTCCAAATTCTGGACACTTCCCACCAGGGCTGGTGGCTTGCCAGGCACCTGGAGAAAAGGGGAGACAGATCTAGCCAGCAACTCCAGGGCTATATTCCGTCTAACTATGTTGCTGAGGACAGGAGTCTACAGGCAGAGCCGTGAGTAGTCCAATCTTACACTTTATTTCTCCCACTCCCAGAGGGCCGGGTAATGAGTTTTCTTCTCTCTATCCCAATCTTCTGATTTCCAAAGAGCTGTCTAGAATGTATGAGGAAGTACTGCCAGTGAAACACACCTCCCCCAACAAGTGAGAGTGAAACTGGCAAGTAGTTGTAGCAAGAACATCTATTACAGTTATAAGTATACTCACAGACCCTGGGTGCATTTTCTTCAATATTAACGGTGCCTTTAACACTCAGCTTTTTCTTTGGTTCTCAGACAACTTAACAACAGTAAGTCCTGAGTCTTCCCTAAACAACACTTTCAAAGAGGAAGTCCAGCTCTTTTTCTCTTTTTTTATAACACTTTTGAAGCACTCCAGGCGAATATAATATAGTCAGTTCACCTCTAATCCTTTTTGGTTTTGGGGTTTTTTTCTTTCTTTTTTTTTTTTTTTTCGTCCAGAGAGTGTAGAGAGGGCTAATTAATAAGGAAAATAATATTTTAGAATAGGACACTTTTTTCCTGCATTTTCCCTACTGAAATTACATGTACATTTAGATTTTTTCCTTTTCTTTGATATTCCAGATCCCAAGTTTTGCTACCCAACTTAGAACATCTTTTGGGGTTTGCTAACAGAAAGGTCAGGGGTTTTAATTCTCCACGTTCTACATGGTTAATCTCCTGCCTTAAAATTCGCAAGTGTGTAATATCTTCTTGTAAAGATTTACAACCTCAGAAAGCACCTGGAGCTCACTATGCCTGCAACTGACAGACTCCATGACATTAGTTTGTTTTTTTCTGTTTCATTTGGAAACTGACTAGGCATTTAGAAACTTTTAACAAGAAAAAGAGTAACAATTACAATCATTTCCTCAGTCGAGGAGAAAAAAGACTATATTTGAATGAATTCTATTATTTAGCGGAACAAAAATGGACTCTTCATTTGTCCACCCAGGTATTCATCCATCCCTTTATCCATGTGAGTGTCAGGCACAGTAACGGGCATGGTGTGAGTGGAGAAGAGTAGAAAAGGTAGTGGTAGTTGTAGTTGAATATTAAATGGATTAAGCACATTTTTTGACAGTGGACATACAGGCTCTGATGTGATGAGAAGCAAGTAGAGACTGCATAGGGCTCTGATCTTACCCCCTGAACAATTCTGGAAGTGACTCTCAGGAAATGGTCTCATTATGAAAGGGTTTTAGTTGAGCAGTTATTGAATTTAGTTTTGTAACTATCAACACTTCACTCATATTGTCATCTTGGAAATAAATTAATATATATATAATTTTTTTTTTTTTAATGCAAGCCACACCACCCCTTACTAGCTCAAAGAATAAAATGTTAAGGAGAAGATTTGGACATTGTTGGAGATTTTTAAACTCTCAAAACAAAACTAGTGGTTCATACACTTCTCAGATTCTTTCCAATGCTAAGAATTCAAAAAAGATGGTTTTAAATTTTATGTTGAAATAAAAATGAAGAGTTTTGATGAAGAACTTGATGATTCTTAAATGAGACTATTTGTTTCTGTTTCATGTATAATTAGTATCTTTACTTATTCATTAGGCTTACTCTTCAACATTTTTAGTATCTTGTTATTTGACATTTTACATTTATAGCAATAATAAAAAATAATTACTTTTTGCGTGCTAATGGCATACATCTGGCAATAACAAATGCTGAATTGCTGGGTGCGATAATGCTGTCTATATTGGTTAAGCTGTGTGCCATGATTCTCAGCGGATGACAGTTATGTAATGATACAATTTAGTAGCTAAATGATGATGTAGTCATCCTTGTTTTTGTGATCCAATCAATTGGCCAACCTCCATTTTCATATAATGATGATTTTCATTTAAGGAAAATCTTTTAACCTATCCATATCTATATGTGAGGTGTGATGAGTATAAATGCTTACTTACATGCATTTCTGTGTATTCACCACTCTATTTCCATGGAGAATACTTACCATTATCTCTCGATAGCTGCAGCCAGGAAATAAAAGAGGAACTGAATTGGGAAAACCTACTGTCAGGGACCTCTCCAGGGTACTGAAGAGAAATGGTGACAGTCTAGAGACTAAGGTGTGTTTGATCCAAGCCATGGTCTTCGCAATTACTTGCTATGTATCAGAGAGTTGGCCTCTGAGTTATGGTGCTGGAGAAGAATATTGAACATACCATGGGTTGCTAAGAGAATAAATAAGTCTGTCCGAGAGAGGGTGAAACCAGGCTGCTCCTTGGAGGCAAGGGTTTCTAAGGTCCTTCTCACAATTTTTAGGCATGTTGCCCAAAGGGGCCAGTCCTTGGAGACGGACATCATTCTTGGGAGGGTGGATGTTCAGCACAAGAGGGGAAGACCCTGGAGAGATGGATTGACTCAGTGACGGGGTAATGGTGGTACGTGTGTCAGAGACAATGAAATTGGCTCAGGATAGAGGAGGGCTCAGAGCTGTTGTAAATAGGGTCACTATGAGTCAGAAGAGACTCAATGGCACATAACAATAACAACAAAGGAGCTCTGGTGGCATTGTGTATTGCATGTTATACTGCTAACCAAAAAAAAAAAAGTTTGAATCCACCAGCTGCTCCATGGGAGAGAGGTGGGACAATCTCCTGGTGTAAATATTTGTGGCTCAGAGACTTGAAGGAAGTTTGCTGTGAGTTGGAAACCATTTGACTGGAAGTGAGTTTTTTGTTTTGTTTTTTAAATTTATCTGGCCAAGGTTATAAAATTGGGTGATTACCTCTAAAATTTCACTTTCATTAGTCTAAGGCATCAAAGAGGCTCACAAAATGTCTTACTGTTGTTCGTTGTTACATGCTGTCGAGTTGTTTGCAACTCAGAGTGACCCTATGTGCAACAGGCCTGAACCCTGCTCTATCCTAAAACAGTCTTACTGACTCCAAGCATCTAATCCCATCGCCCCAGTTATGGTGTCAGTTTTTCTCATCTGGGGTCTTGCTCTCCTGCACTGTCCATCCACCCTTCCAAGCACGATCTCCTTTTCCGAGGATTGGTCCCTCCTGGCCACATCTCCTTTTCCGATGATTGGTCCCTCCTGGCCACATGCCCAAATAGTTATGGAATTATATATTAGAAAAAACCCAAAAAACAAAACCACAAAAAAAAAAAACCAACCCAAAACAACACAACTCCTTTACATGTCCTTTCCTCAGTGAGTTAAATGTGTATTTCCTCTTCTCTTAGGAATACTGTAAAAATTAATGTAGTGTATTCTGTAGTGAGCCTAGTAAAGAGTGAAAAGTAACGTTCATGTTCATCTTTGTGAGATACAGTAACAGCATAGTAATGTTGAAAAGAAAAAAAAATTGACAGCTATTGAAATGCATGCCAATAGAGTATTTTACTCTTGAAAAAAATCTTTACCCTTTCTGTATATTATTTATTAAGTAATTTAGTAAACCAGGTATTAACAACTTACTTTTCCCTCTGTATAAATCATCATTATGTTTACCTCATCTCAATTTAAATTTGTTTCTATTACTTTTATTGAGAAATGCTTCCTTTAACGTGGGAGCTTTTAAGAATTTTACTCTTATAGTTTGATTACTTGGGAATTCTGGTGGCCTAGTGGTAAGAAGCTGCATAGCCATCCCAAAGGTACTTGGTTTGTATCCACGAGCTGCTCTGTGTGAGAAGGAGGGACAGTCTTTTCCTGTATGATTAACTGTTGCTGAAAACCCATGAGAGGGTTTGCTACGGGCCAGTTTTGACTCCATAGCTCTCAACAACAACAGCAACAGTCTAATTATTTAGAATTCTGTTTAGAATTTTTTTTCAAAAGATGTTGTTGTTGTTGTTGTTGTTATGTGCCGTCGAGTCGTTTCTGACTCATAGCGACCCTATGCACAACAGCCCTAAACCCTGCTCTATCCTGCGCCAACTGCACCGCCTCTGACACACCCATCCCGATTACCCCAGTCACCGAATCAATCCATCTCATAGAGGGTCTTCCCCTCCTGCGCTGTCCCTCCACCCTCCCAAGCATGATGTCCCTCTCTAAGGACCCGTCCCTCCTGGCAACATGTCCAAAGTATGTCAGATGAAGCCCCAGAATCCTTGCCTCCAAGGAGTAGCTTGGTTTAATCCTCTCCAAGATGAATCTGTTTGTTTTCCTGGCAGTCCGTGGTACATTCAGTACCCTTCTCCAGCACCACAGCTCAAAAGCATCCACTCTCCTTCTGTTCTCCCTAGTCATTGCCCAACTCTCTGATGCATAACAAGCGATTGCAAAGACCATGGCCTGTATCAGGCGCACCTTAGTCTCCAGAGAGACACTGTTGCTCCTGAGTACCTTTGAGAGGTCCCTAACAGCAGACTTTCCCATCGCGATACGCTTTTTGATTTCCTGACTGCTGGTGCCAAGAGTGTTGACTGTGGAGCCGAGCAAACTGAAGCTGTAAACACTCTCAATCTCTTCGTCATCCATCCTGACGCTGCCAATTGGTCCAGTGGCGAGAATCTTTGTCTTCTTGACATTGAGCCTCAGTCCATACTGAAGGCTGCAGTCCTTGACCCTTCGCAGCAAGTGCATGAGGTCCTCCTCAGTTTCAGCAAGCAAGGTTGTGTCTCTGCATAACGGAGATTGTTAATAGATCTTCCACCAATCCTGATGCCACAATTCTCCTCATAGAGCCCAGCCTCTCGGATAATCTGCTCTGCATACATGTTTCAAAAGATACCATAAAAAATTACCAAGAGAATTATGATATGGAAATTGCATATTGATCTATCTTAAAGTCAAGAGTAAAGACTCTCAATCTTGCTGCTTATAAATATTTTTTTAAAATGCAATGCCATATTTAATTACAACAGACATGATCCCCATAGTGTCATTTATTTATAATGAGCTTTACAGAATTGCCCGAGGCAGATAAAGTCCACTTAGTTTTGTGAGAGTGGGATAGTGTGTTATATTTTGGACTGTTAACTGAAAGTTTTGCAATTTGGTTGCTCCAACCACTCCATGGGAGAAAGAGAAGGCAGACTTTTTTTTCTGTAAAAGTTTACATACAACCTTGGAAATTCAGTAAAGGGTTGCCTTGAGTTGGAAGTGACTGTAGGGTGGTGGGTTTTTTCAAGTCCCTAGCTATTTGACGGCTAACAAAAACATAGGAGCTTTAAGGCCACATTAAGGCACCATGATGGGATAAAGGTTGCTCTTCTTTTGAAAAACTGTCCATTCATTGAAAATTCTATCAAGTACAGTTCTACTCTTAACACAGCTGGAGCTGTGTCTGGTTGGAATTGACCTGATGACTGACAGCTGCTATTAAATTGGGATAGTTTCATAGTGAGTTACATTGCTAAACCATTGGCTGTTGGTTTCTAGTGGTCTGAATTCACAAGTAGCTCCACGGAAGAAAGATTAGCAGTATCCTCCTGTTAAAATGTACAGGTTTAGACATCTAATAAAGAGGTATTATGAATTTAAATTGACTGAACATCAGTAAGTTTATATTTGAGCTCAGAGATGAGATGTGCTGAGTCTTCCAATGGGAAAACTCATTTCTAATGACAGAGTGATGGAGAAGTAGGGTTGTTGTTGCTATGTGCCTTTGAGTCATCTGTGACCGATAGTGACTCAATGTACAGAAGCTCTAAACCCTGCCCTGTCCTGAGCCAGTCTCACTAATTCGGACACACTCAATCCCCATTGCCTCAGTTACTGTATCCGTCATCTCATCCAGGGTCTTCCTTTCCTGTGCTAGCCTTCCACCTTTCCAAGCATGATGTCTTTCTCCAAAGACTGGTTCCTCCTGGCCATGTGCCCAAAGTATGGGAGACAGAGCTTCAGAATCCTAGCCTCTAAGGTGAAACTTGGTTTTGCCCTCTCCAAGACAGCGTGAGCTGATGGTGTCTGCTTGCCCACACAAGACTACAGTTGTAGTTAGGATAACTGATTTGACTCAAGTTATGATAACAGCAATGAAATACCACTGAAGAAATTCTTACCCCATAATAACTCCAATTAGATAAATTCTATTTTGCCAGACTGATTTCTGAAAATTATTTTAATATTGTTATTAGTACTTTTAATCTTTAAACCATATACTGCTTTCATGCCTCAGTTAAGAAATTTTACATCTAGTTGAAAATGGCAGGAAACAAACATCTTTACTTCTGTCTGACTGGATAATACTTTGCATTTCCTCTTCTCTATCTTCTGTTTATGATAATCTTTCCTATAGATTATTGCCTAGATGAGTTGAGAGTCCTTGAAAGAGAGTAAAACAACAGGAATTGACAATAGTGACTGCAACAGTGGACTTTAGTGGAGATCATGAGGAGATTATTAGAGCGAAGTTTCAGTCTGATGTTCGTAGAGTTGCTATGAGTTCTAGCCAATTCTGTGGTACCTACAACAATAACAACAACAACAACAACCAACATATCCAGTCTCCTACCCTTTGAGGCTTTTTGAGTCTTGTGATTATTTCTTATCTGACATCTTTTCATATGCTTGTCTCTGCCTGACCATGCTCCCCTCTGTTACTATGACTTTTTTATAATGTGACACACCTAACAACAACAACTCATCCTTCAGCTTTCATCTGTTTTTTCATCCTTTCCTCTCCATAGTAGACATTTTGGGCAACTTAGATTACAATAAACATGCTAGTTAATTGCTGTTCATTTTCGGCATGACCATACCCTCAGGATGTGAACATGGAGTCATTGTCATGGGCCTAAACCTTAGACATAGTGCATCATGGACACATCATAAATATTGTTAGATAAATAAATAATTGAATAAATTGTTACTCATTTACAAATCTCAGATCTTTTTAAGAATGCTGACAAAAGTCAGTCTTTTCTTCAGCTTCATCTTTGAGTTGTTTTTTTACCTGTCAGGCAAATCTAAGGAATTTCTTCATTAGAGTTTAGCATAAGGCATTTTGAGTTGTTTTCTTAATGAGTTGTACATGCTTAATTTTTGATTAAACTCACATAACCACATAAATTTCTATGGTTCCAGAAATTATTTGGAGAAAATACTTAGGTGTCACAATTTATTAGAATAGGCTTTGCAATATACAATAAATATCAAAGCATACAAATATTATTGGGATGGCGTAAAAAAAAATCTCATATACACATATTCACCTGCACTGTGGCTATAATCAGAGTAAATGAATTACCACCCTGGGCTTTTAAATAGACAGCAAAGCAAAGCTTAATTTATAAAATTAATGTTGGTGGGGCCAGATTTTTAATTCTCATCTTTCTGCTCAATGTGCATAATTTGAAATGATTGTATATATGAAATATTTTCTGCTTATCCTTGCTGGAATTTTGAGTCTTTGCTGAATATGAATAGATTTTTCCCTATTACACTCTAAAATATTACGAAGCTAACTAATGATATGTCCTTTTTACTAGCTTTCTTACTAATTAGCTGCTAATTTCTCTGCAGCACTCTGACTCATTTGTTAATGGAGGTTTTCTGCACTAGTACTAGAAGGATTTGGGCCAATTTCTCTTGGGAAGGCAGTTATGCAGATTAATAGCTGTTTTAATGGTGTTTCAGGCCTCACTGCAGCTATTTTCTTGAAGCCTGCAACTTTAGTATTAGTTTATGTGGCTGTTACTGTGAAGATTAATATAACAGAAGAATTTTACAGGGATCATAGATGCAAGTATAGATCATGTGACTTGTATTTCCTACTTTGTTTCTTATTTGGCTAAATTCAGATACTACAACTGTCCCTTGTGTGAAATCATTCTATCACAATGCCATTTTTTTCCTCCTAAAAAATTTTTAAAGATACTTTTTAATTTCAAAGTGGAATTTTTCTGTGTTAGAATGTACTTATTTAAGCCTTATATTTTTTATTTATAATACATATTCAATGTGTGTTATATGCAGAAGGAGGGGCAGTCTCTTCCTGTGTGATTTACTGCCTCTGAAAACTCACTGGAGGGTCAGCTATGGGTCAGTTCCAACTTGATGGCACACAACGACATTATTATATGTGTATTTCACACATGCCATTTCTAACTCAGACTAAATTTCAAAACTACAGATAATTTTATTTTCATGATTTCAGTGCCTTTTAACAGTAAAATAAAAAGGAAATTAAAAAATACTTCCAAAGAGAACTTTTAATTTTTATTGTTGTTTGGTACCATCAACATGACTATGACTCACAGTGACCCTAAGAACAACAGATGAGAACTTTGCCTTATCTTGCACTGTTCTGTCAATCTCCCCATCCTCAAATCCATTGCTATAGTCACGTCAGTCTTTCTCCTTGAGGGTCTTTCTCTCTGTCTGTGACTCTCCACCTTTCCCAGAATGGTGTCTTTTTTCCCCCAAGACCTGCCCTTCCTGACAAAATGCCCAAAGTATGTGAAAAGAAGTTTCCCCATCCTTTTTTTTTTTCCTTTTGACAGTTCGTGGTGTACATTCAATACTATTGCCAACCATACAGTTCAAAGGGCTTCCATATTCATTGTCCAGCTTTGAGATACATAGGAAGCAACTGAAAATATCATGGCTTGGACCAGGCACACCTTAGTCTTGAAACACATTTTTTTGGTTGTTTAGCACTTCCTTGACAGCATATTTTCCCAGTGCAAGATGCCTTTTGATTTTCTGACAGCAACTATATGTATATTGACTGTGGATCTAAGCCAAATGAAGTCCATGACAACTTATATTTTGAAAGGCATTTAAATTTTACACTGACATGAATAGATAGGGCATACTGTATTTGCAATGTTGATTAGATGGTTTTGAAAAATTCTATAGGATTTCTCTTAAGAGCCCAGTATTACTAATAGATTTAAAGTTATTCTAATACAGGTGGTCTCTCGTGACATAGTTTGTAAGGAGTCGCTGATAACCCAACAGTGGCACCTCTCTGATGGTTTGAATCTACTAGTGGCTCTGTTGCAGAAAGATGGGCAATCTTCTTCCTTGCAGTTTATAGCTTTGAAAACCTCATACCTACCTTTTTGCCATTCTTGAATATACCAATTGCTGTGAAAGTCATTTCTGACTCACATCACCCCAAATGGACAGAAGAGAACTTCCCATATGCTTTCTGAGGTTGTAATTTTTACAGAAATAGAGTGGCATGTATTTTTCCTATGGAGTGACTGTTGGGTTTGAACCTCAGACCTGTTGGTTAGTAGCTGAGTGCTTACCCAGTGCACCATCAGGGCTCATTCACAGGAGGAGCACTAACTCTTTAATGTCTGCCTTGGCCTTCTTTCAGGTCACCTCCAAGGAGTCATTTCTTGATATTGTCAGGGGCACTTGTGTAATATTCTAAATGCTTTATCCAAAACCTCTTTGTTCTTTCTGGTAGTTGGAGAATATAGTTTCTATGAGACTCGTATATATTCAACAGACTTTTTAGTAGGATATTTTATAGTTTTCCAGAAATGATTTTTGTTTTGTTTTGTTTTGCTTTTTTCTGAAGAGAATTGCTAGACTTTCTTCAAAGGTGCACCTGGAAGAACGTGTACCTATAATTTTTTTTTTTTTCAAGGAGTTACAACAATTTTATTTTTTTTTCTATAATTATATTTTATTAATTTTCATAAACATTTACAGAGATTTTGGGCTTCCACTCATTCATTGTTGCACTATTCTCTCTACCCTCCTCCCAGTTTGTTCTTGTCCAAATGCCACAGTGCTTGTCAAAGCCAGTTCTGATTAATCTTCTTTGTCAGTGTGTCCTTTGCCATTCCCTATCACTCCTCCCTGAGAGAGACTTCACCCTGAGTCATAAGGAAAAGGGGATGGCGTATTCTCTTAGCTACTTCCTGCTGAAAAGGGACACTGTGGGTTTCAGGGTGAAGATCTTCTCTCACTACTCTAAAGGGCCCCTTTGGCAGTAGGAAACACTACCTATAAATTTTGATTAGCAGCTTGAACATGCTAACTGTCGGAACAACAGAGGATTTTTAATACCAGGAAGATTACGTAATGAGTATGTAAAGCCCATTAAATTTGCTGGAGATTATTGGTGATATTAAAAATCAATTTCATAAAGCACATATGGATATTGGCATTCCTAAAGGGAGAGTTCAGAGGAGGAACTGCAGACTCTGCCTGAGAAGCTTTGAGAAGAGAGGTTCAGGCTGGGATGAGCCATGGAACAGTATTGCGTGGTAGGGTTATATGCAGGAGACTTGAGTCCATACTGAGACTCAGAGTTGAAGGCAAATATAAGAGATAATAGAACTCAGCTGCCTCCATCTCAGAGTAGTCCGTAGGGGTCCTTAGGACTGCTGTATCTTCAGACTTTGTAAAGTGTTTTATCATCTTGAGGATAGCAAAGTTGATGAATATTCTGTATCCTCGAATAAGCTTAT
>NW_006399752.1:17667116-17673151 GCF_000299155.1 Elephantulus edwardii
CATCTTTCATACAATAGAGTTGACCTTCCCAAAAAATAGTTAGGAAAGGCCATTAGCATTTTTCTCTTATGGGATACATTGCCAGGTTTTGAAGTAATATTGAAGGAATAGTAGACTGAAGCTTAGGTCTTAAAAGGAGAGACAGCAAATCTGTATAACGTAAAAGAAATTTGTCTTCATGAGTGAGCCTGGAAGACATTATGCTGAGTGAAATATGTCAGTCACAAAAGAAAAAATACTGCACAGTATTGCTGATATAAAACAGGACTGATATAGGGAGTTGGGGAAGAACAAGAGAGGAGTGGCCGAATAATGAACATTGCACTGGAACAGATGAAAGGAAGGACTGTCTGAAAGGAATGCATGATTAGGCATGATATTTATGACAACAATCTGGAACAAGGGGTGCATTACAAAGTGGACAGGAAAGGGGAGAAGGAGGGGTAGAGGAAAATGTGCAACAGTATATGAATGAAAACCCAACCTTTCTGTAAACTTTTATTAAAATCACAATAAAAAAATCCACAAATAAAAATGTGATGAAAAACAAGGAGATTATCTTTAGAGGAAAGAAGAGATACAGGACAGTATATTAGAACAGCATCAAGATTGGAATGCAAATAGAAATAGTAAATTAGGTCAATAGCTACCTCAAATGGTTAAAAAATACTTCCAGGTGTGCTTGCTGTAGGGTCTTTCTCTGTTTTGCCTCAGGTTACTCTAATACAGTGAATACAGTGATGTTTTAGATAAAAACAATTCAAAAGTGACTCAACTTGTATCTGGGTTGTGCAATAGTTTATATCAAAACAAGCAGATACTGGTTCTGAAGCTAAACCACTTTGAACTCTTGTGCCTTTTATCAAAAGTCTAACTTAGGCAAGCAATAGGTAAGGAAAGTGGTGAGTCATGCCTGCTCTGTCTCAGGTAGAGCCTGATCAAATGATAGAAAACAAATGGTTACCTGATAATTAGTGAGAACCAAAGAACCTCAGTAGAAGCTTCTCCATTTGTGATAATGTTAATACTTAATGAAACTCCAGATATCTTTGAAAGCATTATTGTCTGTTTCCTCCAAAATATAATAAAATGTTCTTATCTCCTTTTACTTTTTTATATTTTATGAATACATATTTTAAGTATAAAATATGTGTAACTTTCTGGTTAGTTTAAAAACATAATTATTAATGAGCTTTCATATAAACATTTAAACTGATATAAAACCTTCTGCATAATTGGCCTATGAGCTCCTCCTCTGCCCTTATACCCAGAGAAAAACCTCTTTCCTAGGGAATAGTTATAGACATTCAAATTGAAGAATCTTGTTACTAGAGTCAATCCAAATATCATTGAAAGCATATGGATAAATGAATTGCGGTTTATGTATTTAATATAGTAAAACATGATGAAAATAATACATTGAATAACATATAGCAGAGATGAATTGTAAGATCATAATGTTCAGTAAAAATAAGAGTCCTAAGAAACTGCACATAATATAAGTATAGTTTTTTAGATATCCCTTAACAAAGAATATCTATTGTTTGTACATCTATGTTAACCAGTTGCTATTGAATTGATTTCAACTAACCCCTTGTGTGTCAGAGTTGAATTGTGCTCTGTAGATTTTTTAGATTTTTTAGTGGATTGTTTTTCAGAAATCAATCATTGATTCTATCTTTTGTACTCATTATGGGTAAATGCAAACCTCCAATCTTTAGTTAGCAGTGTACGTTATCCCTTTCACCATCCAGGGCCACTTAGTGTACATGTTAGGAAACTATGAAATAAAATTAGAGACTTATAAACAGATTTTCTATGTGATGACTTACTCATTTGGATATGCAAATTCTAAATTTACTTTGGGAATTTAAAGATATTATTGAATGACATTTGCCATGAAATATTATGGGTAACAAATATACTAGCTCTGTCTGAGTTGTGGTGTTGGAGAAGGGTACTGAATATCTCACCGATTGTCAAAAAACCAAACAGATATGTCTTGGAAAAAAGTGAAGCCAGAGTACTCCTTGGACACAAAGATAATAAAGCTTTGTCTTTCAAACTTTGGACATCTTGCTAGAAGAGTCTGTCCTTGGAAAATGACATCATGCCTGGAAAGGTGGATAATCAGAGGAAAAGAGGAATACTCACAATGCAATGGATTGATACAGTGACTGCAGCAATTGGCTCAAGTGTATCAGAGATGATGAGGATGGCAGAGGATAGGACAGGATTCAGGTCTGTTGTTCATAGGGTCACTATGAGCAATACTTGACTCACTAGCACCTAACAACAACGTCATGGTCAAAAAGCTCTGGTGGCAATTGAAGCTTGAAGGCTAGACTGGAGAGAGTTGTGTTCTTAATCCAAAGGCAAAACTTCTCTAGCTATACATATCCACCAGTGGCTTCATGGGAGAAAGATGAACTGTCCTGTCCCATATAGTTTGAAGCCTCAGAAATCTTCTGGAAGGTCAACCGTGAGTTGGTTCTCACTCAACAGTGATGAGTTTGAGGATTTTTTTTAGTTTGGAGGTCAAAGCATGTGATTTAATTGTGTATCGAATTAAAATGATCCAACTTGATGGTCTAATAGTTGTTGTTGTGTACCATAAGTTCAGAACCAACCCATAATTGACCATCCAGTAGATTTTCAGAGGCCATAAAGCTCACAGGAAGAGATTGCCCATCCTTCTGCAGAACAGCTGGTAATTTCAAGCCACACATCTTTGGGATTGCAGTGTAGTTTCTTACCACTAGGCCACTTGAGCTCTATATAAAGTCTAATAGAGACTGGAAAAACCCCTGAGATTGTAGCTTTCAGTAACTCACTGAGCCCAGAACGAATCCTGTGTGGCTCAGCTTTCAGAGAAACAGTGATCATGTTGTTGTTAGGTGCCCCCAAGTTGAATACAACTCATAACGACTCTATGAATAGCTGATTTGAACTCTGCCCTGCCCTGTATCATCCTCTTAATTTCTGACACACTACAGTCCATTGCTGGAGACAATGTGTCAGTCCATCTTTTTAGAGATCTTCCTCAACTTCACTGACCTTCCATCTTTTCAAGAATGTTTCTTTCTAAGGAATCGCCTCACCTAACTATGAGGGAGGCATAATCAATCACACAAGAGTATAAGGGCAACATTTCCCTCAAGAAAAAGTTCAGAGTGTAGGAAGGAATGAAAGAGAAGGATGAAGAGAAATGAACATCATAGGGAGGAAATGAGAAGAACACTGTTACAATAAGAGGACTGTAATTAATGTCATTAAATGCAATCTATATGATTGCTTCAATGGACAACAAATTGCTCTGTAAGCTTACAAACCAAAACAAAACAATTATCATGCTTTCGGTTGTTGCTAAATAATAAAAACCCCAAGAAGCAGCATGTGTAGTGAATAAATCTACTGGCCTTCCAAAATTATTTTTACATAGTTTTTCTTTAAGATTATGTTCCTGAAATATATTAGAGAGATATAAAAAGAGATAGGTTCTGCAATTTGGCTGTCATTATCCATGATGATTTTTTTTTAACACTCCACTAAATTTTGTAAGATAAATTGGTTATAGGACAAGAGTCCTTCTTGTAAAATTTGGACTTTTAAATGTTACAAAGATAGGCTTGTCAATGTCCATGAACCCTTTAGAATTGTATGCCAAAATGATATTATTTGTATTTCTTTACTTTCCAGGATAAAGTACTATAGAATTTAAAATACTAGCAAGTGAATTAATCCTGCTAAAATATGTAAGAACCTGTATACAAAAATCAATATGGGCAAAGTTTATGATTTGTTCCTCTTGAACAAGTTATTTACTTCCTTATAGCAGGTAATAAGAATTTATTATGTATCCTGCCTTTTTTTTTCTTATTTCCCAAGAAGCTCCAAGTACAATTTAATATCTATTCAAAATAATCACATGTGACCTTAAGTCTAGCTTATTTTCTTCACTCTCTATTTTTTTCCTATATCTATTCTATAAAGAAATGCCTGTAGAACTTATAAAGCTTGCTTTAATAAGTAAACATGCATGTTGTCATTCTAAGTTAGGCTGGACTTGGACAGAGCTGATTTTTAGAATTCCTGGATGATACAAACAGAACAAGTTCAACTACTAACCATAAGATTAAAGGGGTAAGACTCAAGTTCAATCACAGATGATGTTGTTAAGTGGTGTCAAGTTGAGTAGGACTCATAGCGAACTTATGAATGAACCGACTGTTGTCCTATCCTGTGCCCACCTCACTATCTCTGACAAACATAAAACCCATTGCTGTAATTACTATGTCTATTCATCTGATTGAGATTCTTCCTCTCTTCTGTCCCTCCACCTTTCCAAGAATGATAATCATGATGTCATTTTCAAAGGAATAGACTCTCTTAGCAAAATGCCAAAGTATGTGAGACTGCAAGGAGCACTATGGTTGGACCTTCTCCAAGACATATTTCTTTGTTCTTTTGACAAACCATGGGATATTCAGTACTCTTCTTCAACACTACAGTTCAAAGGCATCAATTTTTCTTCTGTCTACCTCTTCATTGTCCAGTTCTCAGATGTATATAACAAGTGGTTGAAAAGACCATTGTCAGAATCAGTTGTACCTTAGTTTTCAAACTAGCATCATAGCTCCTAAGTAGTTTGGAGAGGTCCTTGATTTCAGACTTTCCCAGTGCAATACATCTCCTAATCTCCTGACTGCTGGTACCAAGTGTATTGATTATGGATCTAGATGAGATGAAATTGTTGACAGTTACAATCATTTTTCAATCTATCATAACTTAGCTTTTCAGTTAAGTGGTCAGAAATTCCGTTTTCTTGATGTTGATAGATGCAATCCAAACTGAAGGCTGACCATTGTTGTTGTTAGGTGCTGTCAAGGCAAAACATAGTGACTCTATGAACAACAGATCTGAACCCTGTCTTATCCTATGCCATCCTTATACTTCCTGACACACAAAAACCCATTGAGGCAGTCATTGTGTTAATCCACCTGGTTGAGGTTCTTCTTCTCCTGTCCCTCCACCTTTCCAAGGATAATAATCCTCTCCAAAAGTCTTTCCAAGAAATAAACTTGAAGTCTATGTGACAAACTTTATCAGCTTCCTCTCCAAGGAGAACTCTGGCTTCACCTCTGACAAGATATATTTGTTCTTTTGTCAGTTCATGAGATATTCAGTGCCCTTCTCCACCACCACAGCTCAAAGACATCAATTTTTCTTCTGTCATCCTTATTCATTGTCCAGCTTTCAGATGCATAGCAAGTGATTAAAAAGACCATGGCCTTAATTAGGCACACATTAATTCTTAATCTCACATCATTGCTCCTCAATAATTTGGAGAGATCCCTGACTGCAGACTTTCTCAGTGCAATATGTCTCCTGATTTCCTGACTGCTGATACCAAGGGTGTTGATTATGGATCCAAGTAAGGTGAAGGGGTTGACAGTTTCAATCACCCCCACCCCCCATACTGATGTTGCCTATTTGTCCAGTGATGAGAATTGAAGGCTGATAGATGTCTTTTTAAAAAGGAGAAAAATATGGTAATTTTTTTAATCAGCCACTAAAAAACCATGTTTATTTCTACTATGACACACATGGAGTTTTCATTGGTTTGTATCAGCTCAACATCAACTAAGAGTGAGGTAATTATGTGGGCAGGAATGATTTGTTTGAAATCTTAAATTGTAAAGAAAAAATTATATCTTAATTATATGTTAATTATTTCCCAACTGTCTTCCTGAGCTTGGTTTAGAGAGCCAAACAAAACAGTTTGCTTACTGAAAATCGGAATTCATGGCTATTTATTAAAATCAACTTATAGCTGAACCTCCATTAGGATGATATGATTTTAAATTGTAAGGAAGAAGATTGCCCATCTTTCTCCTCAAGAGTGACTGATATATTAAAAATTCCAGAAAAATATGGCCTTTCAGCTAGCTGTGTAACTTCTGATGGACCCTGTAGTTCCCTTCGTAACTAAAAAACCAAACCAAACCCCAGTAACCCTAGCTTAAAAAAAAACA
>NW_006399752.1:17677591-17684850 GCF_000299155.1 Elephantulus edwardii
ACCCTATCAATGAAAGACCTGAACACTTGTATAACCTTCATTGTTTCTCTAAGTTTGTAGAGTTTCCTGGAGCAAATTATTTCGGAAGTGGATGCCACCCCTGCTTCCAAGCCTGTTTTAATTCGGAAGCTCCCCAAATACTGTCCACCATGGGTAGGCATTATCACATTTAATACCTCAGTGTCACAGTGTTCAGCTTCACAGCAATCACGAATTACCTCTGTACAGCAAATGGATAGACCAGTGCTATACCACTTAGAAGAATGTTTGACCAAAAACAATTGAAACCAAACCTGAGGGCCATAGATTAAAATCAACACCTTTCACTTGGTAGCATAACTTTCTATTCACTAGGCCAATAGAGCTATCTCAATGACTCATAGCAATTCTATGAGCAACAGATCTAACTCTTGCCCTATCCTACACCATCCCCACAATCCAAGACACCGTATCAATCCATTGTGTTGAGGATCTTATTTTCTTCTCTGACTTCCCACTTCTCTCAGCTTGATGTCATTGCCTAATGACTGGAATCTTAACTGTTATTAAATGCTGTAAGTTGTAGATGATTCATAGCAAACCTATGAAGGAAATATCTGAACACTTGTATATCTCCAAGTTCATAGAGTTTCTCTAAGTTTGTTTCTCCAAGTTCATAGAGTTTCCAGAGGCAAACTATTTCGGAAGTGGATTCCACTCCTGCTTGCAAGCTTGTTTTAATCAGGGAGCTCCACCAAACACCGTCCACCATGGGTAACCATTATTGCATTTGACACATCAATATCACAGTGTTTAGCATCACAGCAAGAAACTAAAGTTACAACTAGCTGAGCATAGATCTAAGAACGTTTATGTCCATCTCAAATGTTGACTTTCTTTACATAAAAGCTCGCTTATATTGCATAACTTTCTTGTCCATTTAGATTTAAGTAGCATGATATTTAGGGGAATTCTCGTAGTGTAGTCTGGACAGCACCTCTGTTTGTGGTTCAGATCCATCAATGGATCCACTGTAGCAAGATGGGTAATCTCCTTTGTCATTTATATTGTTGTTGTTAAGTGCCTTCGAGTCACAGACGACTCATAGTGACCCTATGAAGGAGAGTCCTCGATGCTTGGGTGCCTTTCATCCTCTCTCCAGGTTCATAGGTTGTCATTTATAGCCTCCTAAAAACTTTCTTGGATAGGCAACTATGAGTGCATTCTGACTAGATAACTATGAGAGGAAGAGAGAGGCAGGGAGAGAAAGAAAGGGAGACTGGGGAGAGAGGAAGAGAGGGAGAGGGGGAGAGAGAGAAGTATTGAGAGAGAGAGAAGGAGATTGAGAGAGAAGGAGATTGAGAGAGAAAGGGAGAGAGAAAAGAGAAGGAGGGAGGGAGGGAGGAAGAGAAGAAGGGGGGAGAGAAAGAGAGAAGGAGAGGGGGAGGGAGGAGAGAGAGAGATATTGTTACTTATTTTAATGATGTTGTAACTAAAGAAACTAACTCATTGCCATCCAGTTGGAGCTAACTCATAGCTGACCCTCCAGCTGTCTGTCAGAGGTCATCAATTATACAGGAGGAGACGATCAATCTTTCTCACATGTAGCTGTTGGTGGATTTGAACTTCCTGCTTTGGGTTGGCAGCACAAATCCTTACCCACTAGGCTACCAGAATTCCCTACCTTACAAAGTTATTTTCATTTATTTACCAACAAATCTCTCTCAAAGTTACTAGCATCAAATAAACGGATAATATTCTTTTTGGCCCCTGGGTAAAAGGAGTCTTATTTTATTTTCAAAATAATGTTATTTGTTTACTTGACTTTGAAAGTAAGTTAATAGAAAATAATCTTTCTCAAAGGCAAAGAAAGAAGTTTCCTAGGAATCATTGCTCAGGAGCTTTAGGAAGAGAAAATATTTGAAAAAAAGTTTTACTGTAATAGACTAACTTCATTCTTGCACACTGACAGATTAGGAATAAAATTATTTCAATTTCTTATTTCATGTTTTAGTAATCCATTAATCCATTTGACACCATAATTTTAGCAACTCTGAGTTGCTATAATGTGCTACTGAAAAGAAAGAGAATTACAGATAAGGAATGGCTTAGTTTGGTGGAACAGAAGGTGAAGTATATTTGCCTAGGGCAATCCAGGGGATTAGAGAGATTGACCACATTCCTGGAGTTCACCTTATCAAATGGATCTTAGCCACTGCTGAAAGAAGGGAGTCAATTATCTCCATTACCAGAAGGCTTGTAATGGAAAGAGGCTTTGTTCACCCAAAGAAGGAAACTTTGTCTTTTCTTCTTACATTCCTGATCTAGTTTCAGAAACAAAATGTTTGGTCAAATTTATTAAAATGAGCTGCTAGGTTTCCCACTGCCTGTCTCTATCCAGTTTTCATAGGATGGAAAATTGACATTAAATCATATATGATGGAATTTAAGGTAATGGTGACCGAGAACTAGAGCCCTCCCAGAGACTGAAAAATCAATAAACAAAGACAAGAAGGTAGAAGAGAATGAGGATAGGAATAAAGAAGGAGATAAAGAAATATTTAAAAGTCTGCTTCAAAGGAAGTTTACAAGTGTCAAACAATCTCTGGGAAGGCTCTTCTCTAGTGTAAATAGAAACCATAGAAACATATCTTCACCTGCTGAACTGTTCATTAGGGAGTAGTTGTTGTAATACAAAAACACAGTACCTCTTAGCTTAGCCACCAATGCGGACAAAAGAAGAGAGGGGAAAAATAAAAATCAGTACTGTGAGGAATTAAAGAAAACAATAAGAAGTCTACTAAGAGGCCAGTGAGTTAGAGGATCTAATTTTAAGAATGGCTATATGAGTTATATGATCATACTTCTTGTTTATTTCCTTACTTGGGTAAGGTATTTATCAATTATAATCTAAATTTACTACCTATGATGCACACTATATTGTAAATGAAATACATTAATACATTATAACTTTAAAACAAGATTTTTAATCATCATTATATAAGTTTCCAACAGTGTGTGTCTTTGTTGTGGGTCAGAATGTTTGTGATTATATTCTGAATCACAATGACTCTGTAAACAGAGTAGAACTGCTCCAGAGGATTTTAAAGAAGCAAATCACCACAACTTTCTCTCACACCAGTAGATGAGTTTGAAGTGCCAGTTTTCAGTTAACAGCTGAACGTTTTAACTACCGTATCACCAGGAGCTGTGAGTCTGAATCACCTTGATAGCTGTGGACTTGGTTTTTGCTTTTGGTGGTTATATTAGAATGGTAAGCATTTAAAATATCTATCATTCAAACATTCTGCAAATTAAGCTAAAACTGAATATATGGTTTTTCTATAGCTTATAAAATGAATATATAAGTATTTGAAATGCTTGTTAACAGTTTGTGAGCTTTTAAATTCAGTTATGTTGTTTAGCGTTGAGTCAAGATTGACCCATAGCTGACCCTCCAACAGGTTTTCAGAGGCAACAAATCACATGGGAGGAGATTGACCATCTAGTTTTCAAACAATTAAATATTTTTCAGACCTAGAAAGTCATTGAATCAGACCGTTAACAAATACATTTTTAACCATTAAAGACAATTTTTTACCTTACTGTAACCTAGTCAGGAGGGAAGTGCATTGCCATTTCAAAGGCATAGAATTCCAATCCACAAGTTTCTCCATAGGAGAAAGATGGAGCTAAAATCCTTCTATGTATTTTACAGCCTCTAAGAAAGAACCTTTTGGAGTGTCAGCCATGAGTTGGTTCTGAGTCTATGGCAATGAGTGAGTGAGTGAGTGATTACTGCTCACTGCCCGAGAGAAGGTTCCAACTCAGAGCAACTCTGTATGGATTTCCAAGGCTTCCCAAGGGAAGAAGAACGCCCGTCTTCTTCACTGCTGAGCTACTGGTGGACTCTGTGGTAGATTTGACCCTCTGAACACACTTAGCCTTGAGGACGTGCTAGGGACTATGCCACCACCAGAGGTCCCTAACCAAAGCAAAGGTCTTTGAACAAAGTACCTATTCTTACATGCATCTTTCTCTTTTTTCTTTCTTTTTCTCATGTCAGTCTGTCTGTGTTTTATTCTTATTTCTATGATGGCAAATTTGAAATATGTATGAAAGTATAGAAAGTGTTACTCCCTTCTGTGGCCCCTTGTCTTCAATGAGTATTAACACAATTACTAAGCAGTCTTATCAGATCCATATATTCCTTTCTTTACCCAGCACTGGATTATTTTGATGTAACAAAACAAATTAGAACAACCCATTGCTGTCAAATTGGAACCAATTATTTATTGCTGACCCACATTAGGTTTCAGAGAGGGAGGTGCTGTCTTTGGTTAACAGCCCACGTCCCAGAACTCCCCAGGTTATTTCCTTCCCCACCAGGTTATTTTGATGTGAACTGTAAAGTCTTTGTCAGATATCTTTTGCAGATTCTTAAAAGTACTTTTAAGCAAACATGCACTGTTGTTGTGATGATTGCTGTCGAGTCAAGCATGACTCATAGCGACTCTATGAACAAAAGGCCTGAAGCCTTTCTATAACTATCATCATTTATCAAAGTTCATAGAGTTTCCCGGGGCATGTTGTTTAGAAGTGGAAAACTAATCATAATATCATTAATATTTGTTAGCGTCAAACTACTCATAATCTCAAAATTTCTGTGTATCTTATCTGTTTGAATGAAAAGATTTTGTAAATTTGTTTTGAAGGGATTGTTTGTTTCTTATAATCCAAATCAAGTCCACACATTACAATTAGTTGGTGTGTAATCTCTATTGACGCCTATGAAGTTTTCTTGGTAACTTTATTTCTTTTCACCATTGTGTTTCCCATAATTATTAATTGCTGAGTTATTTGCTTTTGACCTGCAAGTAGACTTTTACTTAACTCTAGGAAGCTTCTCTTATTATCAAAGGTTATGTAAAAGTCTCTGCATGGCAAAATCCAATGGTCAGTCCTCAGTTCTCTCAACACACTAGATTTAACTCCGTCCTGAAATAGTTCCTTTAATCATTCTCTAGAACAACTCATCGAGTTTTCTCCTACTACACTAACTGTCAGAGGGAGCTCTGGTGGCTTGGCGGTAAAGAATTCCACGGCCAACTCAAAGGCACGTGGTTCAGCAAAAGATGGAGTCTCCTGCCATGTGATTTACTGCCTCAGAAAACAGGCTAGAGGGTAAATATGTGTCCGTTCTGACTTAGTGGTAAATAACAAAAGTGAATTGGCTGTCACACTGTGTTTGCTCTCCTCTCTGACCACTAAATGTTAGAAAGTTCCCCTGGTCCCCCTGTGGTGCCCCAGAGCTCGACCCTTGAGGCTCTTCTCTTTCTAAGTTATATCACCCAACTCAGGGTATGTCTATCTGCTGATACAGTTGGCTTGCTGTTGATGCTCTTAGGTGTCCTCGAGTATGCCTCATAGCGACATTATGAACAAGAGACCTGAATCCTATTCTGTGCCACCCTCATCATCTCTGATACACTTGAAGCCATTGATTCAGTCACCATGTCAATCCACCTTTTAGGGGATCATCTTCTCCTTTATAGACCCTCCACCTTTCAAGCATGATATCCCTTTCCAAGGAATGGCCTCTCCTAGCAACATGCTTAAAGTATGGGAGCCAAAACTTCTCCATCCTTGCCTTTAAGGACCCTTCTGGCTACACTTTCCCCAAGACATATCAGCTTGGTTTCTTTGGCAATCTGTGGGATATTAAGTATTCTTCTCAACCCTACAATTCGAGGCATCATTTCTTTTACCATCATCCTTTTTCATCCAGCGCCCAGATGCATCACAAGTGGTTGGAAAGATTGTAGCTTGAATTAGGTAGCCCTTAGTCCTTAAACTGACATCATTGCTCATCAATATTTTGGAGAGGTCCCCGACTGCAGACTTTTCCAATGCAATACATCTTCTGATCTCCCGAATGCTGGTCCTAAGGGTGTTGTTTGTGTATGCAAGTAAGATTAAATCATTGATAACTTCAATCTTTTCTCCATTATCATGATGTTTTTAATTGGACTAGTTGTGAAGATGTTTGTCTTTCTGATGTTTAAATGTAATCCATATTGAAGGCTGTAGGCTTTGATCTTCTGTAGTAAGTGTTTCAGGTCTTCTTTGTTTTCTGTAAGTAAGGTTGTGTCATCTATATAATGCAGGTTGTTGCTGAATCTTTCTCCAATTCTGATGCCAGACTCTTCTTCATCAAGTTTAGCTTCACTAATGATTTGCTCAGCATACAGTTGAATAGGAATGGAGAGAGAATATAGCCTTGACACACACATTTCCAGATTTTAAACCAGGCAGTATTCTCTTGCTCTGTTTGGACAACAGCTTCTTGGTCAAATAGCTTTCAAATAAGAATAATTGAGTGTTCTGGGATTCTCATTCTTCACAATATAATTTTCTGTTAGTATCTATAGTCAGATGCCTTTGCATGGCCATTCAAACATAAACTCTTCTGGAATTCTCTGCTTCCAGTCAAGATCCATCTGACATCAGTGATATTCCTGGTGCCATGGTCTCTTCTAAACCCAGTTTAAACTTTTGGGAGTTCTCTGTCAGTGTACTGTTCTAGTCATTTTTTAATGATCTTCAGCAATATTTTGCTCACATTTGATATTAATGATGTTGTTCAGTGATTTCCACACTCTTTTGCATCTCATTTCTTGAGAATGGGAACAAACATGGATCTCTTCCAGCCAGTTAGCCTGTTAGCTGTCTTTCAAATTTCCTGCCATTCCTTTTCAACTCTCTAATAGCTAGAATGTCTAGCTTTGAGTGTTCCATCTTTAAGTGTTCCATTTTCTTTTTTAAAAACTTCCAGTTTTCCTGCATTCATATTTCATACATTGCATGTTCCAATTATTAAAGGTTGTTTGCAGTTGTTTCTCATTTTTGAGTGCATTTCCCTCTGGTATTTTCTTTCAGTACTATAGCTACCTTGTTCCAGTGCTGTTCATCGGATTTCAAAAGCCTACTATTTCAGATGTAGACAGCCAATATTGCTTCCTAGTCTTGCTTCTCAGCTTAATCTGGAAGCTCTGCTGAAATCTGTCCACTGGTGACATTTGAAACACTGGAGGCATAGGTTCCAGCATCAGAGCAACCCACAAGTTACCCCCATTGAGCAAACTGACAGACCAGTACAATACTGACAAGAGCAAGCAATAAATAAACAAGCATAGATAGGTAGGTAGATAGATAGATAGATAGATAGATAGATACATACATACATACATACATACATACATACGTACATGATATAGAGA
>NW_006399752.1:17684950-17687681 GCF_000299155.1 Elephantulus edwardii
CTCAATAATTTGGAGAGATCCCTGACTGCAGACTTTCTCAGTGCAATATGTCTCCTGATTTCCTGACTGCTGATACCAAGGGTGTTGATTATGGATCCAAGTAAGGTGAAGGGGTTGACAGTTTCAATCACCCCCACCCCCCATACTGATGTTGCCTATTTGTCCAGTGATGAGAATTGAAGGCTGATAGATGTCTTTTTAAAAAGGAGAAAAATATGGTAATTTTTTTAATCAGCCACTAAAAAACCATGTTTATTTCTACTATGACACACATGGAGTTTTCATTGGTTTGTATCAGCTCAACATCAACTAAGAGTGAGGTAATTATGTGGGCAGGAATGATTTGTTTGAAATCTTAAATTGTAAAGAAAAAATTATATCTTAATTATATGTTAATTATTTCCCAACTGTCTTCCTGAGCTTGGTTTAGAGAGCCAAACAAAACAGTTTGCTTACTGAAAATCGGAATTCATGGCTATTTATTAAAATCAACTTATAGCTGAACCTCCATTAGGATGATATGATTTTAAATTGTAAGGAAGAAGATTGCCCATCTTTCTCCTCAAGAGTGACTGATATATTAAAAATTCCAGAAAAATATGGCCTTTCAGCTAGCTGTGTAACTTCTGATGGACCCTGTAGTTCCCTTCGTAACTAAAAAACCAAACCAAACCCCAGTAACCCTAGCTTAAAAAAAAACACCAAAAAAACACCAAAAACCAAACCAAAACCACTGTGGTCAATCTTCACCTTTCTCTTGTGAATCTTACAGATTGATCCTGTCTCCTTAACTTTTTTAATGGAGTCTGCCTTCATCTACTAGAGTCTGACATCCTCTCTTTGTATTGAAGAAAAACTCATTAACAGATGAGACTACTGAGCCTGCAGAAAATGAAGAGTTTCAAGTACTTACTGCAGAAAATCAAAGACTGCAGCCTTCAATTGCAATTCTTTTTCACATCAACAAAACAAAAAAATTTCACCACTGGGCCAACAGGCACCATCATGACAGATGGAGTTAAACGTTGAAGTTTTTAATGATTTCATTTTACTTGGATCCACAATCAACACCTATGGTTAGCAGCCACTAAGAAATCTAAAAACATGTTGCATTGGAAAAATCTGCTGTCTAGGACCTCTTCAAAGTGCTAATAAGGCAAGAATGTCAATTTAAAGATTAAGGAACACCTGAAACAAGTAATTTTCATTTGCTTCGCAAGCATTAGAAAGTTGAAAAGTTAATAAGGAAGACTCAAGAAGAATTGATATATTTGAATTTAGTGTTGACAATGAGTACTGACTACTTTTTTGGGCTGCAAAAAACAAACAAACAAAAAGAAAAACAAAAAAAATCCATACACATGTGTCTTGTTTGAAATGCAACCAGCGTGTTCGTCAGAGGCAAAGGATGGGGAAACTGTCTCACATACTTTGGGCATGTTGTTAGGAGGGGTCAGTCCCTGTGGTGGGAGGGGAATATCATGCTCAGCAAAAGAGAGGAAGACTCTCAAGAAAATAGGTTGACACAGTGATTGCAAAAATGCCCTTGAGCTTGACGGATATCATGATGATGGCACAGGGTAGGACAAAGTTCTGATCTGCTGTTTATAAGGTTCACTACTAGTTGAATAGAGGAACCTAATAACAACTATATTTTTTTAAAAAAAATTCTTTGTATTTTTGTCTCTGAGTTATATAAGCAGTCATAAAAAGCCATATATAACTTGCCATATATAAGTTATAAGACCTGTAGCCCATAGCTGACCCTTCAGTGGGTTTTTGTAGACAATAAATTGTATGAGAGGAAACTGCCTATCCTTCACCCATGGAGCAGCTGATGGATTCAAACCATGTACCTTCAGATTGCAGCACAGCTTCTTACCACTAGGTCATCAGAGCTCAAATTATAAAAAGGCATATATAACTTATTATGTGCCATTGAGTCGACCATGGCTCTAGATCTAGTTAACTTTTGAACTCATAAATTATTATTGATTCTATAGTAAAAGAAAATGCTATTTATTGTCACTAAAGGAGAGTTAAGTTTTTGAGTCTTCTTTTCCCATCTTAATGATCTATTCTACTCTAGCATTATTTCAGTAATATAAAAAGAAAGCAAACCCCCAAAATATACAAGTTTATGGTTGTTGTTATGTGCCATTGAGTTGCTTGTGACTCATAGTGACCCTATGTACAAGAGCCCTACACCCTGTTCTATCCTGTGTCAACCTCATTGTCTCTGACACACCTACTCCCATTACCCCAATCACTGAGTCAATCCATCTCATAGAAGGTCTTCCTCTCCTGTGCCGTCCCCTACTCCCCAAATATGATGTCCCTCTCCAAAGACTAGTCCCTCCTTGCAACATGCACAAAGTATGTCACACAAAGCTTCAGAATCCTTGCCTCCAAGGAGGAGCCCGGCTTTACCCTCTCCAGTACAAACCTGTTTGTTCTCTTAGAAATTCACGATACATTCAATACTCTTCTCCAGCACCACAGCTCAAAGGCATCAATTCTCTTTCTATCATCCAACTCTCCGATGCATGCAACTACGAAGATGATAGCCTGGACTTGCACAACTTAGTCTCCAGCCTGATATTGTTGCTCTTCAGTACTGTGGAGAGGTCCCTGATAGCAGACTTTCCCCAATACAATTCATCTTCTGATTTCCTAGCTGCTGGTACCAAGAGTTTTGACTGTGGAGCCAAGTAAACTAAAACTGTTAACT
>NW_006399752.1:17688755-17692720 GCF_000299155.1 Elephantulus edwardii
CAGGGCAGCATCTGTTAACTGAAATATGTCAATTGGTATACCATCTATTCCTGGAGCCTTATTTTTTGCCATTTCCTTCAAAGCAGCCTCAACTTTTTCTTTCATCACCATAGGCTCTTGCTCATATGTTGTTTCATGAAATTCTTCTGTGTCTTCCAATTCCTTTCGATACAGATAGATTAGATATAGATAGATATATCTATATCCTTATCTATAGCTGTCTATGTTTATATCTATGTCTCTCTCTCTATCTACCTATCTATGTACCTACTTAAGCTATAAAATAAGTGACAACACATAAGTCACACTCCCAAGATAATGAACTGAGAGGTTGGTGTTATACCGCTAATACCAAACCATAGAAACAATCAGGTGCATGGATTTCACTGTGCAGGAATGTCCTATCTGGTCTTGCCTGATGCCTGTGGGTTGGCTGCTGGGACTAGGCCCTGCTGTCTCCTCCTGTAGCCTTTTTGTTGTCTGCAGGCTCTTTCAGATCCAGGCAGAGGCAGTGCTGGGTCCTCTTCTGGCCCTTAAAGGCCTACATTTTTACCTATTTTTTTCTTTGCTTAGTTTTAATGAGTATTTACAGAGATTTTGGGTTTCCATTCATTCATTGTTGCACTATTCTCTCTACCCTCCTCCCAGTTTGTTCTTGTCCAAATGCCACAGTGCTTGTCAAAGCCAGTTCTGATTAATCTTCTTTGTCAGTGTGTCCTTTGCCATTCCCTATCACTCCTCCCTGAGAGAGACTTCACCCTGATTCATAAAGAAAAGGGGATGGCATATTCTCTTAGCTACTTCCTGCTGAAAAGGGACGCTGTGGGTTTCAGGGTGAAGATTTTATCTCACTACTCTAAAGGGCCCCTTTGGCAGTAGGAAACACATAGACTATTATGGAGATTGATTTTGGAATTTAGATGCACTGTTATCAATTGGCCTTAGCCGTACATGTTCATATCCTTGAAGATGTATCATGGAAGTGTTGCAGCCTAGAAGACACAAATTTAACTAACAAGTTAAAAGTACATGAGTCAAAAAAATTAAAAAGCAATAATATTCCGAGCAGAGGTTCTAATAGGAGCATAAACCAAGTTACAGAGGGGAGGTGGTTCTTAGAATAAAAGGCTTACTAACTAGCACTTTGTCTATTATAGTGTAGAGGTTAGGAACCACAAGATGTAGAGGCTCAGTTGTGTCATTTACTGTTCTTAAGTCCTGGAGCAAATTCCATCTACCACTGGGTTGTTTTTTCTTTGCTCATTTTGTAGTTTAATATTAGGAGTCATTGAATCAACTATGACTCATAAAAACCCTAATGAGCAAACAATTGTTCTATCCTGTTTTTCTTGTAAACTCTACTATGCTCACGTCCATAATGCAATTACTGTGTCATCTTATTGAAGGTCCACCTATTTTTCACTCACTCCCAGCTTTTCTAAGGACTGGGGCCCTCCTGACAAAATGCCGAAAGTATATGAAGTGAAGTTTCACCGTCCTTGCCTGCTAGGAGCCGTCACCTTGACTGCTTGACTGTACTTCTTCCAAAATAGATTTGTTTGGGTTTTTTTCCCCCTTTTCCTAGTTCATGGCATATTCTATACTCTTCGTCAGCACTACCATTGGAAGGCATCAATTCTTCTTCAGTTTTCTTTATTTATTGTCTCACTTTCATATAATATGAAGCAATTAAAAATATTATAACATAGGTCAGGCACACCTTAGTCTTTTTTTAAAAATATTTTGTTAGTTTGCTTACGAAGTTCATATACATTGTGTTTCACACTATTCTCCATGAACATTGTATTTCATACAATCATTTCCATGCGTTATGTTTTATGAAATTAAACACCATTGGCTTATCCTCATCATCAACCTGTCTGTACGGATCCTCGCCAGATCTTTCTCATTTCCTACCCCCTCCCTTCACCACACCTTAGTCTTTTATACGAAAATTTTCGTATAGATTTAGATTTTACATTTAAGTCTTTGATCTATTTTGAGCAGTTCTTTTTTATTATGGCATGAGGCATAGATTGCATGTCATTTTTTTCTACAGATGAATATCCAATTTTGCTCCCACCATTTGTTATATAATTTATTCTCCATTTAATGATTTTTGGTCCTTTGTCAAGGACTAGCTTCCCTTAGGTCAATAGGTTTACTTCTGGGACCTCAATTCTATATCACTGATTTATATATCTGCTTTCCCCCCAAAGTTGTTGTTGCTGTTATATGTCATCCAGTCACCTGTGAACCATAGTGACCTTATGTACTGCAGCTCTGATCCCTGCCCTGTCCTGAGTCAGTCTCACTAATTACGATACACCAACTGCCATTGCCCCAGTCCTATATCAGTCCATCTCATCTGGGGTCTTCTTCTCATGCTCTGTCCCTCCACCCTACTAAGCATGATATTTTTCTTCAAGAAGCAGTCTTTCCTAGCCACATGACCAAAGTATATGAGACTGAGCCTCAAAATCTTAGCCTCCAAGGAGAGACTTGGTTTTGCCCTCTCCAAGACCTATTTGTTTTCTTGTCAGTCAATGGTATGTTCAAGACTCTTCTTCAATACCAGGCTGTTTTGACTATTATCCCTGTGTAGAAGAAAGCATTTAATTGTGTGGACCACAACACATTGTGTCTAACCTTGAGAAGAATGGGAATCACCTGATTGTGCTCCTGTATTCAGGTCTGGAAGCCGTTGTCAGAACAGAGCAAGGAAATCAGGGATGTGTTCCGTCACCATACCTTTCAATCTGTATGCAGAACAGATCATTTAGGAGGCTGGACTTTATGAGGAGGAATGTGGCATCAGGATTGGAGGAAGACTCATCATCAGCCTGCATTATGCAGATGACACAACCTTCCGTGCTGAAACTGAGGAGGGCCTGAATCATCTGCTGTAGAGGGTCAAGGACTGTAGTTTGCAATATGGACTGAAGCTCAACAGCAAGAAGACAAAGATTCTCACCACTGGCCCAATTGACAGTATTGTGATAGATGAATAAGAGACTGAGATTATTAACAATTTCAGTTTGCTCTGTTCCGCAATCAGCACTCTTGGTACCAATAGTCAGGAAATCAAAAGATTATGGAAATTTGCTGTCAGGGACCTCTCCAGAGTGGTGAAGAGGATGGATAACAGTCTGGAGACTAAGGTGTTCTGGATCCATCCTATAGTCTTTGGAATTACTTGCTATGCATCAGTGACCAAAGATGACAGAAGAATTGATGCCTTGAGTTATAGTGCTAGGGAAGAGTTTTGAACATATCTTGGGTGAGCACAAGAGCTAACATGTCTGTCCTGGACAGGGTGAAACCAAGCTGCTTCTTGGAGGCAAGGATTTTGAGACTACACCTCACATACTTTGGTCATGTAGCCAGGAGGGACCATGCTAGGAAGGGTCAAGGGACAGCCCAGTAAAGTAAGCTCCTACATGAGATGGATTGATGCAGTCACTGGGGTAATGAGAGTAGGTGTGTCAGACACAGTGAAATTGGCACAGGATAGAGCAGGGTTCAGAGCTATTGTGCATAGGGTCACTATGAGTCGTGGTTGACTTGATGATACATAATAACAATAAGCAGTAGCAGTTTGTAGTTTTCTTTTTTTTTTTTTTAGATTTTTTTGTGTCTAGGCTCTATACTTAGTTTGGGGAGAGGACACAATTGAATTTATACTGGACCAGGAGGCTGCTATGCAAACAGGGCAGGGGAACAGTGCATGGTTTAAAATAGAAAAAGGAGTGTGTCAGGGTTGGATTCACTATCCATACCTGTGCAGTCTGTATGCTGAGCAGATTTTCCATGAAGCTGGACTTTATGAAGAGGAATGTGGAATCAGGACTTGAGGGAGATTCATAAATAATCTGTAATATGCAGAGGACAAAACCTTGCTTAAGTGAAGATGACTTGAAGCACTTTTTACAGAAGATCAAGTAATGTAGCCTTTAGTATGGATT
>NW_006399752.1:17692925-17708030 GCF_000299155.1 Elephantulus edwardii
AGTCTGATTCAGGCCATAGTCTTTCAGATTACTTGCTATGCATCTGACAGCTGGGTGCATAAGGCTGGTGGAATAAGAATTGGCACCTTTGAGTTGTGGTGTTTGAACATCCCATAAAGAGCCAAGAGACCAAGTAGATATGTCTTAGAAAGAGTGCAGCAAGAGTGCTTTTTGAAGGCAAAAATGAGGAGGCTTTACCTCATGTGCTTTAGGCAAGTTGCTCGGGGAGGCAGGCTATTCCTTGGAGAAGAACATGATGCTGGGAAGGGTGAAGGGTCAGAGAAGGAAAGGAAAATCCTCAACCAGTGGATTGACATGGTGACTGCTGCAATGGGCTCTTGTGTGTTAGGAAGTCTGAGGATGGCGCGGGATAGTACTGGGTTCATATAGGGTAGCTATGAGTTGTACTCAACTTGATGGCTCTTTCCAAATCTTAGCTATTTCCAACCCTTACCTAACTAGGCCTTTACAGTCTACCCACACTTTCTTAACTGTTCTTGTCTTAGCCAGTAGCAACACCATCCCTCCAATTATTTAGGCTAAATAGCTGGAGTCCTCTTGAACTTTCAACTTCCTCTGGACATACTGTACTTGCTGGTTAAGCAGCAAATCATTTTGCCTCATTGTGAAACACCATCTACTTGGATCTGACTCACAATGGCCCTCTTTAGAACAAAAAGGAATACTGCCCCATCATGTGCCATCATCACTACGGCTGCAGTGCCTGAGTCCATTACGGTGACCAGTGTGTCAGTTTAACATGGATCCACAAGCTGGCAGCCTCTCCAACCTCTTTCTACCTCTGCCATCCCCTAGGTCTGACCCACTGGTATCTTTTACTAGTTTTCTGGCTAGCATCTTTAATTGAGTCATTGTCCTAAATTTAGTCTGCTCTCAATTTAGTCATCCTGTTAAAATGTGAGCCCAATCATATTAGATTTTTGCTTGAAATTCTTTACAATTTCTGATACCTCTCAGAAGAAACACCCAAGTATTCTCTTGATTTACAAGGCTCTGGTGGTATAGTGCACTTGTTACATGTATTGAAGTTAACTCCATGGTTTGAACTTACTAGCTACTAACAAATTACCCATCAGTTCTGCAAGGAGATAAGACAGACATCTACCATGATGAGGCAGTCAGCTGTTGAAGAGAGTACAAGCCTGGAAACCCTATGAGGCAGTTTTACTTTGTCCTGTTGAGGCACTGAGAACCGAAATCCACTTGGTAGGGTTGAAGGAGCCATAACGGTGTTAGTGTGGTTCAAAATCACCAGGACCTCCATGGAAGGAAAGTGGGCAGTCTGACTGGAAGGCAATGGTTTTAGTGATTACCCATTTCTGCTGTCATCTTTGTGACTGAATGTCTCCGGTCTCTCCTCAGCTCTTATGTTCCTCCTGTCGCAGGACTTTTCTGTTGGGAAGTGGAGGTTGAGCTGAAGAGCTGCTTTGTAAAATTTTGTTTAGCGCTTTGATGATAGATACTTTTTTATTTGACACATTTGTAAAAGTTTGAGAGATAAAAATGTCTGAGAGTGGCCTTTTAATTGGTTTGTGCTCATGTTTCATTTGAATCTGACATTTCAAACCAATTCTTAATAACAGAGTTGTCTGTGTTCTATGGTAGGATCCTAAGAACAACACACTGTTTTTCTGGCTTGCTTAAGGGTATTGAGGAGGAAATGAAGAAGAGGTAACATTTCAGTTGAACAAAATAGTCTGTAGCATTTCTAACTATGATAATAAAAGGCCTTGATTTATAAACAAATATATAGATTTCGGTCCTAGGCATCTGAAAATCCTTGACAATGCAGGATATTTCTCCTTTAAGTATAAAGTATATAAAGATAAAGTATATATCTTTAAAATTATTGTGTACAGGGTTTCCACTGAACTAATGCAATATATACTTTGCCTAACTAGACATATAAATGAAGAAAAATAGTATGAGTCAATTTTATAATGTGCCTACAAAAATTTACCCTCTATGTTTCAGAAACATTTTCCTTTCCTCCTCAGAAAATCAACTATTATCATGAAAAAGAAATATGTTTGCTCTAATGCTATGTGACATTTTAGTTGCATTAACAACATTTTCATATTTATCAACATTTATTAATAAGGCAAAGTACTTTAAATGTGCCATCCAATAACAGTACTGAGTAGATTATGTACACTAATCAGTATACCTTTAGGATTTTTTGGATGCTGCATTATTAAACAGATTAATGTACCTACCTGTCAAGTTCAATACTTTTGCTATAATAGTTCTATAGATTGCCCTTCTTCACTGAGTTACTGTGGCACTTGAGATCAATTCCGTTTCCTAAGTAAAAAGAGTTGAAAGATATACCACCTCTGGGCAAGAAGCTGGACTACAGGAAGCAGATTTGACTTCTTTTGTTTCTCATTATGTGTACTCTTTTTACAAAATAGATACTTGCAACAGAGAGTTTCAGAGAACAATGAAGAGATGAAGAGAATGAAGAAAAAGAGAAAAATTCCTTTAGTTACAGCATCATGAGATAATAACTGGACATATTTTGGTATATGTTTTTAGTTTGGGGAAAATATATACACACACACATACATATATAATATATATATATACTTATGTTGTTGTCATTGTTATATGCCGGTGAGATGCCTGCAACCCATAGCAACACTATGTACAACAGCTCTGAACCCTGCTCTATCATGAGCCCACTTCATCATTTCTGACACTCCTAACCCCATTGCTGTAGTTACTGTACCAATCCATCTTGATTGGGTTCTTCCTTTCCTGTGCTGTCCTCCTACTCTTCTGAGTATGATATCCTTCTCCAGGGACTTGTCCCTCCTGGCTACATGCCCAAAGTATGGGAGACAGAGCTTCAAAATCCTAGCCTCCAAGGAGAAACTTGGTTTCCCCAAGACAGACCTATTTGTTTTCATGGTATGTTCAAGACTCTTCTCCAGCACCACAACTCAAAGACATCAATTCTTCATCCTTAGTCATTGACCAGCTCTCTGATGCATGACAAGTAATTGTGAAGACTATTAACTGGACCAGGTGTACGTTAGTCTCTAGACTGACATTGTTACTCTGGAAAAGGTACCTGACAGCAGATTTACCTAATGCAATTCATCTTTTGATTTCCTGACTGCTAGTGCCAAAAGTATTGATTGTGGAGCTGAGCAAGCTGTAATTGTTAACAACCTCAATTTCTTCTCCATCTATCATGGTGCTGTCAGTTGGCCCAGCGGTGAGAATCTTTGTCTTCTTGATGTTGAGCCTCAATCCACATTGAAGACTACAGTCCTTGACCTTGTACAACAAGTGCTTAAGGTCCTCGTCAGTTTCAGCAAACAGGATTGTATCATCTGCATAGTGTAGGTTGCTGATGAGTCTTTCTCCAATCATGATACCATATTCTACCTCATAAAGCCCAGCCTCCCTAATAATTTGTTCTGCATATAGATTGAAAAGATACTGAGACAGGACACATCCCTGACACACTAGCTTCCTGATTTTGAACTACTCAGTGTTTCTCTACTTTATTCTGAAGACTACTTTCTGTCCAAGTATAGGTTTTGCATAAGCTCAACCAAGTGTTCTGGGATTTCTGTTTTTCTCAAGGTTAACCACAATATGTTGTGATCCACACAGTCAAAGGCCTTTGCATAGTCAATGAAACACAGACAGATGTCTCTCTAATACCCTTTGCTTTCTGCCAAGATCCATCTGACATTGGCAATAATGTCTCTAGTGCCACAGCCTCTTTTAAATCCAGCTTGTTTTTCTGGTGGTTCTCTGTCAATGTACTGTTCCAGTCATTTCTGGATAATCTTTGGCAGCATTTTGCTTGTGTGTGATATGAGTGATATTGTATGATAATTTCCACACTCTGTAAGAGTCTCTTCTTTTTGGAATGAGAGTAAATACGGATCTCTTCTGGTCAGTTGGCCAGGTAATAGTTGTCCTCCAGATTTCTTGGCACAACCTGGTGAGCATGTCCAGTGCAGCATCTGTTTGTTGAAAGATATCAATTGATATTCCATTGATTATATATGTTGTTATTGATGTTGTTATTGTTGTTGAATGCCTTCAAGTCAAGCACTACTCATAATGACCCTATGAACAAAAGGCCTGAAGCCCCTCTACAACTATCAACCATCTAGATACATATATGCATATACATACACATACATATATATACGCACATACATATACACACACACATCTCTCTCTCTCTCTGTGTGTCTCACACACACACACATACACATGCACGCACGCACATCAAAGCAGGAATGACATTTACTTCCTAAATAACATGTCTCTGGTAACTGGGTCATAGGGTTGCTATGAATCGTTACAACTTGATGGTACTTAACAACAATAACAACAACAACTACACACACACACACACACACACACACACACACACACACAAGCTGTGCTGCAATCCCAAAGGTGCACGGCTCGAATCAACCACCTGCTCCATGAGAAGAATAGACAATCTCCCATGTAATTAATTGCCTCTGAAAACCTGCTGGAGGGTCAGCTATGGGTCAGTTCTGAGTTGACAGAACACAACAATAACATATCTATACACACATACTATATATATATATATATGTAGTTATGTATATACATAATATATAAAACTGCACATATGTATTAAGCAGAAGTAATAGAAATAATCCCTCTGTCCACTATCATCAGCCAATTCCAAGTCATAGTGATTATGTAGGTCAGAGTAGAAGTACCCAAGGGTTGTAACGACTTTAAATCTTTAAAGAAGCTGATAGCCCTATTAGAATAGGATAATGATGAATCATTGTCTGGAAATAAGGAAAGTCAGGAAAACTTAGTACATTTTTGGGAGTTCAATTTATTACTTTGTTAAACTGACAATCTATAAGAGCTAATATTTCAGGAATTTATAGAATATGAGAGTTTGGTGCATCTTTCCTATGCACAATCATGTAATTTCTGAAAATGATTTTATTCTCCATCTATAGCATATATGAACTTGTTATACACGACTATGATGTATTGTTGTGGCAAGTTTCATGCTCTGGATTAAATCAAAAGAAAATCAAGCTGAAAAAATAAATCCTGAACCAAAGAGCACAAACTGGACTAACTCGCACTGATGTCATTTTGGTTTGGAAGTGGAAATCACAGATATTTGTACAAATTCTAGTTCATGTAGATGTACATATGTTCATTTCTGCACCACTTCACCACTTTCTTCACCCAGGTGGGATGATAGGCAGGTTGGGACTAAAATGAAAAATGTCTTTCTGAACGTACCCCTCTTATTTATCTCCAGATTCTTTTGGGGCTAGTTACTTCATGTCTTTCCTCAACCACTTCACCTGGATGAGATTTTTCTCTTTCCTAAATTTACTCAAGTGTATTGGCATTAATTCATCTCCTCTCTCATATTTATATTTTTAAATATAATACTTAAAACTTCCAAAGAGATTTACTAAAGATATAGAAATAGATTTGCAGCTTATTAGTTTTCATGTTCGTTTGTTTTTATGTGAGTACTCAGAGTACAGACTGTGTTGTTTTGTTCAGTTCCGTTGAGCCAGCCCTGACTCATCGCCTCCCTGTGTACAGCACATCCTGCCTGTGCCTCGTCACAGTCTCTGTTGCTGTTAAGCTCAGCACAGCAACTACTAGGGCAATTCCTCTCATTGAGGGTTTTTGGAAAGGTGGAGAGTCTGTAAAAGAGAAGAAAGCCCTCAGCCCGATGGATTGACATACTCACTACAGGAACGGACTTGAGTGTATCCGAGATTGTGACGATGACAAAGGATAGATTAGGGTTCAGGTCGGTTGTTCATAGGGTCATTATGAGTCATCCTTGACTCAGTGACACCTGACAACCACAACTACTTTACCTACCAGTATGTCTTTCTCCAAGGACTGGTCCCTCCTGAGAAAAAGCCCAAAGTGAGAGGAAGTCTCACCATCCTCTTTTTTGATTTCTGATCATCCTGTTTTGTGATTGAACTTATCTGATGACAGATGCATTTGTTCTGGCAGTCTATTGTTATATTGTTAATATTGTCCAGTATTGTTCCCTAATTTGACGCTGATGTGTCAAATGCGATAATGGGTACCCACGGCGGACAGTGTTTAGTGGCACTCCCTGGTTGAAACAAGGTTGGAAGCAAGAGTGGCATCCACTTCCATAATAACTTGCCTCCGGAAACCCTGTAAACCTGGAGAAATGAGGAAAGTCACACAAATGTTGAGGACTTTCATTCATAGGGTCGCTATGAGTCTCCTACAACTTGCTGGCACTTAACAACAAAAACAACATTGTTCCCTAATGTTATTACTGTTGTTAGGTGCTGTCCAGTCTAGTATGACTCAAAGCGACCCTATGAACAAGAGATCTGAACCCTGCCCTATCCTGGAGATATATATACTGCCTATTAAAATACCTTTGGTCTTTAAGGTAACATCTTGGCTCTTTAGTACTTTAAAGACAATCTTGGCAGCAGATTTACCCATTGTAATTTGCTATCTGCTTTTTATTTCTGTGCCTTTTTAAGATAATACTATTTTTAATATTTAATATTGAAATATTGCCTCCAAAGAGCATTCCAACAGAACCATCCCCAAGACATATCTGTTCATTTTCTTGGCCGTCCATGGCCTATTCAGTGCTCTTCTCTAACCTCACACTATGTTCTCTGGTATCACAATTTAAAGGCATGAGTTTTTCTTGGGTCTTCCTTGTTCATTGTCCAGCATTCACAAGTGTATGAGGCAATTGACAGTACCATGGTTTGGGTTAGATGCACCTTTGGTCTTTAAAGTATTGCCCTTGCTTTTTTTTTTTTTTAAATTATTTTTATGTGAGTGTACCGTCAAATCAGATCTGACTGGTACAGGAGGAGATTGTCCCTCCTTCCTGGCAGAGCATCTGGTGGATTCGAACCGTGAGCCTCTGGGATTGTAGTTGCAGCTCCTTGCCACTAGGCCACCAGAGCTCCCCTAAATGCTCTTTAGTATTTAAAGACAACCTTGACCACAGATTTACGCATTGCAATTTGCTATCTGTTTTTACTTGTGCCTCTTTAAGACAATATTTAATCTTAACTGCATTTGGCCTACTTAAACTTTTTCATTGTTTTTGTTAATTTTAATAGCACAGCAATTGATACTGTTACACAAAATGCTATTTTTTTTAAGTTTTGTATGAATTCTTCAAGTTATATTCCCAGAGTCTCAATTCCTCAATTGAGGACTAAAAGTTTAGGTTTCTTAATGGTTAGTACCAAATTTCTTCCTAAATAATCCCATTGATACACTGACTCAAACTCACTGCTCTTGAGTCAGCTTGGACTCACGCTGACTCTCCCTCAGGTTTCCATGGCAGGAAGTTGTGATGAGGTAAAGAGTGTCCACCTTTTCTCAGAAGAGCAACTGCTGGATAAGAACTGCTAGCCTTTTGGTTAGAAACCCAACATGATATGCACAATGCTACCAGTGATCCTTGATAAAGCATGTTGTGTTGTTGTAAATGCCAACTCATAATGACCCTATGAAAAACAGATCTGAACTCTGTCCTGTTCTGTGCCATCCTTATCATCCCCAAAACCCTTGAGTTTATTGCTGGAGGCAGGGGTCTTCCTCTTCTTAGCTGACCTGCCCAAGCATGATGTCCCTTTCCAAGGAATAGCTTCTCCTAACAACATGCCCAAAACACGTGAAACTAAGCGTCACCATCTTTGCCTGCAAGGAACATCTGGTTGTACTTTCTTTAAGACATTATCTGTTTGTTCAGTTTCTTAAGGAAGGAAGTCCATAGGAAATTGAACACTCTTCTCCAACATCAAAGTTCAAATGCAATTTGATTCTTCTGTCATCCTTACTGATCATCCAGCTCTTAGATGCATAGCAGGTGACTGGAAAGAGTATGGCTTGAATCAGGTGCACCTTAGCCTTTAAACGGAAATCATTACTTATCAAGATTTTGGAGATATTCCTAACAGCACACTTAACCAATGCTATATGCCTCCCAATCTCCTGACTGCTAGTACAAAGGATGTGGGCTGTGGATCCAAGCAAAATGAAATTGTTCACAATTTCAGTATTTTCTTCATCTTTCATGATGTTATCCATTCACTCAGTGATGAGGAATTTTGTTTTCTTGATGTTGAAATGTAATCCATATTGAAAACTAAAGTCCTTGATCCTCTGCAGCAAATGCTTCAGGCCCTCCTCAGTTTCATCAAGCAAGGTTGTGTCATCTGCATAACGCAGGTTGTTGATGAGCTTTCCTCTGATCCTGATGCCACACTCTTCTTTTCAAAGCTCAGCTTCATTAATGATTAATTACTAATGAATAATGCTGTTTGGATAGGAATCTACTATTTTTCTTGTGTAAGGAAAGAGACTAGTTTTAGAAGTTGGTTAGTCAACATATTCCTCAAAACAAGCTATGAAGGAAGGATTATTATTTCTAAACTTCAGACGAGGAAATGTGAAATGACCAGACTAACTGAGGTCATATATGCAGCAAGCTGCAGGGCAGGAATGCAAATACAGATTTTAGTCATTCTTTGGCGTCATCTCAAGAAATCAAAATAACCTGCAATTATATTCTTAACTTCCTCTTTGGCCTGATTATTTTTAGATTGGTTCCCCTCACCCCTATTTCTTACTGTGGTAAATATATATATTTTACACAATACAATTGCTTTAAAATATTTAACAACATTACTTAGTTGTACAATCATACCATTATTTTCATTTTTAATCACTTTAACAGAAATTTAGTGCCTCTTGAACAATAACTTCCTTTCCCCTTCTCTGTTGTTATCACAATCCCTAACTATGATCTCTATTTATTTCCTTGTTCATAGATGTGGGGTCATATAATATTTGTCCTCTGTGTGTAACTTTTTCACTCAGCCTGACATTTTCAAGGTTCATTAATATAATAGCATGTATGAAGAACTGCATTTCTCTTTACGGTTGAACAATACTTCATTGTATTTACATAATACAATTTGCTTATTCATTCATATGTTCATTGAAATTAGGATTCTTTCCATCAGATTTTTCTTTTTAGATTCCAAATCTTAGGCAATTGATTCATCCACATTTGAGGAGTATAGAGTATCTGCTGCCTTGTTACAGTTGGGTTGGAACTGACTGAGAACTTAATATCCTGCAATTTTCTGTGGCTCTATATCATATGGGATAAGACTGCCCTTCTCTCTCTTACAAAAACAGGTGGATTTGAACTTCTAGAGATATTCAGCCTTTGGATTATCAGCACAGCTTCCTATGGGCTGTGCTTCCAGGTCATTTACATGTGTCAAGTGCATGTATATATGGAAAGGATTATAGCAAAATATGCAAACAGCTGGAGTTAGAAACCAAAAGGGAAGAACAGTCTCAGCATTGCTCAAGCTGAAAGAACTGAAGGTCAAAATTCAAACCTCTAGTTGCAATACTGAAAGATTATATGGACAAAATGTTGAATGATGCAGGAAGTATCAAAAGAAGATATAAAGAATACACAGTCACTGTATCAAAAATATTTGGTTGATGCTGAAAACACTTAAACAAGTATTATGTAATAAAAAGCCAATGGCAATGAAAGATGTTCAAGCTATATTAAAGGCATTGTTGTTGTTGTTGTTGTTAAGAGCCATTGAGCTGTAGATGACTCCTAGTGACCCTATGAATGAAAGACCTGAACACTTGTATAACTTTGATCGTTTTTCAAACTTGATAGAGTTTCCGGAGGCAAGCTATTTTGGAATTGAATGCCATTCCTACTTCCAAGCTTGTTTTAGTCAGTGAGCTCCATCAAACACTGTCCACTCTGGGTAACCGTTATCACATTTGACACATCAGTGTCACAGTGTTTCGCATCACAGCAACCAAAATTTACCTCTGCACAGCAAATGGATAGACCAGTTCTATACCACTTAGAAGAATGTTTGACCAAAAATAATTAAAACCAGGCCCGAGGGCCGCAGATTAAAATCACCCACCTTTGACTTGGTCACATAACTTTCTATCCACTAGGCCAACAGAGCTCGCTCTCTCTCTCGCTCTCTCTCTCTCTTTCTCTCTCTCTCTCTCTCCTGCTGTTGTTATTTTTAAGTGCCATAGGGTCTAAACGACTCATAGCGACCCTGTGAATGAAAGACCTGAACACTTGAATAACTTTCATCGTTTCTTCAAGTTCATAGAGTTTCCGCAGGCAAGCTATTTTGTAAGTTGATACCACTCTTGCTTCCAAGTTTGTTTTAATTAAAGGCATTGGCAAAAAAAATAAGGCCCCAGGAGTTGATGAGAGACCAGCTGACATATTTCAACAAGTGGATACAACCCTAGATATGCTCTAGTCTATACCAAGAAATTTGAAGGATGGCTTACTGAACAGTAGACTAGAAGAGATCCAGATTTGTTCCCATTCTCAATAGTCATGATCCAACAGGCTATGGAAATTATCAAACAATGTCATTAATATCACAGGCAAATGAAATGTTCCTGAAGAAAATGAAGAAGTAGTTGAAACAGTCTACCAACATGGACCTACCAGCAATTCAAGCTGGATTCAGAAGAGACTACAGCAGGAGAGGTACAATTGATCATTTCAGATAATCTTGGCTGAAAGCAGAAAATACCAGAAAACTGTTTGCTTGTGTCTTATTGATTATACAAAGGCCATTGACTGTGTGAATTTTAACAAATTATGGCTAACTTTGAGGAGATTAGGAACCCTAGAATATGTAATTGTTCTTATGTGAGACCTGTGGTCTGATCAAGAAGCTAGTAGCTGTATACAAGGGAAGACTGTTGTTATGTACTGTCGACTGTGACTCAGAGTGAGTTTATGAACAGCAGCTCTGAACCCTGCTCTATCCTGAGCCAATCTCACTGTCTCTGACTCTCCTACCTTCATTGATCCAGTTATTGTGTCAATCCATCTCATCCAGGGTCTTCCTCTCCTGTGCTGTTCTTTCTAATATCCTTCTCCAAAGACTGGTCAGTTTAAAAATCAGAAAATGTACTTCAGGATTGTATCCACTTGACATACCTATCAATCTTTATGCTGACTAAATACTTGGAAAAGCTAGATTATATGAAGAAGAATATGGTCTCAGGACTGAAGGAAAACTCATCAAACAACCTTTTTTATGCAATTGACACAACCTTGCTTGCAGAAAATAAAGAAGACGTAAAGCACTTGCTGCAGAAAATCACAGACTTAAATACGGATATTTCCACATAAAATAAAGAAAAACTTCACTAGTGAACTGATAGGCAACATCATGATAAATGGAGGAAAGATCCTCCATTTTATTTTGGTTGGATCCACAGTCAACACCCGTGGGAAAAGCAGTCAAGAAATAAGAAGAATATTGCATTCACAAAATTTGCCATCAAGGACCTCTTCAAAGTGCTAAATAGCAGTGAAGGTCATTTTAAAGGATAGGGTGTACCTGATCCAAATCATTATATTTTCAATTGCTTCCTTTACATATGAGATAAGATACGAATAAAAATGACAGAAGAATTGATAATTGGGAATATCACTGTTGGACAAGGGTACTAAATATTCCATGAAATTCCGAAGAACAAACAACATTGTTTTGGTTGGAGGAAGTGCATCTAGGATGCTCTTTAGAGGCAAAGATGGTGACACTTCTCACACACTTTGGGAATGTTGTCAGGAGGAGCTAGTCTTTGGAAAAATGCATCAGGCTGAGAAAGGTCAGAGTCAGAGGAAAACGAGAGACCTTCAACAAGATGGATTGACATAGTGACTAGCAATGGACTGAAGCTTATCATAGGTCATGAGGACAGGGTGGGCTATGACATGGTTTAGATCTGTTGTTGGTAGGATCGCTGTGAGTCGTAGTTGACTTGATGGCAATTTAAGACAGTAGCAGCAACAATATCTATAACTATATTGATTGATCACTGCTAGATATTCATCCTCCTGACTCCAGGCCTTGAGTCCAGCCAGTCCTTTGACAATTGAAACTATGGTTGTTTCAACAAAGGTGACATTCTATTTGGTATCATATAAATGATATTCTAGAACCTGGGTATTATTTTCTCCCTTTCATAGTGTCTTATGATTTTCATTATTATTTTAATTCTTTGGATTAAAATATTTTTGTGGTCTTTTGTAAAAGTAAGTATCTTGCCAGACAAATCTGAAATTCTAAAAACCTTTTGGAATAAGGAGCCAGGAGAGAAATATTCTACTGGATAGTGTAGGAAGAATAAAGCCTCTTAAGAGACCTAGGCAGCAGCATATGTGTTTTATGAAAGACACTTTTAGGCCAGACATTCTTTTTTTTTTTTTTCCCTATAATTATATTTTATTAATTTTCATAAACATTTACAGAGATTTTGGGCTTCCACTCATTCATTGTTGCACTATTCTCTCTACCCTCCTCCCAGTTTGTTCTTGTCCAAATGCCACAGTGCTTGTCAAAGCCAGTTCTGATTAATCTTCTTTGTCAGTGTATCCTTTGCCATTCCCTATCACTCCTCCCTGAGAGAGACTTCACCCTGAGTCATAAGGAAAAGGGGACGGTGTATTCTCTTAGCTACTTCCTGCTGAAAAGGGACGCTGTGGGTTTCAGGGTGAAGATCTTCTCTCACTACTCTAAAGGGCCCCTTTGGCAGTAGGAAACACATAGACTATTATGGAGATTGATTTTGGAATTCAGATGCACTCTTATTGATTGTGCTTGGCTGTACATGTACATATCCTTCAAGATGTATCATGGGGGTGTTGCAACCTAGAAGACACAAATTTGACTAACAAGTTATAAGTACATGAGTCCAAAAATTATGGAAAAGTAAAAGAAAAGATTCTTTCATTGTTTTACAAACCCTCCCCCAGGTCCCCTCCACCATGCAGCCCTCGCTCAAGTCTCCTGTGATGACAGAAATACCCAGTTACATCTCTCTTTTAGACGGTTCTCTCCCTCCTCTGCTTCAGTGCAGTATACATTATTGAACCCATCTTACTCAGTCTCTCCCCAACCCCAAGGACAGTCCCATTCTACAACAGTGGCATCATGTAATATTTGTCCTTTTGTGACTGGGATATTTCACTCAGCATAATGTTCTCCAGAGTCAACCATTTTGAATAATATTGCATGAGTTCCTTGTTTTTTAATGCAGCATAGTATTCCATTGTGCGAATATACCACAGCTTCTCTAGCCATTCGTTTGTTGATGGGCACTTAGGTTGTTTCCAACTCCTTGCTATTGTGAACAAAGCTGCAATGAACATGGGTGTGCATAAGGCCAGACATTCTAATTGCTCATTCTTTTCCTTTATAAAACCAACTTGGTCACTTACCAGTCTACTCAAGAATATATTGAGGTTATAAAAGCTATAGTATAGATTTAAAATGAATGTTTTAAACTTATAGTTTGCATACAGTAAGATATAAAGGTTTTTAGATTTATTTTTTTATGAGGTCCACACCCATTTGAATAACACATTAGTTAATGTATCTAACATTTTGATCACCATAGAAAGTTCGCGCATGTCTGTTGACAATCCCCCTATGCTTGCTACCAGGCAAACAGTGATTTCTATCACCATAGACCCACCACCTCCATCAGGAGAGAAAGATGTGACCGATTTAATAAAAAGTACAGTCTTGGAAACCTTATGAGGAGCTTCTACTCTGTTTTGATTATGAGTTTGAATAAATTCAGTTGCAATAAATACTGAATATCTGCTTTGTAATAGTATTTCCTTGACAACTGGTTATGTTTAGCATCTTTTACTGTGGATATTGAAAATTCCTACATCTGCTTTTGTAAAGTGTCTATGTAACCCATTAGCCCATTTCAAAATCTAATATATATGCCTACCTGAAGCTAGTTTCTACTCACTGCCTTCTTTACGAAGGATATAAGCCACACTTTTCCTATGTCTTTTCAAAATTAGTTGTTTTTATTTGAATATTGAACATTGTAGATACTATATTGTAGTGATTCTTGATCCTACCATGCTTAAGAGGTACTGTGGGTGTTGTATTTTTGTTGTTTTTGTCATTGTTGTTTTTATTTGGATACATAATTATATTGAGAGGACGTTAATCATGAGTCTTTGTCTCTGTTAAGGAATACTGCTGATTATAGCTTTGATTTATTCTTCTTTCACTACTGAGTACAATGCTGACTAGAAACTTGTCATCATTACATTCTTTTCAGACTGAATAATTTATTTCTATGTTAAGTTCCCTGAGTATTTTTGGTTTTAGTCACAAACAGATACTTAAGTTTTCAGATTCCCTTTCTACATCTATCGAGTTATTAATTAGTAATGAAGTTTTTCTCTTTAAGTTTGTTGCTATTGTCCATTGCATTGATCACATTTACACAGAGATTAACCTTGTCGTTGGGTGCTGTTGCATTGACTACGCCTCCTAGCAGCCCCATTAGCGGTGGTTCTGAACCTTGCTCTGTCCTGCGCCGTCGTCATCTTCTCTGATCTACTCGAGCTCATTGTTACAGTCACTGTGTCAGTCCATCTTCCTGAAGGTCTTCCTTGTTTCTCCTGACCCTTCTCTCCTCCAAATATGATGTCCTTTACTAAGGACTGGGTCCTCCTAACAACATGCCCAAAATATATGAAACAAAACTTCTTCATCCATGCCTCCAAGGAGCACCCTGGCTGCACTTTCTCTGAAATGTATTTGTTCTCTTGGCAGTCCCTGAAATATTCATTACTCTTCTCCAAGACCACAACTCAAGGAAATTGATTCTTTGGTCATCTTTTTTTTATTGTCCAACTTTCAGATGTAGAGCAAATAACTGAAAACACCATGATTGAATCAGATATACCTTAATTTTTAAAATGATATAATTTCCTTTAAATTTTTTTATTTTTATTTGTTGTTGTTGTTGTTATGTGCCGTCGAGTCGTTTTCGACTCATAGTGACCCTATGCACAACAGCCCTAAACCCTGCTCTATCCTGCGCCAACCACACTGCCTCCGACACACCCATCCCGATTACCCCAGTCACCGAATCAATCCATCTCATAGAGGGTCTTCCCCTCCTGCGCTGTCCCTCCACCCTCCCAAGCAT
>NW_006399752.1:17712287-17713516 GCF_000299155.1 Elephantulus edwardii
TGACCCAACTGAGTGTGGAAACTACAGAACAGTGTCATTGATTTCACATGCAAGCAAGATTCTACTGGAGATTATCCAAAAATGATTAGAACATCAGCAGCATTTTTATTTATTTTATTTTCTATCTTAGTTTTTGTGTGGATACCGTCAAATCAAATCTGATTGGTACAGAAAATTAGTATGTCATACCTCTGGGATTGCAGTGCAGGTTGCCACTAGCCCACCAGAGTTCCCTTAAAATCATATAATTTCCTCTTAACACCTTAAAGAGGTCCTTGTCAGCAAGATTTCTTTTGGATTTTTGACTGCTGAGGCCAAAGGCACTGATTGTGGAACAAAGTAAGATGAAACCGTTGACACCTTCAATTTTCTCTCCATGTATTATGGTGTTACTTTATTGACCCAGTGGTAAGAATGTTTGTCTTCTTGATGTTGAGGTGTATGAAGACTAGTTTTTGATGTTAGGTAGCAAACATTTAAGTCCTTTTTTGCTTTTGGTAAGCATGGTTGTGTCGTCTACCTAACACAGGTTGTTGGTCAGTCTTCTTCTAATTCTAAGCCACACTTTAATTGTGCTCATATTAAGCCACTTTATAATTAGATAAAGAAGCTGTATTCTGAGCAGAGGAAGGGAACGCCACACTGTAAAATCAAGAAGGATGTATATCAGAGCTTTAGTGGCTTTACTGTCAATCCAAAGGCCTGCAGTTCAGCTCCACTGGCTGCTCTGTGGGAGAAAGAAGGGCAATCTTCTCCTTATTGCCTCCGAAAACCCTTTGGAGAGTCAGCCATGGTCAGAGCTGACTCAAAGGCATATGAAAGCAATACTTATGCAAATTATTTGTTTGTAGCTTTCTTGTAATGTCTTTGGATTTATTAGCAAGGTAATTTGAGCTCTAGAAAATGAATTGAATCATTCTCTCTTCCACTATTTTGTGGTAGAATTTGTATAAGACTGATATTCGACTCCCTCCCCCCTCAATATTTTGTAAAATACACTGGGAAAGCTCTGTAAGTGTGGAGTTTTCTCTGTGATAAAGTTTCAAATGATGAATGAAATATTTACAACAAATACAGTGAAATTTTCTATTTCTTCTTGCATTAGTATGTTTAAGATATATTCATCAATGAATATATCTAATTAACTTTGTTGATGTTTGTTGTTAAGTGCCACTGAGCGGTCCTATGAATGACCTGAATACTTGTATAACTTTTGTCATTTCTCCATG
>NW_006399752.1:17724067-17726637 GCF_000299155.1 Elephantulus edwardii
TGCTCTGTTCTGACTACTGCCTCTTGGTCCGAGTATAGGTTTCGTATTAACACAATTTAATATTCTGGGATTCCCATTCTTCTCAGAGTCAGCCATATAGTTTCATGATATTGTGTGTCCTTGTAAGATATCCCTAACATATATTATAAGTTCTCTTCCTATACAATTTACTGTCTCTGAAAAGCATCTGGAGGGTCATTTATACAACAGTTCCGACATGACAGCACACAATAACAACAATAAAAAATATTTTGAGAGAGTAAACATGTTTTACCTATTTAAAGTAATCCATAAATTATAAAATTGTGTTTTTTAGCACATACATATAAGTGTAAGAAATTCTGACAACTCACCTCATCCCCAGGGGAAAAAGTGCCTAAGAAAGTATAGCTAGAGTGCTCCTTAGAGGCAAGTAGGCTGAAGTTTCATCTTACATACTTGGAGCATGATTTTAGGAGAGGCCATTCTTTGGAAAGGGACATCATGCTTGGAGAGGTGGAGGGTTTGTGGAAGAGAGGAAGCCCCTCAACGAGAATGACTGGTACAGTAAGTGTGTCACAGGATAAAACGAGGTTCAGATCTGTGGTCCCCAGGGGCTCTATGAGTTGTACTTGATTCTATGGCATGTAACAGCAGCAACCAGCAGCTGTGTGCTTATGGAGTATGTGGTGTGGCAGGTACTCTGTGTAATGATTTTATGTGCCAAAGACAAGTCTGTTTTCAAAGCTTTCACTGGTTCTGCTGCTGAGGATCAAGTTCTAAACTAGGTGAATGTTTCTTTATTTAGCAAAACAATGTCATGTGTGTTGGGACACACACAAGGAAGTCCAGAATTTAGCTTGCTATGAGGAAAGGAGAAATCCTTTGTAAAGGTCTGGCAGCGGAAGAGGGAGTAAGAAGAGAGAGGCTTTTGTTAATTGGCAGGAGGCCATGAGACTAGAGTCTAAAGGGAAAAAAGTTTTGGGAAATTCCCTCTGCACGAGGAATGTCCTTAAATTTCTATGAGAGATATCTGCTAGGTGATTATATTTGTTTTCTGTTTGAGGTTTTAATGAACCAATGCTATTTACTACAGAATTTCAGTTTGACTTTATAATATTTTGGGTAGATGGAGAAGATGGGAGGGGATTCGTGTGTGGGGCAAATTAGACCAGAGGGAAGAAAATTTTAGTCTGTAGGGAGTTACACTGCTAACCCAAAGACCATGTTCTACTGGCAGTTTGAATCCACTGGTGGCTCCAAGGGAGAAAATATGCACGGTCTCCTTTGTGATTCACAGCCTTAGAAACTCAGTGGAGGGTCTACCATGAGTCGGTTCTCACCTGAAGGCAATGAGCATTGAGTCTGACAGCATGGAGGTTAACAACTTCTCACCAGAACCAACTTGGCAAAAGATGTAAGCAAAATCTATTTTCCTTAAAAATGGGGCTGTGCTTTTTAATGCATATACATATAGATTCTGCTCCTGAGAACTTTTAGTTGCATTTGGAAAAGTAAAGAATCCTTTGGTTCACCCTACACCTTCTGAAGCACATCTTCAGTCGAGTCCTAGGAATCTGCCTTTTCAATTCTCTCCCTGAGTCATTTTTAGACAAACTGGAGTTTGAGAAGCTCAGCTGTACAGGAAGTTAATCCTTTGATACTGCTGGTATGTGTGGGTGAGGTGAGGTGGGGTGGCAACATTTTTCTTTCTTTCAGGATGCCTTTCAAGGGTCTTGAGGAGTGAGGTCACGAAACACTTGTGCAATTGCATTTCTTCTGATTCTGAGCAGAAACAACTAACAGAAAACTAATTTTAAGATTTCTGAAAAATCAGTCTGTGCTTGCAGAGCCCTTCTTTTGTTTCCTGACAAATAGCTTGTTGACACTAAAAATGAAAGGTGTATTTTCTGGCACTGCTTCTGCCTTTTCTTCCACCAGAGCAAGCTGCTCTCTGGGCATAGCTGGTTACTACCATTTGAAAGTCCAGTGGTATCGTTTACACAAGTTAGAAACAACATTTATCATTACGTCTTCATTTTGCCACTAGTTATTAATGATAGTAACATGTAATGGCTACGTAGATGCACAGGGCCAAATTATTAATAAAAGAAAAAAGAAAGAAAAGCTGTGCCTTTTCTTCCTATTTTTAGTAGACTGCCGGTCTCATACCTTGTAGTACAGTAGAGAGGACTGTGTGATGTAGTCTGACTTACCTGATTCCCTTCTACCCCCAACAGAGTAGTAACATTAGTTCTACAGTCCTGTACAACTGCTGTGAAGGTAGCTCCAGTTACATACACACAAACACACAGTAGTACAGCCAGCCACATAGAAATCAGTTTGTACATTTTAATTTCTTAAAATAAGAATTTAAGAGATATTTGGGGGGGAAAAAGGCCTACCTTGGTTATTCCACTCTATTGGAAGTATTATTTCCGTTCCTTTTAAAAAAAATATATTTTATTTTAACGAAAGTTTACAGAGACTTTGGATTTCCATTCATTCATGGTTGCACACTTTTCCCCTTGCCCATTCCACCCCCCAGTTCACTTTTCTCTTTGAAAAGTAAAAAAAAAAAAAAAAAGAAA
>NW_006399752.1:17726737-17734540 GCF_000299155.1 Elephantulus edwardii
AATCAGGAAGCTCCACCAAACACTGTCCATCATGGGTAACCATTATCGCATTTGACACATCAGTGTCACATGTGTACAGCAAATGGACAGATCAGTGCTATACCACTTATTAGTTGTCAAATTTATAGACACACAGTTGCTAATGTTGTTACTATTTACTCTAGAGTGTTAACTGACTCATAGCTGGTCCTCATGCAGGTTTTCAGAGGCTGAAATAGCATGAAAGGAGATTGCCCATCTTTCTCCTGTAGAACTGCCAGTGGATTTGAACTGCCTGTCTTTGGAGTGACCACACAGCTATTACCCACTAGACCAGCAGAGCTCCTTAAAGTTCCTAATAATATTCCTTTCTTTTTCTCTGAATGTCATATGAAACATTGATTATCACTTTAAATGTTGATAATGAAAATTTCTTTATGATTTTTTTTTCTTGGATGACATTTCTTAAATGATTACAGTGTTTATTCATCTCTTTTTTTAAAAACAAACTTCTCTTTATCTATTTATTAATCTTTACAGAATATCAACTTTTTCCTATATTGCTTATGAAAAAAAGATTTTTTTTATGCTTTATCAATTTTCATTGCTGCCTTTTTTGTTAAAAAAAGTTAATTTTTTTCCTGTTTTTATCTTTTTAGAGGAAAGCCTGGTATGATCTTGAAAAAGAAAAAAAGTGCATTTTGGCCTGCTTAGAGATTTATGTCAAGATAATTTTAAAATATTTTTATTATCAAGGGATTAATTTTTAAAGTGACATGATCATTGCAGTAGATTCAGTTTCAACTAATTACATATGATGGGCATGAAGATGACAGCAGAGAAATCATAAAGCAGAAAATTCTGTTTCCTACTTGTCAAACCAAACTGCTATAATTAGTGATTTAATAACACTTTAATTGAAGGAGAAATCATAGTTATATATTTCAGGCAATTATGTCCCTTTTCTTATATCTTCTAACTTATCCATCATTATCTATAAAATTTTGTCTATGTCATTGATATATTGATAATACATGCTAATTACAAAATTTTTTTCCATGCTATTTTTTTAAAATGTATTTCTCCCAAAATCTGACATTGGAATGACATATGGTATCGCTTGGTGGTGTTGTTGTTAGATGCCATTGAGTAGTTCAATTCATATGGACTTTGAACAACAGACTTGAACTCTGTCCTATTATGTACCCTCCTCATCATTTCTGACAATTTGAACCCATTGTTACATTCACTGTGTCAGTCCATCTCGTTGAGAGCCTTCCTCTCTTTTGCTGTCTCTCTACCTTTCTAAGCATGATGTTTCTTTCCAAGAAATAATTTTGCCTAACAACATGCCCAAAGCATGTGAGATGAAGCTTTGTAATCTATGCCTCCAAGGAGCACTCTGGCTGCACCTTCTCTAAGACATATATGTTTGTCCTTTGGAAAGTCTATGGGATATTCTCCAATACCACAGCTCAAAGGTATCAATCAATTCTTCTTGTCTTCCTTATTCATTGTCCAGCTCTCAGATGCATAGCAAGTGATTGGAAAGATCATGATCTGAATCAGGGACACCTTATTCCTTAATCTAGATTTCTCCTTACTAGATTGTAGAGGTCTTTGAGTTCAGACTTTCCCAGTGCAGTGCCTCTCCTGATGTTCTAATTGCTGGTATGTAGGGTATTGATCTTGGATCCAAGCAGGAGGAAATCACTAACAATTTCAATCTTTTCTCCATCTATCATGATGCTGCTTATCAGTCTAGTAGTGAGATGTTTTTTTCTTGATGATGAGATGCTGTCTATATTGAAGGCTGTAGTCTTTGATCTTCTGAGGCAGATGTTTCAAGTATTCTTCACTTTCAGCAAGCAAGGTGTGTCATGTGCAATACACAGGTTATTGATGGGATTTTCCTCTGATCCTAGTATGACATTCTTCATAGAGCTCAGCTTTTTAAATGATTTACTCAGTACACAGAATAGATAAATACAGGAAGAGGATAGACACTTGATGCACACCTGCTTAATTTTAAACTGTGTAGTGTTCTGCTCTATTCATCCAACAGCTTACTTGTCTGGACATAGTTTTCACATAAGCACAATTGTCTGAGATTCCTACTTCTTTTAATGTTAGCCATAATTTGTTATGATCCACACTGTCAGATACCTTTGCATAGTAAAAAAAGCACAAATAGCCTTCTTATATTCTCTGCCTTCAGTCAGGATCCATCCGGCATCAGCAATTATATCCCTGTAATGATGTTGGTGCATAACTTCCACATTCTATTGAATCACCTTGTTGATGGTGGAAACAGTTATCGATCTCTTCCAGTCAGTGGGTCAGGCAAATTTTCTGGCATAGATTAGTGAGTCCAGGGCTGCATGTGTCAATGAAAACTTGTCAATTGATATTCCATCAATTCCTGGGCCCTTATTTTTCACCTTCAATGCCTTCAATGAAGTTTGAACGTCTTTCTTCATTACCACTGACTCTTGATCATGTGATACTTATGGAAATATTTCACTGTCGGCCAATTCTTTTTGATAGACTGACTTTTTTCTTTCTCTTTTTAAAAATGCCTCTATTGTAATTTGTATGAAAGTTTGTATGACAGATGTAGTTTTCATCAAAGAATTAATGTACCTTTATTTTGGGTACCTTGACTGGAATCCTCACAATAGAGCAAAATTCTTCTCACACCCTCCTTGTGTTTCCATTCCTCCTTCTTTCTTTTCCTTTTTTTTACCTTCAGGGATTTATCACTGAGAAAATGCAGTTTTGTGATCTCATATGATTGACTGTAAGGAGTTCGTACTTCCCTGGGGTTATTATTCACCTTGCTGTGGACCACTGAGTTGAAACCAGATCCTAGCTGACCCTACAATGAGTTTTCAGAGGAAGTAAATTGCACAGGAGGAGATTAGTCAACTTTCTCCCATTGAGAAGCTGGTGGATTCAAACCACATACCTTTACATTGGTAGTACAATTCCTTACCTCTTAGCCATAAGAGTAGACCTTTTTATTTTTTTGGTTCAAAGTTCACCCATGTATGTGAGTTTAATTCTAAGCTAAAAGGGTAAATAAGGGCCGTAGTCTTAGAAATGTTACCAATTTCTATCAGACTAATAAGCCTTCACTTTTTAATCATTTTGAGTATCATTCCACAATTTTCTCTCCTCTATCCAGTACCTCCTACCATGACCCTTTTCAGAGCTGATGGCAATACTAGCTGGGCGTCGTCTAGATGTTCTGGTCTCAGGGTTGTTGTGACTGGGTTTTTAATGATCCATTATTAATCTTTAATTATTTCCTTGTGGATTTGATTTTGTTCACCTTCCCTTGCTCTAGACAAGGACAGAACAATAATTATACCTTATATGATGACTACTACTTAGCTGGGTCACTATTAATTATATATCTTAGAGAAGTAAGAACAATGTCATTGACAAACGTACACACATCTATGTTCATTGCCTGTGTAATGATAAATATTTAAAACGACTCATAAAATGCTTGAACTAGGAGGAAATAGTGCTAAGTGATATAAGTAATTTAAAAAAGGATACATTTTATATGAAACTACTACTTTAAAATTAAAGAAAAAGTTTACACATGTAACAAAATATTCTTTGAAGGTTAATAGAAATGGGATGTAAAGGAAGAGAAAATCGTTAAAAGGTAGCTAGGTACTAACTTGGGTGAAGGTAAAGGCAATATATGATAAGGAATAGGTTGCCATTAAATTACCAAAAACCCATGGGAAAGTCAGCTATGGATAAATTACAACTCAATGGCATTCTACAAAATACACTGAAGCTGAACAGGAATGGAAAGGCCAATGAGACAATGCACAGGAATATACATATACAATTGACACAGGATAAGTCTACATGAATGTAGTAGAGCATGCAGGGTGCAAAAGTATGGAAACTTTTTAGATATTACTAACTGCCTTTAGGGAGTTTAGCATGAGGCTTGGAAGCTGAATAAGGTCAATTGACAGAATAGAGCCCATAAATATAGTATTTTACATTTTGCTTTGGTGAGTAGCAACAGAGGTCTTGAAAGGATGTGAATGGCCATCTAAGGTTCAACTGTTGATCTCTCTTTGCCTCGAGCAAAGTTAAGTGAAGGAAAACAAAGACATATAGAAAGGACTAGTGTGCCACATGAAACATTGCTTCCACAACCCTGAAGATGGAAGGACTAGGTGATGCCTGATTGCTATTGCTGACTTTTCTGAAAGTAATCACAGTAGGAGGTTCTCAATAAAGTAGGAGGAAACTTTGGAACAAAACTCAAAATAATTAATGATAATAATAATAAAAGAGGCCTGGACTATGACCTTTTTTGTTGTTAGGTGGTGTTAAGACTATTTGTACAAAGAACAAAGTTTGTGGCAGGACAGTCATATTTGACCATTACCAACTCACAAAAGGGAATTATTCCTGTTAATAAAATAAACAACACAAAATGAATTTTCAGGAGGTCACACATGTCCTTCATGCTCTTGCACCTCTTCTTACTCTTCCCAACACCAATATTACTGTTTTACTAGGTCCAAAACCCATTGCAATAGCCCACAAACCACACAGAAGCCTACTAGGAAAGTCAAAAGGCTATCATTCAGGTTAGTAGCAGAACACAATCATTCACTCAAGACAGCTTCTCAAATATGCTCACAGACATCTCAGCCTTGAACCTGATGGCATCTCAGCCTTGAGCCTCATGGCTTTAGGCCAATGTTAGAAAGCTCTCAGCCCTGTACAATATGACTTTCTCCCTCTGTTCACTCAGTTGTATAACAAACTTAGCCAAAGGCTCCTAGTTCTCATCTACATGTTAGCAGACCCAAGGCTCACCACATCGCACATCAGGTTTCCGGTTTGCTGTTGCTGCTGCTGTTCCTTCTGTAGGCCCTTGTCTGGTGCAAGAAGCTCTGGCCTTAGAGGACTCATTGCATTTTCTTGCTTCTTCTTTGGGGTGGTGAGATTTTCAGGTCCTGCTGCTGGATCTGTTCAATTTAAAGACAAGACTAGTCAATCCCCATGTGGGTTGGTAAAACTAACCAATCCCCTTGTAGATAGGCTAACATACCCTCATTACACATTTCTGCCTATCCACATTGCAGAATTGGTCAATGGCTAGGAAAGCCATTTTGAACAATAAGCCCTTAATATCACACTATGACTCATAGGGACCCAAAGAAGAACAGATCTAAAACCTTGCCCAATCCTGTGTTATCATTATAATCACCATCATGCTCATGCCGATTTTTACATTCACTGTGTCAATTAATTTTGTTGAGTGTCCGTCTTCCTTTAATCTCTGACCCTTTACGTACCCTAGCCTGATGTGTCTCTCCAAGAACTGGTTCCTCCTGAGAATATGCCCGAAGTCAATGAGATGAAGTTCATCATCTTTGACTCCATGGAAAACTCTGGTTGTACTCCCTTTAAGACAGACTTGTTTGCTCTTTTGCAAGTCCAAGGGGAGTTTAATACTCTTCACTAACAATGCAATTCAAAGTCAGTTATTCTTTGGTCTTCTTTAGTCATTATCCCACTTTCTAACTCATAGGAAGCATTTGAGAAGATTGGAGCTTGGATTAGGCACATCATAGTCTTTAAATTGTCAGCCTTACTCTTTAGACCTTTGAAGAGTTCTTGGACAGCAGATTTCTCCAATGCAACACTTATTTTGACTTCTTGACTGCGGCTATGTTGATCCAAGTATCCTTTAATCCACCTCTGTGATTTAATAATTAACTGAACAGTAGGCAGGTATGAAATGTGAACAGTGACACCGAGGAAGTACATGTTCCTTATAACAACCGGCTGTACAAGATCAAAGAGCAGTATTTGCCCAAAGATAAAGCTAAAAAGGCAAGAAGAGTTAGAAAAGGACAAACAGAAACCATAATCTCAGGGCAGGAACAGGAAGGGTGCTGTTCCATGTAGTTCACTGTCACAAACCAGAATGTGTATATGTTTTTGAGTGGAAAATTAAAAATGAATGTTATTTAAAGAAGGGAGTTACACTATAATACAAAGGCAGACAGTTTGAGTCCACCAATTGCTCTTTGGCAGAAGGATGGACAATCTTCTTTTGTGTGATTTACTACTTCTGAAAAACCTCTGGAGAGTCAGCTATGGGTTGGTTCTGACTTAGTGGCACATAGCAGCAACAACATTGTTTGAAGATCAGTACATACTTATTTACCTCTCTTCATAATTTATAGAAGTCAAGTGGAATAACGTACTGAGACTGCTCTTAGACTGTAAGAAGCATTAGGAATAAAAGACACCATGTCTTGTCACTAGCTACCACTGCTGTATTCAGGGATATCATTGCTAATGTCATAAGGATCCTAGATGAAAGAAAAGAGTACTGGAAGCATGTCTACTTGTGTTTTATTGATGATTTGGAAGCATTTGACCATGTGGAACACAATAAATTGTGACTAACACTGAGAAGAACGGGAATCCCAGGACACTTGACTGTGCTCATACAAAACTTATACTTGGACCAGGAAACTGTTGTAGGAAGAGAGCAAGGGAACAAACTCTGCGTTGTTCAAATCAAGGAAGGAATGCATCAGAAACTGTGTCCTTTTTCCACACCATTTCATTGTATATGAAGAAGAGATCATTTAGGGTGCTGGACTTTATGCAGAAGAATATGGCATCAGGATTGGAGGAAAACTCATTAACAACCTGCAATATGGAGATGACACAACCTTGCTGACTGAATCGGAGGAGGACTTGCTGCAGAAGGTCAAGGACTGCAGTTCTGAATATGGATTGCAGATCAACATCAAGAAAACAAAGATTCTTACCACTGGGCCAATTGGAAGCATCATGGTAGAGAAGGGATTTAGGTTGTTGCAATTTTATCTTGTTCGGTTCCACAATCAACACTCTTGGTATCAGAAGTCAGAAAGTGACTGAGAATGACCATCCGACAGGCTTCCCAGGCTCAAAGGAAACTGACGGAGGAGTGACCTTAGATCCTTCGCACAACCCCCTGTGGTCTGGGCCACCAGCGCTCCTTATTCTGTGATGTACAGTCACTTGGAGTTGGAATCTACCTCACAGCAATAGCTTTGTTTAAATTTTATTTTATTTTAGTTTGTTTTTATATAGTTGCTTTATTTAGTTTTAGGGAGAATTATTATTTGCTTGCTTGTTTATTAAATTTCAATGCCACATCTGTGATATTGTTCATTATCAAAAAGTTTCACACTAAGTTCTGTGGGGAGATAGTATTAAAGTTGTTATTATTTTCTGCTAAACAACACCAACTAAAAGGACAAATTGCTTTAGGAAAGTACACTGTCAAGGACTTCTCAAAAGCTAAAAACAACAACGACAGTCTAGAGGCCAAGGTATACCTAACCCAGGTCATGCTTGATATTTATCTGTGAGCTGGACAGTGACGAAGGGTGACAGAAAAAGAGTCAATAGTTCTGGAGAAGAGTATTGAACATACCATGGACTGCCAATAGAACAAACATGTCTGTCATGGAGATGGTGAAGCCAGTTTGCCCCATGGAGGTAAAGAGTATGAAACTCTGTTTCATGTACTTTGGGCATACTGCCAGAAGAGGCCAATCCTTGGAAAATGGTATAATGCTTGGAAGGGTAGAGGATCAGTGCAGGAGACGAAGATCCTATATGAGATGGATTGACATAGTGACTGTGGTAATTGGGGGCCAGTGTGTCACAGATAGTAAGATTGTTGTTGTTATGTGCCGTCGAGTCGCTTGCGACTCATAGCGACCCTATGTACAACAGCCCTAAACTCCGCTCTGTCCTGTGCCA
>NW_006399752.1:17739385-17769823 GCF_000299155.1 Elephantulus edwardii
TTTGTTGATGGGTACTTGGGTTGTTTCCAACTCTTTGCTCTTGTGAACAAAGCCACAATAAACATGTGTGTCCATATATCTGCTTGGGTGACAGTTCTGGTTTCTTTAGGGTGTATTCCAAGTAGTGAAATTGCTGGATCAAATGGTATTTCTATTTGAAACTTTTTGAGAAAGCACCATACAGCCTTCCACCATGGTTGCACCATTTTACACTCCCATGAACAGTGTATAAGGGTTCCAGTTTTTTCACAATCTCACCAGCATTTGTTGTTTGCTCCTCTATAGGAGAAAGATGGCTAATATCCTCATTAAGATTTACTATCTCCAAAAATCCACTGGAGATTCGGCTATGTCTCATTTTTTACTTGATAGTACTCAGTCACGATAACAACAACAATAACAACAACATTATTTTCATCAAATATTTCATTTGCCCCCATGGAGTTAGCTAGAGGGTGTCAGTTCTTAGTCAGTGTTGATTTGATTGCAATAACTTGAGTTTGAGTCATTTCCATGTGACTTTAAGTGTAAATATCAAAGAAACCTTTTTCTTGCTTCTTTCTTTAAGAGATCCTCCCAATCTGCCCCTCTTGTGGTCTATCAAATCGGTCTGCTCCCCAACACCTTGTGGGGTCTTCCCCTGGGCACATGCCCTTGTCCTTCCCTTCTGTAGATTTCCGTCTCTTCCAAGTCCTTACTCAAAGTGGATTTTCCATCGTTGGTGTCCTTCAGTGTAAACCCTGGGCACTTAAATGCTCTGGTTTTGTTTCATCATTTTCTTCTTGATTTATTACTCAGAAGGTTCTCTTTCCCCCCCCTTGATAGTCTACCAACCTCAAAGAAAAAGAAAATATATTTTCTATTGCTTTTTTATCTTTTTTCCAAATGATTAGCATGAAATAAATGTTACTGACATATTGTAGCATATAAAATACATAAAAACATACCTTTTGAGGGGATTAAATATATAGGAAAGTTAAGACACCTTAAAAGTATTTACAACCTTTTATTTGTGGAAAATTGTTAAGAAATTAAGCAATAAAATAGTGTGTCATTCTTTGATAAAAACCCAGCAGTAAGGCTTTTGTGAATAAGGATGACAGAAAAAAAATTGAAACCTTTGAGCTGTGGTGGTGGGGAAGAGCATTGAATGTCCCATGGATAGTCTTAGGAACAAACAGATACGTCTTGGGGAGGGTGCAGCTGGAGTGCTCTTCGGAGGCAAGAATGATGACTTAGGGCATATTGCTAGAGGGCGCTATTCTTTGGAGAAGGACATGATGCAGGGAAGGGTGGAGGGTCTTCGCAGGGATGTGAAGGAAAGGAAGACCCTCATCTAGGTGGATTGACACAGTGACTGCTGCAATAGGCTCTTGAATGTCTGGAAGTGTGATGATGTCACTGGACAAAATATGGTTCAGGTTTTTTGTTCATAAGGTCACTATGAGTCATATTCAACTCAACAGCACCTAACAACAACAACAACATTCAGAAACTCTTGGTAACAGCAGCCAGGTAATAAAAAGAAATGAATTGCATTGGGAAAATCTGCTGTCAGGGACATCTCTGGAATACTGAAGAGCCACGGCATCAATCTAGTGACTAAGGTGCGCCTGGTACAGGCCATGGTCTTTGCAGTCACCTGCTATGCATCAGAAAGCTGGACAATGGCAAGGGATAATAGAAGGAGAATTGGTGCCTTTGAGCTGTGGTGTTGGAGAATAGTATTGAAGATACCATGGATTTCTAGGAGAACAGATTCATACTGTAGAGGGTGAAGCCAGGCTGCTTCTTGGAGGCAAGGATTTTAAAGCTCTGTCTTTGGGACTATTGCAAAGAGGGGCCATTACTTGGAGAGGGACATCATATTTGGAAGGGTTGAGGGGCAGTGCAGGAGAGGAAGACTGGATTAGGTGGCTTGACTCAGTGACTGGGGTAGTGGGAGTAGGTGTGCCTGAGACAATGAGATTAGCTCAAGATAGAGCAGGGTTTAGAGCTGTTTTACATAAGTCCACTATAAGTCACAAGCAATTTGATGGCACATAGCAACAACAACAACACAACATTCAGATGGTAGGGACCTCTAGTAGTCTAGTGGTAAGAAGCTATTCTGCAATCCTGAAGACATACAGTTTGAATCCATTCTCCATGGGAGAAGTGTGGGCAATATCCTCGCATGTGGTTAACTCCGTGGAAAACTCACATGAGGATCAGTTACGGGTTGGTTCCAACTAGATGGTACACCAGAACAACATTCAGGTGGTAGGAAGTTCTAATGAAGAAGTCCATAATGACTTGTGCTATTAACACAAAATCTACTTTATCTCTAGAAGGTTTAATCCACCCCTAGCTCCATGAGCAAAAGATCAATAGTGTACTCCCTTCGTGTTTACAGCCTCCGAAGCCCAACAGTCACTATGAGTCACAGTCAACTAAATGGAAGTGTGTATTCAGATGGTGGTCACTTTCCCCCCATTAGTCATGAAATACGTTAACTATTACCCCTGGTAATACTTGTACCATTGGTACAAGTATTCTTCCTCCCTCCCACACATCCAAGAGAAACGTGAATCTAGAAATGTGGAAAAGGATGCTGAGTCAAAATATGACAGTATTAATCCATCTTCAGTCGGCCCCCATCAGCTAATAGCTGACAAAACTCAATGTTTCTTCCATATAAATAATTTTCAGTGAATAAGTTATTTTGTAAGTCTTTAAGGAAAAGGTAATATTCTTTAATAAGATGATATAGGATAGTTTGAATTCATGGCACTAGAAAAAGAATTCTTACAATTAGGTAATTTGAAAAGCTATTTTCTTTAGGAGCAGAAAGGAAATAACTCATGGGAGGAGGTAACTTTTTGGGAGACAGAGATGAGATGCGTATAAGAAGCTAAGTAGGGGCTGTCAACTGTGTAATTAGTGTCCCATATAACCATTAGGAATTCATACTACTATCCAAAAAATTTACTCAGGGACAGAATACATATTTGTGAAGTTTTGTGGAGTATAACATTTTCCTAGGCATTATAAGATCAGTTTATCTTTTTTGGAAGAAGCTATGTTGCAATCCTGAAGGCACAGGCCTCAAAACCACCAGGTGCTTTGAGGGAGAAGGAGGACAGTCACCTCCCATGGGATTAACTATCTATGAAAACCTACCTTAGGTCAGCTGTGGGTTGGTTCCAACAAGACAGTACACACCAATGACAGAATAAAAATTAATAATTAATGTTTTCAAATTAACTCATATTCTTCTCATTTTCAAGATCAAGATTATAAATGTGGTAGATGTGCAGAACAAAAAAAATTCCATTATTTATTTATTCATTTTTATTTCCTGCTTAATAATGGAAAACGTCATTATGTATGTACCACTTGGTTTTGTTTTATGTTTTTTTTTTCATTTAAAAGACAAATCTGTACCAGTTTTCATTTTCTTTTGCATGAATAGGCAGTAGTTATGAAACAAAAACAATGTCTTGAGAATGAATTCCTTTTCTGAACTTTGTTTCTTTGTGATCTTTTCCTTGAGAGATTGTACACCTTTGTTTACTAGACTCAGGGAAGTGAGTTGAGATTATAACTAGATTCTTTTAAAAACACTCATCTCCTCCAGTGAAGAATATACAGATTAGGTCACTTCTCTCGGGAAATTTCTGCAGAATTCCCCTTTGAAAGGATTGTAGTGGTGAACAACAGCAACAAAAAAACTATCTCAACTGCTCCATGCAAGGTGTTTCCTGGGTTCTATAAGACTGCATGTATGTCTTCTAATACTGGTTGTAACATTGTCATTTTATCGTATGTTCTTTGTATGTGTGGCTAGGCGAGATTATTCTTTGGAAATGATCATCATGCTGGGGAAGATGGAAGGGCAGTGAAGGAGAGGAAGTCTCCCAATGATATGGGTTGATGCGATGACCTCAGCAGTGGGATCTAGTGCATCAGAGAGGATGAGCATTGCACAGCATAGAGTAGGGTTCGGGTCAGCTATTCATAAGGTTACTATAATTTGTACTTGACCCAACCCGAAAGCACTTAACAACAACAGCCCTGGTACTTTTGTGATTTGAAGGAAAGGAAAGCCAGATTAATTTGTGATCTTTACATTCATGTACAAGAGTTTTCTTTGGACAAGAAGGTTGGATTCTTTGAGCTATCATTTAAAACTGCGCAACTGACTCTTATTCCTTAAATACCTAACATTTCAAGTCATGGGATAAACACAGATAAAGATCACCTGTTTTTGTTGTCATGTGCTGTTGAGGCAGAAATGAGTCACAGCTAACCCTCCAGCAGGTTTGCAGGAGCTGTAAGTCACATGGGAGGGAATTGCTCTTCTTTTTCCCTTGGAGCAACTGGTGGATTTGAACCTTGTACCTTGCCTTCACGGCACAACTCCTTATCACCGTACCACCAGAGCTCCCTAGGATTACTTTGGAAACAAATTACCTAGAGCAGGACTTCAAACAGGTTCTTCAAGGTTTGGAAATGGCCAAGGAAGTGAAACCAAGATAAGCCAAGATTTGAAAAATATGGGTACCTGTAATGATAACTAGAATAAGAAAATAATGCTATGAGTCACAGGAGACTCGACAGCACATAACAACAACAACAACATGTCAAACTCTTGCTAGAAATGTAATTGTCTTCTTTAAAGAAAATAAGGATAGCATGTGTGTTGCATAGCGTCCAAGTCTTTTGATTGGCAGAATTAAAAACAGCAATGTTGTGCCCAAAGATGATAACCTTCTGCACTGCTTTGAAGAATGTTGCTCTCTGTTGTCCTGGTAACAATCCAGTCTCCCATCTCAGGCCCGGATGGCTCTTCTGAGGCTCCCATTCCTCCCATTCTGAGCACTTTGATGTAATTGTTTGCATTCTGGCTGTACTTTCAGTCACATTTTATAAATTCTGGTCTATTCTTCATTCATTATGAACAAATTGGTTAGAAATGCTATAAAGTTTTGACCTAAAATAAGTTCAATAGTCAATATAGATGAAGAGAAAATATAAAATGCCTAAGTCAAGGTGGTGGTTTTAGGCTCCATCGAGTTGTCTGTGATTCATAGCAACTCGTGAACAATAGATCTGAACCTCACCCTATTCTGTGCCATCCTCCTCCTAATCTCTCATATGTTTGATCCCATTGTTACGGTTCTGTTGCCAGTCCATCTTATTGGGAGATTTTCTCAGACCCTCCACATGATGCCCTTTTCCAAGAACTGGCCCTTTCTGACAACATGTCCCAAATATATGAAGCAAAGTTTCACTATCTTTGCCTCTAAGGAGCACTGTGATTGCACTTTCTCTAAAACAGACTTATTTGTTCTTTTGCCAGTACGTAGAATATTCAGTCCTTTCCCCCCAACACTATAACTCAAAGGCATAGATTTTTCTCACATCCTTATTCACTGTTCAACTTTAGATGCACAGGAAATAAATGTAAAGACCATCGCTTGGATCAGGTACACCTTAGTCTTTAAATTGACATCTTTGCTCTTTAAACTGACCTCAGTATACAATTTGTTAATTGTTTTGCCCATATGTACTTATTTTATCACCTTACATTAATCATGTCAGAAATTAAGCAGATTCAAATTTTGTGCTGCAATATACTATTTCCTAAAATAGACACAGGGACTAATTTCAAGTGAATACCTAACAATACAATAATATTCAAATCAGGCATAAAACCACTGAATGTTATGGTGATTCTGTGTAGGTAAATTTAAGTAAGAATTGGTAAGAATGTAACTGGAAAGGAGTGAACCTGTGCATATTAAAGTGGAACTATGCTCTATAGGATTTGTAATCAATGAACATCCATCCTATATGTGTGTGGATATCACCAGGCCTTTCTTCTGAGGTACCTCTGCATGAGCTTGGACTTTTAGCTTTTCAGCTATCTGCCAAGGGCATTAACCATTTGTGCAACACAAAGTCCCTAACTGAAGTACACAGTTTATATAGGGAATAGAAAATGAAAGACATAGTTGATGTGAACATGGTAGAGAGCTTGACATTCCAAGTTTTGTTCTACTTTAAAAAAAGATAAATTAAGAAAGGAAGAGCCCCTCGACCCTGCTATATGGATGTGGGGGAACTCTGGAGACCTAGCCCTTAGGGAGTTGTACAGCTAATCCAAAGACAATGCCCCTCTGGTAGTTTGCATCCACCAGTGGCTCTTCTATGATTTACAGCCTCTGAAACCCACTGCAGGGTCAGCTATGAATCAGTTCTGACTCATCGACAATAAATTACTTTTGAGATCTGCAAGAGGAGTTGTGTTGCCAATCCAAACAAGTTGCATTGCTAAATTCAGAGGCAGGTGATTTGAATCCACCAACTACTTCATGGAATAAAGATGGGTAATCTTTTCCTGAGTGGTTTACAGCCTCCAAAAACCTACTGGAGGGTCAGCTCTGAGTTGGTTCTGACCTGACAGGAATAAGAGAGCGGGAAATGTGGGAACGTATGCATCATATTTTAGTAGATTAATTTGACAGTGATGTATGGATGGGGAAGAAATGACAATGTAAAAATCATAGCAACAATGCCTGACTCATTTTTACATGGTCAATAAATACATGATTAAGAAGTATAGATAGTTAAATTTTGTATAATCCAAATTATAATGATAAGTTGGATAATGTCATGAAGACAACAGAAATGAATAGATTTTTAACAACACACATAAATATTATATTTCTCCTTTGTATTAGTATTATTTTATTTTGGTTCCTTATTATTTAAAGAATAATGAAGGGAAAATATTTAGCTGAATATTATGGCTTATTTTATAATTACACAGTGGCTAACATTTAGCCTTTATGATGCTTTGAGAGTAGGAAAGTAGCAACAGACTTATTCTGAGTCAAGAAAACTGCTGTTCAGAAGATTTTGTAGATGGGGTCTGATGGCTTTGTCTAGAACAATAACATCAGAGTCATTTTTGTTATTGTGGCTGAAATGCAGGTAGACGTAGTGAATCATATACAGAACCATTAAAGACAAAAGGTCTTAGAACCCTAGTCCACACCCTTCACTGAGATATGATAAGTAACTAAGTAACATTGTGTGACTGTGTCCTGCACTATAGGTGGTTTACAGATGTTAATGCTACTGAAGTCTCCCAAAGCACAGTAGTGGGAGAGGACAATAAGTAGTTATCCATTATAGGTGTGACTGTGATGACTGTGATGACTGTGAACCACCTCCAGCCCTTACCTCCCACCAGGGTAATTATTGCTAGTTATTTTCTCCTTGGGTCACTATACCATGTTGATCCATCCACTCTGCGTTTACGGGGAGGACATAAGTTTTGTGGTTTTTGGGTTTTTTTTAAACTTTGTTTTTTCAGTTTAACTTCTGTAGTTGAAGGCTAGTTGACTTGACTCTGCGTGTGTGTGTGTGTATGTGTGTGTGTGTATCATCAGATCAGATCTGACTAGTACAGAAGGACAGTGTTCCCTGACTACTACAGGAGGACATTGTTCCCTCTTCTTCCAGCAGATTCGAACCACTCACCTCTGTGATTGCAGTGCAGCTTCTTGCCACTAGTCCACCAGAGCTCACCTTGACTTTTGAGGAAGATGCTAAGAAAAGAAACGGAATATATGCCAATTAAAAAAAAATATTAGTTAAGAGTCACTGAGGATGGGTTCTCTCTTTTGAAGAGTAGAATGAAATTGTCTTTACTTAATTGGAAGTTATGCATTTTCTAGCAGGCTGTTGGAATCCTGGGTGGTGTGAAGAGTTGACATTCTTGGCTTAAAGGTTTAGTGATTTTCATCTACCCAGAATCAACCTGGAAGAAAGTCCTGGTAATCTACTTTCATAAAAATCAGCCATTGAAAAATCCTGCAAAGCACATCGGAGTTCTGCTCCTATACACAGGGATTACTGCAAGTCAGAGTAAAACTGGCAGAAATTGATTAATAGTTTATTCTGTACCAGCTCTAGCATTAGGCTATACTGTATGAGCACTCATGGTCCCTATGCACAGTTGCACTGCTAAGCCCAAGGTTATGTCTTTTTGGTGATCTCAATCTACCAGTAGCTCTGAGGAGAAAGACAAACAGCCCTGTCCTGTGTGATTTACAGTCTTGGAAACCCAGTGGAGGATCAGCGAAGTGTCAGTTATAACTCCACAGAAATGAGCGTTTTGAGTTTTATGTACCAGCTAGAAGCACAGGGCGGACAGAATAAACCTTTAGTGCATAGAATGAGGAAACATTAATTACAGCACCACATTTTATATTCCAATTTTCCTAAATTAGATAGGTAGGTAGATAGATATAGATGATATAGATACAGATACAGATATAGATGTAGATGTAGATATAATTTCCACTGGAGGGTCAGCTATAAATTGGTTCTGATTCAATTGTAAATAACAGCAAATGTGTGTGTGTGTGTGTGTGTGTGTGTGTGTGTGTGTGTGTGTGTGTGTGTGTAGTTTGTTGTAGTTAAGTGATGTTGAGTTCTAGGCGACTCATAGGTGGGTGACTTTAATCTGCAGCCCTCAGATCTGTTTTTAATTGTTTTTGGTGAAACATTCTTCTAGGTCATGTAACCCTGGTATGTCCACTTGCTGTCCAGAGGTAACTCATGGTTGCTGTGATGCTACACACTGTGACACTGATGTGTCAAATGCGATAATGGTTATCCATGGTGGATAGTGTTTAGTGGCGCTTCCCAATTAAAACAAGCTTGGAAGCAGGAGTGGCATCCACTTGCGAAATAGCTTGCCTCCGGAAACTCTATGAACTTGGAGAAACAATGAAAATTAAACAAGTGCTCAGGCCTTTCATTCATAGGATTGCTATGAGTCGCCTACGTCTCGACAGCACTTAACAACAACAACAACAAATTTTATTATATGTATAAAATTTCATTATATGTATAAAATGAAATGAAATTGTTGATCTTGTTTAAATTTGTGGGTATTTGTTTTATTTTCATAAAAAGGCCTCCTTGTACTTCTGTGATTAATAAAAATACCTGCTGCCACCTGGTGGCAGCATATACTAGTCAAGAAAGGGCAAGCAAGACAAAGAGTCACTTGGGAGGTGACTTTTCATACAGATGTTTGTTGTTGTTGTTGTTACGTGCCCTCGAGTCGTAGGTGATTCATAGCAACCCTTTGAATGAAAGACCTGAATATTTGTATAACTCTCATCCTTTCTCCAGGTTCATAGGGTTTCTGGAGGCAAGCCATTTCGGAAGTGGATGCCACTCCTGCTTCCAAGCTTGTTTTTACTAGGGAGCCTCCACCAAACACTGCCCACCATGGGTAACCATTATCAAATTTGACACATCAGTGTCACAGTAATCAGATTCACAGCAACCACGAGTTACCTCTGTACAGCAAGTGGACAGACCAGGGCTATACCACTTAGAAGAATGTTTGACCCAAAACATTTAAAACCAGCCCTGAGAGCCACAGATTAAAATCACTCACCTTAGGCTTGGTAGCATCATTTTCTGTCCACTAGGCCAACTGATCTCTCTCTATGCTGTTGTTTTTGTTAAGTGCCATCAAGTCATAGGCGACTCATAGTTCATATGATTTCAAATATAATTTGTCTACAGTCAAATGTATAAATTGTACTTTAGTTTTTATATTTTCAGTGTCTAGTGGTTGGGTATGAAGTGTTTTATATATATTTCTTAATCAACAAATAATCCCTTCACCTAACTACATTATTCTTACTTCACAAGTGAAGAAATCTGAGTAAAGAGAAATTCCCCGTCAGTACTGTAGCTCATAACCATTATGCCATGATACCCTCTAACAGGTTGTTGAGCATATCATTTGTCAGTCATCCAGATTTGAAGCCCTCCTGTCATATTTGGTCTCCCATCTGTCTCATCACTCATATATAATCACGTCTGGCAAATTCCTTTGGGGTTTTTCTATCATTTCTAACTGCCAGCATTTCTAGTCCACAGCTTTGCAATGTGTGGATAGTTGTTGTCTATTCCTATTTCATATTTTTTATTTTCTATATTTAAATAAATATAAAATAATATACAACTACATATTATTGTCAGTATCCAGATTATAAAGACAAATGCAGCATGGAAGCCCTCTGTCATTATTTTCATGTTCTTTGGCTTGCTTCCAGAAAATAAGCACATATAATTTCTAGTTGTTCTCTTTAAAATGTAAACATATCTATAATATATCTCTTATATTACTTAGCAATTTAACTTTCATTTAACACTATGTCTTGAAGATCTTTCTGTGTCAGTACTACAGAATTTATATGCAGTAAGCTAGTGGCTCTCTGGCCCAATGGGCATCATCATAATAGATGGAGAAAGGATTGAAATTGTGAATGATTTTGTCTTGTTTGGATCCACAACCAACACCTTTGTACCAACAGTCAGGAAATCAAGAGACATACTGCACCAGGAAAGTCTGCAGTCAGAGATATATCCAGATTTTATAAGGGAACAATGATGTCAGTTTAAGGACTAAGGTGCATCTGATTAAGGGCATAGTCTTTCTGATCACTTGCTGTGCATCTGAGAGCTGGGCAATGAATAAAGATGACAGAAAAAGGGTTGGTGACTTTAAGCTGTCATCAACTGACAGCTAGCTGGTAGTGTCAGAGAAGAGTACTGGATATCCCATTGAATGCCAAAAGAGTAAACAGGTGTATCTTGGAAAAGGTACAGCTGGATTATTCCTTGGAGGCAAGGACGGCAAAGCTTCATCTCTCATACTTTAGACATGTTGCTAGCAAAGGCTATTTCTTGGGAAAGGATATCATGCTTGGGAAAGTGAAGAGTCAGAGAAAGAGAGGAACACCCCCAATAGGATGGATTGATGAGGTGACTGCAGCAATGGTCGAAGTGTATCAGAGATGGTGAAGATGGTACAGGATAGGACAGGATTCAGGTTTATTGCTTGTAGAATTGCTGTGAGTGACATTCAACTCAACAGCACCTAGCAACAGTGATAACAGGCTAGTGTCTTGTGGTAAGAGTGTGTGCTGTGACGCCAAAGGCAGGTGTTTCAACCTCACAAGCTACTCTGCAGGAGAAGGATGGCCAGTCTCCTCCCATACAATTAAAACCTGTCTCTGAAAACCCACTGGAGGGTCAGCTGTGGGTTGGTTCGGACTTCACAACACACAACAAAAACAGAAACCTGATAGAATCCTTGAGTGGACAAACAGCTAGACATCTGGTTACTGACCAAAATATTGGTGATATGAACCAATTCTAGTGTGCATGAAGAGACACCTCGAGACTGGGTTTTCAAAGGTCACCCTACCATATGTGCAATGGAGCAGTTCTGCTCCACATATGTAGGGTTGTAGTAGCCTCTATAGTAACTAAAAACAATAAAACCGCACAGACACTTGATGGAGGCCTTCAGTAGAATAAGTAAGCTGTCATCTACTAGCAGAAAGTTAGTAGTTCCAGCCTACAAATAGGCATCCTGGAATCTGGCGCTCTCCTTCCAAAAGTCCAGAGCTTTTGAAAACACCATGGAGGTCTTTTCTGCATACTTGGCATAAACATGGTTTAGAACCAATGGAGTGGCAACTTTTTTGGATTGCTTGCTGATATCAGGCACTTGGTAGATGTTTGCAAGACAGATCTTAGACTTAAATGACATAAAATTTTGTCTTAAATAGGTGCTACATTTTCACTCTAAAGTGCTGCTTTTGTGCAAGATATAGACTGTTGGCACTCCTCTTTTTTTGGTTATTCTTAATTAAGGTCTCTTTCATGGAATAGTAGAGTATCGCAATAAGAATTATTTTTACAGAATAAAATGAGTGCATATGTGCATGTGTGTGTGTATGAGAAAGATTTCACTGGGGAAATGTTCATATGTAAATGCCAGATTTTAACTTATTTTAAGCCATCTTGTGTCAGTTCCTACATTTTTATTGTTTCTTTACACTAATGTTTCTCACATTTGAATAAGGATCAGAATATCTGATGAAAGGCTGTGATAAACTTAGACCCTACACTCGCATGAGGGTATTTTGATGGCCTAGTGGTAAGGAATTTTGCAGCTATCCTGAAGGCAGTTCAAATCTACCAGTTGTTTTGCAGAAGAAAGATGGGGCAGCTCCTTGTGTGTGATTTATGGCCTCGGAAACCCATTGGAGGGTCAATCATGAGTAGGTTCTGACTCAAGGGCACACAACAACAACAACAACAACAACAACAACCCTCAGCTAGAAAGAGGCCAGAGAACTTGCTTTTCTAATAAGTTTCCATATAAAGGTAATACTTCTGGTCTGAATTTCATACTCTAAAGAACAAAGTAAACTACATGACTTTCCCCTGATGATTTAAACCTCCCACACCTCTCATCTTGGTCCCGTCTTTTCACTCACTATTTACTACATCAAGGCCTGTAGCCTGAAGAGAGGATTGAAAATGGCTGTGACAGCCAGCCAAGCCTCGGATGGGTGTCCTTTTAGAACAAGGCAGGTAGAGATTCTGAAAACAGGACTAGAATGACAGTTCTGTCCACTACCCAAACCACAAATTAAGGAACAATTTTGTCATGTGCAAAGGGTGAAAAAAAACTATTATTTGCTCATTGGTCTCTATAGGAGCCTGTTCTCTACAGATTCCAATATATAACAATTATATCATTTTTTAGTATGAAAGATGGCATTATGATACTACTGCATACAGATTTTTTTAAATTGAGATTTTCCATTTCCTGGTGGGAGCAGAGACAATGAAATTCCAATCCTATATTTAGACCTGATGACTCCAGTCATACATGTATCATTGAATACAACGTAACGTGGAACCTATGCTGTTATGATTTGCTTTGTAAAAACATGCACTATTGCAGTATAGAACAATTCGGAATTGTTGAGAGAGAGAAAGGATTTTTTCCCTTTAAAATGTATCATACAGTTAGTATCAAAGATGATAAAATTGTTTCTGTGTCATCATTTGATGTGCTACGATCTTGAAAGCACATAGTTGGAATCTCCCAGCTGCTTCACTGGAGAAGAATGGGCAATTTTCTCCCATATGATTAAACTGCCTCTGAAAACCCACTGGAGGGTCAGTTATGGATCTGTTCTAACCCAACAGCACACAACAACAACAACAACAATAATTACTTATGGAGTTCTAGTGGTCAAATGGGTAAGGAGTTGTGTTGTCAATTCAAAGACAGGTAGTTTGAATCTAAGAAGTGCTGGGTGGGTGGAACATTGACAGTCTTGTGTAAACCTCTGAAACCCACTGGAGGATCAAGTAGGAGTCAGTTCTGACATGGCAGCAATAAATACTTTGTGTATTGCTTATATCCAGAGCTTGTCTGTCTGCCATAATGTGGTATTGTGAGGGCTTACCTATTGTTTATGATTCTGGAGGTTATACTATTGGTATTTCAAGTAACAGCAGGGTCGCTTATTGTGGATATATTTCAGTAGAATTTCCTGACAAATACAGATTAGGAAGTAAGAATGGTCATCTTTCCTTCTTTCAAATGAGCCCTGGAAAACCCTGTTATTAGTGACAGATGATTGTGTGATATAGCTAGAAGACGAGGCCCTTAAAATAGAGGCTGCCTTGTGATGTGGATAGAGTAAAACTTTTAGCCAAAGATTTTTACTTGCTGATGTGTGTTAAGTGGTGTCAACTGTTATGCATTGTGATTCTATGAATAACATTAAATGAAAAGAATAATATTAAAATCTTGCCTTATTCTATACTGTCCCTTGTATCCTTTCTCTCTACTTAGTCACTCTGTATACTGAGCAAATAATTCAAGAAGTTGGGCTTTATGAAGAAAAGTATGGCATCAGGATTGGAGAAAGTCTCATCAACAACTTGCAGTATGCAGGTGACACAAACTTGATTGCTGAAAGTGAGGAGGACCTGAAGCACTTGCTGTAGAGGATCAAGGATTGTAGCCTTCATTATGGATTACATCTCAACATCAAGAAAGCAAAATTTCTCACGACTGGACAAAAAAGCAACATCATGGTAGATGGAGAAAAGATTGAAATTCCTAATGATTTCATCTTGCTTGGATTTCCAGCCACCACTGTTGATACCAGCAGTCAGGAAATCAGGAGGCACAGAGCATTGGGAAAGTTTACTGTCAGATCTCTGCAAAGTCCTGAAGAGCAATGATGTCAGTTTAAAGACTAAGGCACACCTGATTCAAGCCACAGTTTTTCTAATCCCCAGCTAGGCATCTAAGAGCAGGACAATGAATAAGGATGACAGGAGAAGAATCAATGCATTTGAGTTGTGCTGTTGGAGACTAGTGCTGAATATCTCATAAACTGCCTAAAGAACAGATATGCCTTGCAGTAGGTGCAACCAGAATGTTCCTAGGAGGCAAAGATAGTGATGCTTCCTCTCACATATATTGAGCATGTTAGAAGAAGCTATTCCTTGGGAGTAGACATCATTTTTAAATAGGTAGAGGGCCAGAGAAGTATGGAAAAACCCTCAATGAAATTGATACAGTACCTGTGTCAGTGGACTCAAATGTGTTGAATAAGGATTCTGCAGGACAGAACAGAGTTCACTGTCTCTTATTCTTAGGATCTCTAGGAGTCACACTTAACAATAAGACTATCCTTACAATGGCTTCTTTCCTCAAGTCCAGTGTTCAGTTACTATGTCAGTCCATTTCACTGAAGGTCTTCCTCTCTTTGTATGACCCGCTATTTTTACCAGCATGATGTCTTTTTCCAAGGACTCATACTCCCTGGCAGTAAGACCAAAGTAGGTGAGATGTAGAGTCACCATTCTTGTCACCGTTACTTGGAACTAGGTTGACAGTACCCAACAACAATGACAGCTAGTTTGTATACATATGAAAAAGAGACATAGACCTCTTTTATAGTCTCAATTATTCAAAATACAAGTATAATGTAGTTGCATAAAAATTATATAAGAGTATTTATTACTAAGAACAATGATACACAGAAAATAAAATATTTCTAAGAATTAATTAATTTTGCTAGGCAAATGAATTCTTGTAAAAGTTTACATTTTGATAACATATTTTGATGTTCATGCATAATTAACATATTCTTGAGCCAGTAAAATGCATTGAATTGATCAATATATTTGACCCCTGTTGCTTTTTGCTTGGAATATTTATGTGTGAAGAAATTTTGCTATTTCTGGTAATAACTGTAAAAACATGCCCATGTATTGTGACATGCACTTCTAAAAAATAGTGGACTGACTCTCACAGGTTGCACTCTATGACACAGCTTTGTTTTTCCAGTCTCACAAATTTTCCATCTTTGACAAAGTACGATCTTATCATACTTTTACTACCCATTTTAGAGGAAAATATCTGAATTTTTCTTCTCCTAAGTTTCCGCTTTACAGAGGTCTCAGCTTTCATAGGTTGTACTATGTATAGTTTTGGATTTTTTGGTTGGTTTTCTTTTTCAGAGCTCTGTTGGCTTAGTGATAAGAAGTTGTAAAGCCAACTCAAAGGCAAGTAAGTCAAATCCAACAACTGTTCCATGGGAGAAAGATGGATAATCACCACTTGCACAATTACAACCTCTGCAAACTTAGACTGCTCGAGTGTCAGTTAAGAGTTAATTCTGACTTGATGGCATAAATCAGAAACAGTTGTTTCTAAAAGTAAAAATACTGGATGGATTGTGTGTGCTGCACTGAAACAGATGAGGGAGTGAATAATTTAAAAGCGATGTATGATAGGGTCTTACGGTTATCACGGGAGTCCACAATTGGGGTTGAGTGGTGGAGTGTACTTGGGGCTGTGGGAGGGGTGCGGGGGGCGATTGTGTACCAGGGAAGGAGTGGTTCTTTCTTTCTTTTTTAAATTTTATTTTATTATTTTTGTGTGCGTGTACCGTCAAATCAGATCTGACTGGTACAGGAGGAGATTGCTCCTCCTTCCCCGGCTGAGCATCTGGTGGATTCGAACCGTGCACCTCTGGGATTGTAGTTGCAGCTTCTTGCCACTAGGCCACCATTGCTCCCCTAGGAGTGTTTCTTTTAATTTTGAAAGAGAGGAGCGAACTGGGGTGGGGGAGAGGGATGAGCGGGAAGGGAAGTGCGGCAATGAATGAATGAATGGAAATCCAAGATCTCTGTAAATGCTCATTAAAATTATTAAAAAAAAAAAAAGTAAAAACACCCAAAAAAACCCCAAACCAACAAAACACCTTTATGTAGAAATGGCATCCACTTCCACTTCCTAAACAACATGCCTCTGGAAACTCTATGAAACTTTGATAAATAATGATAGTTATGGAAAGGCTTCAGGCCTTTCATTGGGTCGCTAAGTCATGCTCGACTCAACAACAATCAACAACAACAACGATGTAGAAATGATGTTATAATGATATATTATTTTTTTTCTGTCAACTTAATGTTCTCAATTTTTATCAATTTTAACTGCTACATATTAATATAATTCATAAAGTCAATTCACTTTTTTCTTTTTAAAATCCTTTTAATTATTATTAATATTTACTTTGTTTCTAATTATTCAATGCTAGAATTCATCAATGAATGTTATTATATTTCTTTTCACACATGTATAAAGGTTTCTCTAATCTATTTGTCTGGAAGTAAAATTGAGTAGTGTGGTATTTACTAGACATTGCCAAATTTCTCTTAGAATTAGTTGTATCAACTTATGTTGCTACTAGTTTTATGTGAAAGTTCTTGTGTCACCTTATACAATGCTGCCGTTGTTTGTGCAGTCGAGTCGCCTGCAACTCATAGTGACTCTGTGTATAACAGCCCTAAACCCTGGTCTGTCCTGTGCCAATCTCTTTGTCTCCAACACACCTACTCCTATTGCTACTAAATCAATCCATCTCATCAACTGTCTTCCTCTCCTACCCTGTCCCTCCAGCCTCCCAACCGCGATGTCCCTCTCCAAGAACAAGTCCCTCCTTGCAACATGTCCGAAGTACGTCAGATGAAGCTTCAGAATTCTTGCCTCCAAGGAGCAGCCTGATCTTACCCTCTTTAGAAAGAACCTGTTTGTTGTCTTAGCAGTCCATGGTATATTCAACACTCTTCTCCAACACAACAGCTCAAAGGCATCAATTCTCCTCTATCATCCCTAGTCATTGTCCAGCTTTCTGATGCATAACAAGTAATTGAAAAGATCATGGCCTGGATCAAGCACACCTTGGTCTCTAGACTGACATTGTTGCTCTTCAGTACTTTGGAGAGGTCTCTGACAGCAAACTTTCCCAATGCTGCTGGTACCAAGAATATTGATTGTGGAGCTAAGCAAACTAAATCTGTTAGCAATCTCGACCTCTTCACCATCTATCATGATGCTGCCACTCCATCCAATGGTGAGAATCTTTGTTTTCTTAATGTTGAGCTTCAATCCATATTGGAGGCTGCAGTCCTTCACCTTCTGCAGCAAGTGCTTCAGGTCCTGTTCAGTCTCAGCAAGCAGGGTTGCAGGATCTGCATAATGCAGATTGTTGATGAGTCTACCTCCAATTCTGATGCCACATTTTTCCTCATAGAATCCAGCCTCTCAGATAATATGTCCTGCATATGCTAGTGCCTGATATTGTGGACTTTTACTTTTGGTCAGCCTGAAATGTGTGAAGTTGTATTTTTGTCTTTTAAAATTAAAATTGGTAATACCTCAATATGAAGTGGGTAAGGACTTGTGTTGCCAACCTAAAGTTTGACTCTACTAGTGTCTCTGTGGGAAAAAGATAAACAATCTTTTGTGTGATTTACAGCCTCTGAAAATCTGCTGGAAGTTTAGCTGTGAATTGGTTCTGATTTTACAGCAAAGAATTTGAGTCTTGTTTTAAAAAATTATTTTATGACTCTTTGCTTCCTTCCTTAATTTTATTGGTTATTTAAGTTTTCCTCCTTTGTGTACTGCATGGTTATGACGTATGCCAGTTTTTCAACTTTTTTTAAGGGTGTTGTTCTATTGATTTAAACCTCTATTTAAATTCAGTACTATTCTTACACTACAAATATTGTCACCTGTGGCTTGTATTTCAATGACATTTCATTTGTTTCAATTTATTTTTATAATCTTTCTTGTGAAAAGTTTTAATTGTGATGTTAAAAGTATTGTCAACAGCAATTAATTATAAACAACAAGCACTTGTGGCAGAAGATCAAAGAATGCAACCTTCAGTATGGATTGCATCTCAAAGCCTAGAAAACCAAAATTTTTACCACTGGGCCAATAGGCAACATCATAATAGATGGAGAAAAGATTGAAACTGTCAACCACTTCATCTTACTTGGATCCACAATCAACACCTTTTGTACCAGCAATCGGGAAATCAGGAGAAGTAGTCAGAGACCTCTCCAAATAACTTTGGAACAGTGGTGTCAGTTTGAAGCCTAAGCTGTACCTCACTCAGGCCATGGTCTTTCTGATCATTTGCTATACATCTGTGTGCTGGACAATGAATAAGGAACATAAAAGAAGAATTGATGCCTTTGAGCTGTGGTGTTGGAGAAGTGTACTGAATATCCCATGGGCTGCCAAATGAACAAACATGTATGTCTTGGAGTAAGTGCAGCCAGAGTGCTCCTTGGAGGCAAAGATAATAAAGCTTTATCTCACATACTTCAGGCATCTTTCTAGGCATGTTGGAGAGTGATATGGTGCTTGAAAAGGCAGAAGGCTGGTGAAGGAGAGGAAGACCCTTTAATCAGAAGGATTGGCACTGTGACTTCTACAGTGGGTTCTAGAGTATCAGGAAGTGTGAGGATGAGTTATTTATAGAATCACTATGGGTCATACTCAACTTGAAAGCACCAAAGAAACCCACAAAAATAAGTATCATCAATCTTTTTAAAAATTTTTTTATTTTAAGGTTTAAATCTAATTTTTGTGTGTCTTGTCTGGGAAATTCTTCTCAGTGGCCTTGGAAAGTTTTAAATTTTGTCTTTTCTATTAGGGCTTTAGTCAATGGGAAGTTAGGCTGTATGATTGATTATATTAATTTTTTTTAGACAAGTACTCAATAATTGCTGTGTCATTATTGTGTGCCCAAGTCGGAACCGATTCTGCTGACTTTCCTGTGGGTTTTAGAGGCAGTAAAGCATGCAGGATCAGATTGTCCTTCCTTCTCCCTCAGAGCAACTGATGGGTTCGAATTACATGACTTTGGAATTGCAATTCAGCTTCTTATGAATATGCCACCAGCTCAGATTCATTAATAAGTTGTGTTGCTGTTGTTATTTGCAGTTGAGCTGACCATGATTCATAGTGATCCTATGCACAAAAGCTCTGAACCCAGCTCTATCCTGGGCCAAGCTCACTGTGTGTGACACACCAACCCCCATTACCTCCAGTTACTATGTCAATCCATCTCATCCAGGGTCTTCCTTTCATGCACTGTCCCTCCACTCTTCCAAGCATGAGGTTCTTCTCCAAGGCCTGGTCCCTCCTAACAACAAGCCTTTAGTATATGAGACAGATTCTCAAAATCTTTGCTTCTAAAAAAATTAAAAAAAAAAAAAATCCTTGCCTCTAAAGAATACCTTGACTTCAAGTTTCACATACACATAATCAGATGTTCTGGGATTCTCATTGTTCTCAAGGTTAGCCACAGTTTATTGTGATCCACAAAGTTAAATGCCTTTGCATAGTTAATGAAACACAGACATTCCGGTAGTGCTCTCTGCTCTCAGCCCAAATCCATCTGACTTTTGCAATGCTATTCCTAGTACCATGGTATCTTCTAAACTATTAAAATCGTTTTAGGATAATCTTCAACAGGATTTTACCTGTTTGTACTATTAGTGATATTGTTCGATTATTTCCACACTGTCAGGTGACTTTTTTTTTTTAAATGGGATTAAATGTGGATCTCTTCCCAGTCAGTTGGCCAGGTCCTCCTGATTTCTTGGCACAGCCTGGTGAGCATGTCCCAGGCCTGCATCTGTTTGTTGAACTATGTTAGTTTGTATTCCATCAATTGCTGGGGCCTTGGTTTTTTTCCCAATTCCTTCAGAGCAGCTTGAGCTTCCTCATTTATTACCATTGCCTCTTGTTTATAAGTTGTTTTATTAAATTCTTCTGTGTCAGCCTTTTTTTTTTTGTACATTGACTCTGTACTCCTTCCATCTCTTTCAATGCTTTCTGGACTGTTCAATATTCAGCCCATATCATCCTTCAGTATTGCAATTCGAAGCTTGAATTTGTTATTCAATTCCTTGAGTTTAAAAAATACTGAGCAAGTTCATCCTTTTTAATTTTCTGACTTCAGGTCATTGTACAATTACTTTATTTATACTTTGTTTTCCTAAGCTCATGTATTCACTTTCCGTGTCATAGTTCTGTAGTGCGAAGGATAAAGAGAGAAGGCGGAAGTGACACCAAGAAGGTATTTCCCAGGCAGAAGTACCTTTTTCTTATCAGCCTCTTACATAAGTAAATTCCTCCTAAACATGCAAATCATTCCATTTTATGGCAGGGATTGGGTAATGATGAGAATGGGGAAAGAAGGGAATTCCTCTCTGTTGAGTCACACTTTTAATTAGTCATGCTTTGCTGTGAATTATAGGAATCTTTTGATTGGAAATATTTGCTTTCTAGAAGTTAGCTGTGATAAAGGCTCCTGTAGGGAGTGGAGGGATCGTGGTGGTTAGTTTCGAGCATCACCTGGTGCAGGTTGTGTAGGACTCCTTCTTCAGAATTTGCTTTGAGAGGACAGTAGAAGACCATTCAGACTGACTGCAGGTGTTAATAAGGAATGTGGTAGCCTGCTTCAGCCAAATTCCTATTTAGCACTTTTACTCTGGAGATTCCTAGCGTGGTTTGTTGAGTGGTACATACAGTTAATATGCTTGGCTGGTAGCCAAAAGTTTTGGCAAGTTAAATCTACCCAGAGGCAGTCAAGTAAGGCCTGGCAATCTGCCTCTGAGAATGTAGCCACTGTAAATACTGTAAGCACAATTCTTTTCTGACACACATGGGGTCACTAAAAGTCAGAATTGACTCTATGCATTAAATAAACTTTTGTTGGTTGAAAGAATTTTTCTTTTACTTTTCAAAGAGAAGAGTGAAATTAGGGAGGAGGGGTGGAAGGGGAGAAAAAGGCAACAATGAATGAATGGAAATCCAAATTATCTGTAAATGTTCATTAAAATTAATAATTATAAAAACCAAAAAAACTTTTGTTAAAATCACAATTAAATTTAAAACTTTTGTTAAAAACAACAACCAGAAATTGTAGATATCCTGGGAAAGAATCTCAAATGTCAAAAACTTGTTTTAATGCATATGGTTGCTTGGGTAAAATATCAAACATTGCTTATGATACTAGGAATTTTTTAGATACTTAAAAAAATGATGACTGTTGGTTTATTAATTAAAGTATCTCTCTCTATTTTAGGTGGTTCTTTGGAGCAATCAAAAGAACAGATGCTGAGAAACAACTATTGTATTCAGAAAATCGGACAGGTGCTTTTCTTATCAGAGAAAGTGAAAGTCAGAAAGGCGATTTCTCCCTTTCAGGTACAGGCACTGTTTTGTGTGACATGAGTATGTGTGTGTGTGTGTCTACAGTTATGAACCTACTTTGGGAACATGGAAATTTTAATTTTAAAATTGTCTCATTCTCTGTCTTATAAGACCAAAAGGATATATATCTAAAAGGTATTATAAAAATAAGCAAAATATCTCTATCTCAGGCTAGAAGTTCCTATAAAAATTTCAAATACTTGGAAATGATGAATCTAGAAGCATTTTCTTACATATGTATTGTTTTTAGAAACTTTTTGAGATGATAACCAAAAGACAAGTTGTTGTCCAAGTTAATCTTGCCACAATTAATCCATTCACTTATTTTTTTTTCTTTTAATTTCATTTATCTTTGCCTTGTAAATAGAAAATGAGTTGAAGTGCTGAATGCAAATGTTTTTAATTAACCTTTTGACATGTAAAATTTGCTTAAATGGGTTTTTCAGCAGCATGAGTCAAGCACATATTTACCCAAGGAAAACATACCTTAGGGAAAAACAGCACAGGGAAACTGAGAAATATCTTCTGGAGTTATGTGTGCTTAAGTACATGCCTTTACTTTTTAAAAAAAAAAATCTACATTTTAATGATTATAATGCCGAATAATATATTTTCTTAAATATTCCACTGCAAGCCATCACCAATAAGAGATTTTATTTCTCTTACCCCATCTCTTACATACTTTAGACATGATGACAAAGAGGGGCCAGTCCTTGGAGTGCTTGGGATGGTGGAGGGACAGTGCAAGAGAGGAAGACCCTCGATGAAATGGATTGACTCAGTCACTGGGGTAAAGGGGGTAGGTGTGTCAGAGAAAATAAGGTTGCCACAGGATAGTGCAGGGTTCAGAGCTGTTGTATATAGGGTTGCTATGAGTTGCAAGTGACTTAAGGGGACATAACAACAATAACAACAGCAACAACAGCAACCCCACCAGTATTATTATTTATGCCTATCATAGATATTATTTTTCCTTTAAAGCAAGTATTGTATCTCCTCAACTCTATGTAAACCTTTTAGGGAAATAGATTATGCTTGCATTTTATCCTTGTTGTCTTACAGTACATGTTTACTGAATATCTTTCCAATAGATGCCTGTGTCCCAGCAGCCTGTATGGCTTGGTATTGGGAGCAGCCCCTGAGCCTCCATGTACTGGGAACATTTCCGGGCCTGAACTCAGACCAAGTTGTATTTATGTTTGGCTCCCATCATCCTTCCTCACAGCCAGTGGCTCCAAATATTGGAGCAGATGGATTGGAGCTGGAGCGAGAGTCAAGAGCAGTGGTGTTGAGGCAGATTTTTCAGAGGGGGAAAAGGGTCTAGATTCCAGTTCCTGATTGTTCTGGCACTTATGAAATGTGATGTTCCAAAATCATGTTGACTCAACTCCATTCCTACCTGCTTCCACAGACAAAAGTTTCGAAAATCTCCTTGTGCTTACCATTCATGAAATGTGCCTGGCAGGATATTTCATGGACACTTCTAAAATTGTTCACACCAAGGTGATGTTCAAAATATTGAATTACTGATGAGTGGGCACAAGCCATCTATATACCCCCCAAGACAGGGAATTCATACCAGTGCACACCTGTGTAGCCTAGGTAACAGAACTGAATGGCTCATTTTATGCAATAACATTTTTATTATAAAATATTATAAAGATTTAGAAAACAGAAGTCAAAGGAGAATAATCAAGGCTATCACCTTCTAAAAATACTTTGTTAATAAGAAAATTCCTTGTTTATAAGCCTTCTACTCTGCTTGGTCTGTAGGTATATTTACCTGCATATTAAGTATTCACACAGAGAATAAATAAAATTTTTATACTCTTATGTGCCTATATCAGTAGAGCTCTGGTGGGATATTTCTTAGTATATTGTCATGCTAATCAAAATGCTGTGTATCTCCTGTGGTTCAAATCCAACAGTGGCTCTAAGGGAGAAAGATGAGTGATCTCCTGCCATTAAGATTTATAGCCTTGGAAATCTGATGGAGAATCAGTTGAAATAGACTTTATAGCTATGGGTTATAACTATATCTGATTTTATAATTTGTTCTGCTTATTAGCAGATGAGTTATAAGAAGTCTTGAGTTAACATAACCCCAAATGCTTAATGTGCTGTATAATTCCATGATTTCTAACATCAACATTTCCTCCTCAGTTCAGTCCCCCAGCTCCTATATGTCCCTTGGGTTTGATGGTTGACTGGAAGGTCCTCCAGAGCCTCAGATCTGTCAGGAGAATGACACACACTACTGAAGATATGTAGGCCAATTTTTCAGACACTAGTGAGCAATGAGGCAGGCTGGGTGTAGCTGAATGCTTAGTCTACAGTATAAGATTTCTCAGACCAGACAACTTCTCATCCTCCAGCAGGCTTGCGTTAAGTCAACAAATCATCTGTTGCTCCTGTGTTGGTGTCTTCACACACTCTCACAGTGTGGAAAGCACTCTATTATATATATGGCCCCACAGCTGTTGATAATTTGCAAGACCATGTGTTCATAGTTAAGGTAGCTGGAGATCATTTCCTCGAATAGGCTAACACAATTGATGCTATTGTTGTGTGCGATGGAATAGTCAGAACTGAAGAAAAGCCAATTTTTAAAGTTATTTACAGACACCACAGCATCTCTCTATCTAATGACCATTTGTTTTATTTTTCTGATACATTATTCACATTTTTCTTCACACTGTAAAATTCCTAAATTCTTTATGGAAATCATAACTTTTGTACATTTTCAATTATTTTCCTATTACAGTAATGATACATGAAGATCTTTGCAGATAAATACTTGCATATTTGAAGTATTTCATAGAAATATTATATTGCAAGATGGAAAAAATGCTTACAATAACTGTGCTAATGATGGCAGAGGATAACTGTAAGAACATTCCTTGCTTAAATGCATCTGTGTTATTTATCAAATAGTCATTATTTAGCCATAAACTAGATTAAAAGCTAAAAATTGTAATTAAACATATAGAAACACTTCTTGATCCAGATTGTTAATTGTCAAACATATAATTCCTAATCATACATTTCTTTCGGATTGTCCTTTCATTCATTGTTCCAGGGCAGTGTTCATTATTTAGTCACTTTTTCCTGTTCTCCTATCTGTATCAATTCTATCATATAATAGTGGTCTTATGCAGTCTTTTTTTCTTTTTTTGCTGAGATAATTCACTCAGCACCGTGTCTTCCAGACTCATCTATGTTGTGTAGGTTTTACACGTTCATTGTTTATCACTGCTGTATAGTATTCCTTTGTGAGAATGGACCACAATTTTTCTATCCATTCTTTTGTTGATGAGTACTTGGGCTGCTCTTCACTGTCATAAATAATGCTGCCATAAACATGGATTTGAATACATTTTGTGTCACAGCTCTGATTTCTTTACGATATAGTCATACGGCATTTCTAACTTTTTGAGAAAGCACCAGACCAACTTCCATAGTGTTTATACCATTTTACTGTCCCACCCACAGTAATGAAAGCTGAATCGCTCTACACCCTCACCAGCATTTCTTGTTTCATGCCCTGTTGAACTTCACCATTGTTTTGAGTTTCATCTCTTCTGGTAGCCAGGGATTTGAACATTTCTTCATGTGTTTCTTGGCCATCTGAATTTATTCTTTGGTGAAGTATGTGGTGTCTATTTTGTGATTGGTTTTTTGACTTTTTTTCTTGTTGAGGTGCTGGGGTATTCTATGCATTTTAGATATGAGTCCCTTCTAGACATATTACTACCAATTATTTTTTCCTGGTCCAGTTTCCAGTTTCCTTTTTGTCCTATTGGATAAGTTTTTTTCATATGCATAGGCATTTGAATTCTAGACGGTCCCATTCATCATCTTCTGGTATGGTTAAGCATTATATGAATGTCAATTAACAATCTGAAACAAGAAGTACATTACAAAGTGGATCATGAGAGGGGGAAGAAGGAAGATGGAGGGAAATGTGCATCAGTGATTAAGTGAAAACCTAATCATTTTGTAAACTTTCATTAAAATAAAAAAAATTACAATTAAAACTATGGAAGTGCTAATGTTGTGGTAGCCTAGTGATAAGAAACTGCATCACAATCCCAAAGGCAAATGGTTTGAATCCACCAACTGCTCCATTGAACAAGGATGGACAATCTCCTCCTGTGTGATTTCTTGCATCTGAAAACTTGCTGGAGGGTCAGCTATGGCTTGGTTCAGACTTGATGTCACAAAACAAACAAAAATAAGGCTTTCAAAAGGGAAAACAGAAAGTAGAATTACCTGTGTCATCTCTTTTAATATTGCTAAGGCTACAGTGATTTTTTTTTTTGGAACGCATCTAAGTACAACATTATGGAACAAAACAACTTTACAGGCTTAAATCAGAATTACAGGGATTTTGCCTGTGAATATGCTGGTGCTTGCTTCTGGATTTAGGGAGCTTATGTAGGACTTGCTTAGAGACCTGCATATCATCATGGATTCTTTTTCAATGAAGTCAAACAATTTAGAGTCTTTCAAACAAATTATCTGATTGCTGTGTATTCGCTGGGGGAGAGAGAGGAAATGCATATCATTTATGTTCTCCTGAAAGGAAAATTATCTTATTAGCCAGAGAGAAGGCTGGAAGGAGAAAAATGGAAAGAAAAAGTTCTCCAATAAATCTACATTAGAACAAACAAACAAACAACAGAATTGCTGACTGTTGATTACGACTGAGGATCCTCAGACATACTGCACATGGATTTATGTCTTTGTGCAGTTGTCTACTTAATCAGTCAGAATGGATGGTCTTCTGTTTTGCTGACTGCTGTGTTGCTGAAAGGAGCCAGCTAATATCCCTTTTCTATCTCTGTCTTTCCCACGTGAATTTTCCTGAGAAGCATTGTCTTTATTCCTTGGGCAGAATGGCTTTTGGCTGTCACGGAAGAGCTTCAAGAGGCAGCATGATTTATTGATGCTGTGGCAGGCTCTGGGAAGTAGCAGCCCAAGATTGGGGTGGGTGCTAATTGGACCATTGTGATCCTCACATGGCTGTCAGCTCCTTGTGAGGTCTGAGCAGATCGGGGAAGAGAGTTGGGGCCATGACACCTCTCATAACGGCAAGACACTAATTAGCAGAGAATTACAGCAGTACTTTTGGATATTACATATTATATGTGGTATCTAGAGAATCTATCTTCATTAGATCCTTGACAGGTAGTTTTAGTGGCCCTGCTTTTTGTTTGACACTGACAGGGAATTGTTTTTCTAATGGCAAATTTAAAATTCTGACTTCGTGTCAATTGCTTTGGCTATTGCTTGAATTCAATTACATTAAAAGACATCTTATTGTTATTGTCATTAATGTGAGTTTAATGTGTGGTGCTGTCTAGGCATTTTTATTATTATTTCACACACACTTTCGGGAGAATGTGCTTCAATTTAAACTACAAGTGAATCTTTCAGACCATAGCCTGCATTTTATTTTGTAATTTTAGTTTAAGTAACTCTGAACATAAAAACCTACAGAGTAGTGGAAAGAATTCTAGATTTCTCCACAACAAAACCCCTTTTGAGGGAAAATATGAATAAATAGAAAATAGTTGAATGACAACTGTATTAAGGACATGAAGCAAAAAGCTCAACTGCTTTTTTGTTGAGGGGGAGACATTTTGGAATTTATTCATACATTTATTTATTTTTTCAACTAATCAACAAAATTTCCCCCCACAAAAATCTGTACACTCATTGCCATTAAGTTAGAACTGACTCATCACTTACCTTTTCTCTAACAGATCTGTGGATGGATTCAAACAGCCAGAGAGGAGCAGCTTTCAGGTTGTTGTTATGTGTGGTCGAGTCAGCTCTGACTCATGGTGACCCTATGTACAACAGCTCTGAACCCTGCTCTATCCTGAGCCAATTTCATCGTCTCTAACACACCTACCCCACTACCCCAGTCATTAAGTCAATCCATCTCATCCAGGGTCTTCCTCTCTTGCGCTGTCCCTCCACCCTCCCAAGCCTGATATCCCTGGTACCTCCTTGCAACAAACATGAAATCTGTCTAACAGAACTTCAAAATCCTTGCCTCCAGGGAGTAGCCTGCTTTCACCCTCTCCATGACAGACCTGTGTAGCAGTGCAAATTATCTACAGGGCCCAGCTATGTTTCAGTTTCTCTGCTAAGGAAAGGGCAGCAAATACAGAGAGGCAGAGCTCCGATTCTGGCCAACTCAGTATAGGAGAACTCAAAATACAAGGACCTTTGCTGTGAGACGGAGGAGGCAGGGGCTAAGTCTCCCAGGGGGAGGGCAGGTTTCACCCAGAAGGGAACATTTATGTTTTGCATAATTTTGTGTTATAAGGTAACAGTGTAGGAAGGGTTGTTCTGGCAAAGATTAAGTGCAGAGTTGTGAATATGCTGGGTGTTTTGTGGAAGGTGGGAGGATGGGAGGAGAGTGCGATTATGTGAGCTGAGAGAGGCATGGAGAATGTGAGAAGGTGGGAGGGTAGTGAGGCTTTCGAGGGAGGGAAGTGATGGCAGAAATTGAGTCTGGAAATTCAATCAAGAATAGACTGCTTAGGGTCATGTATATCATGTTAGGGAAGTTGGATCTTAGTCTGCAGGGAAAAGCTAAAAAGCAAAAGAGACACTGTCTGATCTTTACCCAGTAAAGATTATGTTAGAAATTACCCCCAAATTTGCAAAATCAGTTATTATTGTGGTGGGTCAATGAGAGACACAAGGAAAGTTCATCTCTGTGGCAAGTGTGGAGAAAAGATGAGAGATTTCTAGAAACTAGTGTGGGAGAAAATGAGAGGGACAGCCGGCACCGCGCCCTCATGCAGCCGTTTTGGAATCACCAGTGCATTCTGTGAACACACCGCAAAGCAGTACCCTTAGACCAAGGCTCAGCTGTGGGCACCAAGTCTCTGCTATAGTATGCAGAGTCCTCGGCAAAGGCTTTTGGTGGCTACTTTTCTTTATTGTTTCTATGCGGTAAGTGTGAGAGTGACCCAAGGATTCAAGGACTGCTTTGGATCTGTCTAAATTTTGATGTCAACTCTTTATAGGATTTTTCAGAAAGCCTGGCACCTGTGGGCAGTGAGCTACTACGGCTTCTCTTGAGTAGGACTCTAAGATATGAATTTAGACAAAACCCATCTGTTGGGGTAGGGGTGCTGGTGAGTCAAGTCCCATTGGGCCATTTGCCGTCCAATCTAGAGAGAACTCCAGGACTGTTTATTAGATGGTCCTCCTAACCTTACATATGATAGGCTCAGCCAGGATAGAGAAAAGAACATGGAGGTGAGACATGCTTAGAAGGTAGAATTGATGGAAACTGATTGCTGCCCAGAAATGGGTAATACGGGGAGAATGAAGAATCCAGAATGGCTTTCAGAACTCTGAGCTACATGCCTGGAAGGCACTACTAGCATCTTTAGTGAAGAGGAAATATTTACTGGAAGAATTTACAAGAAAAATGAAAATGGGAATGGAAAGAGGAAAAACTCAGCAGTGTTTGGGCTATTGCAGAAAAAAAAACACCCCTATTGTTTTCTTTGTTTTCAATTTTTCCTTTCTGCTGATTTTTAAAGAGAGCACGTACTATGATAAAATTTCTTTACCGTGAGCATGAAAGTCTTATGCGGTGTGTGGGACTTTTATAATAGTAGTTTAGTGTGATCATTCTGATAGCCCTTCTTGACAATAGAAATTATAACTATGTTGTTGTTGTTAAGTGCCCTCGAGTCCTAGGTGACTCATAGCAACCCTTTGAATGAAAGACCTGAATATTTGTATAACTCTCATCCTTTCTTGAGGTTCATAAGGTTTCTGGAGGCAAGCCATTTCGGAAGTGGATGCCACTCCTGCTTCCAAGCTTGTTTTTACCAGGGAGCCTCCACCAAACACTGTCCACCATGGGTAACCATTATCACATTTGACACATCAGTGTCACAGTATTCAGATTCACAGCAACCACGAGTTGCCTCTGTACAGCAAGTGGACAGACCAGAGCGATGTAACTCAATTTTAAAATAAATACACCAGAGATTTTTGAGCCAAATAAAATGGTTTAATTGATAAAGTGATTCCCCTTGTTCAAATTATTGCACCTACTTTTCCAGAACTTTCTATACAAAAAGTATACCACTTTATGATAAAGTACCACTTTATGATAAAGATCTTTACCTGGGGGCAATTATATGTTCATTAAGAGCAGTTTTGATAGTTGAAAAATGGCTTGAGTTATTTGAAGCAATTTACTCAGTACTATGGATGATTAACCTGAGTAATAACATGAACTTACAACTTTATAAATATTACTACAAGCCTTATAAATTAATTCCAAAGGCAATTAAAAAAGTAACAACATCAGCTTCATTAGGGAAAGTGTGTATCCTTTCATGTTGACCTTGTTTGTACCCTGTCTTTTGAATTTATATTTTGAAAGATTCATTTATGCTGATAAGTAACTCTTTCATTAAGGGGAACAATTTGCTTCTAACTGATAAGCAGAAAAAAAATCATTTTATAGTTTATTCGCCATGCTTCTGTTCCATTCCATGAGTTCCAGTATGACTATGTGAAGACAGCTGACTCCTAAAATTTCACCTGTTTGTTGCAATAGAACATAATTAAAGAGAATGTTGACACTGTGAAAAATGCAACTAACCAACTTGTGTACAAATTGCCAAATAGAAACCCAGTTTTCTGCATAAACTTTCACCAAAACCACATCAACTATTATTACAAAGCAGAAACACCTCTTTGCCCTCTAGTCTGTGGTTGTTAGGTACCATTAAGTTGATTATGACCCATAATAAATGTTGTTGTTGTTGTTATGTGCCATTGAGTCGCTTGCGATTCATAGCGACCCTATGTACAACAGCCCTAAACTCTGCTCTGTCCTGTGCCAATCTCACTGTCTCTGACACTCCCATCCCCATTTGCCCAGTCACTGAATC
>NW_006399752.1:17769923-17770488 GCF_000299155.1 Elephantulus edwardii
ATTCTTCTCAGAGTCAGCCACAGTTTGTTATGATCCACACAGTCAAACGCTTTTGCATAGTCAATGAAACACAGATAGACATTCCTCTGGTATTCTCTGCTTCCAGCTAAGATCCATCTAACATTAGCTAGAATGTCCCTAGTACAATGACACCTTCTAAACCCAGCCTGGACTTCTGGTAGTTCTCTGCTGATGTGCTGCTCCAGTGGTTTTTGGATAATCTTTAGTAGAATCTTGGTCCCCAAGTTGTGCCAATAAATTTGGAAAACAACCACTTGGCCAACTGACTGGAAGAGATATATATTTGTTCCCATTCCAAAGAAGGGTGACCCAACATAGTGTGGAAACTATAGAACAATATCATTGATTTCATGTGCAAGCAAGATTCTACTGAAGATTATCCAAAAATGGCTGGAGCAATACATCAGCAGAGAACTGCCAGAAGTCCAGGCTGGGTTTAGAAGGGGTTGTGGTACTAGGGATATTGTAGCTGATGTTTGATGGATCTTAGCTGAAAGCAGGAATACTAGAAGAATGTCTACCTGTGTTTCATTGGCTATGCAAA
>NW_006399752.1:17772206-17801435 GCF_000299155.1 Elephantulus edwardii
TCAGAATCCTTGCCTCCAAGGAGCCACCTGGTTTAACCCTTTCCAGGATGAATCTGTTTGTTTTCCTAGCAGTCCATGGTACCCTCAATACTCTTCTCCACCACCACAGCTCAAAGGCATCAATTCTCCTTCTATCCTCCTTGGTCATTGTCCAACTCTTGCCCTATCCTGTGTCATCCTAACAATCTTCCCGATACTCGAGCCTGCTGTGGCCATCACTGATCCATCTCATTTTCTGGCTTTTTTTCACTAACTCTCTACTTTTCCCACTGTTATGTCTGTTCCCAAGATTCAGTCCTTCCTAACAACATGTTCAAAGCATGTGTGACTGAGTTTCACCAACCTTGCCTCTAAGGAACACCCAAACCCAAGTTGCACTTCTTCTAAGAGAGAATTGTTTGTTCTTTTGTTAGTCCATGCGATATGCCACATTCTTTGCCAAGCAAGACTATACTTTGCTTTAATTGCTAAAGTGTAGTGCATGAAAGATCCCAAACAATCTTCCTGTTTACTTTGTTTCAGACTTATTTTAAAAACAGAGTTGCTCACCTTGTCAGGTTAGTTCTTTCCAGGTAATAAGGCTTTTGTAGAGGAGATAAAAATCAGAAAGGGATACAATATGAATGGCCATGCCCAGGATTTAAACTCAAATCTTTTTACACTAACCACTTACCTATCATTAATGCTCCAGATCTTTTCCAGATCAGCTGACTCAAATCAGTCTTACATTGTGTCTCAATGGCAAAAAAAAACTCTGTGTTTTCTTATCAGCTCCCTGACTCAGCCATTCATTCTTCATTTAAAATTAATGTGAATATTGCCGGTAGAGTTTTTCAGTGATTCTGATTCTGTTACTATTAACCAGGAATGTAAATACAATTCTATCTCTCTAGCCAGAGGCAAATATCAGGTGACTGGGACAAAAGTGCTCATTCAATTTATAGTATAATGAGACTGTATGGATTTTAGCAGTATTTTGATATTGAGTGAAGATGTTTTGAGAGCACTTATGGCACAGTAGTTAAGTGTTTGGCACTTAAACAAAGGGTTACTGGTTCAATCCCACCAACCTTTCTGGGGAAAAAGATATGTCAGTCTGCTTCTATAAAGATTGGAAACCTGATGGGACAATTCTGCTCTGCCCTACAGGGCTTCAACAAATCAAAATCAACCTGACAGCAGTGGATTTGGCTTGGTAAAAAAGATGCTTTGGTTTTTAAAAAGTGCACATGCTGCAGAGAGGAATTTTTATGTTAATAACTCCAGTATCTCATAGAAAATGTATTAAATTTTAAACATGTTGGTGCCATCTTAGAAAATGCCGTTTAATTAAAGTCATAATTTAGTTGTGTTCGGCTTAATTGCAAATATCATTGCCTGCAATAACAAGTGACTTTTCTATGATTTATGGTTTATAGTGCCTTTCCTTAACATTGCTACTGATAAATTATGTTTTATTTGTTTTAAATATTCTATAAAGTTAAATTAACTTTTTATTGTGTAGTTTATATGTAGATATATATTAGTATTTGTGTCTCTACACACAGAAGCATGAACAAATATACTGGCAAGGACCTTACTCTCTGCTGGGGCAATGGCTCATGCGGAAGTCTTATATCTTACTGAATATCCATGACTACTATTTCTAAAAGCTATATTACTTTTGATGGTTTATATTGTGCTTTTGTTTGCTTGTTTTTTTCTCTTTGGTTCAGACCTGAACCCTTTCTACTGACTCATCTCAGTTTTCCCTTCTGGATTTTCTTCTCACCCCTTCCCTCCTTTTCTTTTCAGCTTTCTATTTTGATATTTTGGATGATTCAGAGACAAGCACAAGTAAATAAAACATGTTAATACCCTTTGAAAGGTTCTGGGTAGCACGAATGGGTGTTGCTTGACTTCTACATTGAAAGTTAATGGTTGGAATCTACCAATGTTATAGAAGGAAAGGCCTAGTGGTCTGTTTCCATAAGACCGCAGATAGAAAACTGTATGGAGAAGAATGCTGCAAGCTTAGTGTAAGAAGGAAATAGACTGCGCTACTGGACTGTAGCTTTCACATATTCACCTGGTGAAACAAACACTAAGGACTTAGCATTATATAGGAATGAATCTGTTTCTTTTCTTTCTCCCCCCTCTACTAGTTTATTTATAAAACTCAAATACAAATTCAAACAAATTCTTTCAATTTCCCTCCCCCTCCTCACATTGTACAAACCAGTGATTAATCCCCCTCCCCCTGCACATCCACATCCCTCTGCTTCCAGCTTCTTCCACCCCTCCTGGATGCTTATATTCATTCTAACATAACAGTTTTATACAATATTTATAATTTTGGGACTGAGCTAGTTCACTCAACATAATGCTTTCCATTTCCTCTTAAGTTAGGTAATAATTTACAAAATCATTGCTCCTGTGTGCTGCATAGTATTCCACTGTGTGAATGTACCATAATTTCTCAGTCTATTTGTTTGTGGTTGGACATTTGGGCTGGTTCCATGTTCTTGCAATGGTGAATAATGCTGCTATGTACATTGGTGTACAAATCTCAGTTTGTGTGCTTTTTTTTTTTTTTAGGGTAAAATAGCAATGATAGATTTATTAGAAAGCTACATCCTGAAAGGGACACCCCTCCCACCCTGAAAGGATTATGAAGAAAGGCTTCTGTTTCTTTTTGTCAGCAGGCAAGTAGAGCAGGAGACCCACCTTTCATCCCAGAAAAGCTATGCAGGTGGAATATTTGCTTGACATAAGCTGCACATGTAGGGACTTGGTGCATTAGAAGCCTCATTGCTTATGAGCTGAGAGAGGAAAATGCCACATCAAACCAAACTTAGAGCCATCTAACTGAATTGCAATCCTGTAGAACAGAGTAGAGATGCCCTGCTGTTATATTTGTTCTTGTATACTGTCCAGTTGGAACCAGGTCATAGCCAACCCTCCAATAGTTTTTAGAGGCAGTTAATTGCAGGGGAGAGGATTTCTAGTGTTTCTCCTGTGGAGCAGCTAGTGGGTTCAAACCACCTGCCTTTGGATTGACAGTGCAACTCTTTCCCACTGAGCTATCAGAGCTCCTTTGAGACGCCCCACAGAATTTACAAAAAGACGAATGTAAAGAAGATACCCAGAGAGATGGATTGCCACAGTGGCTGTCCCAGTGGGTTCAAGCACAGCGGTGGTTGTGAGGATGACGCAGGAAAGGGCAGTGTTCTGTTCTGTTGTACACAGGGTGACTATGAATTAGAAGGAACTCACTGGTACCTACCACCACCACCACCAAATCTTTATATGAAGAAAACGGCTTCATTTTCCTCAAATAAAGTGCCTGGTAGGGTTTGAATTGCTGACCTTATGTAGCAGAAGTAAGTGTTTCATCACCTTGTTACTAGGACTCCAAATGGAATGCAAAAGAGGACAAAGGCATGTGTTTAGCCAGTTTTCTTTTCCTTTAAGGATGAGGCCACCATTGCAGAGGGGAAGGTTTAGAGCCATTGTTCATAGAGTAGCTAGGATTCATACTTGGCTTACAGCAACTAAGACCAACAACAGAAATGAATAGATATCTTTGGTGCAGTCGGCCATAGGGAATGTGCTTCCAACCCAGGGTTTGTATCCCTCTTGTAGTTCAATCCACTGGCAGCTGCTCTAGCGGAAGATGGGTTATCTGCTCTCCCAAGATTTACGGACTCTGGAAACCCAGTTGAAGATTGAGAACAGATTTTACCAAGGCAACACATCTTTAGATTTCATGACTCCTACTACCCTGAGTGTTGATTATGGGTACAAATAACATGAAATCATTGACACCTTCAATTTTTTTCTCCAAGTATAATGATGCTACCTGTTGACCCAGTGGTGAGGATCTTGATTTTCTTGATGTTAATATGTAATCAATATAGAAGGTTGTAGTCTTTAGTCTTATGCAATCACTGCTTCAAATCTTCTTTACTTTCTGGTTAGCAAGCAAGGTTATGTCAGTTTCATAGTCCAAGATGTTGATAAGTCTTCCAAACCTGATGTCATATTCTTCTTTATATAGTATAGCTTCTTGAATTATGTGCTCAACATACATGTAAAATAGATACAGAGAAAGGATACAACCCTGACACATATGTCCTGACTTAAAACCATGTGTGTTTCCTTGTTCTGTTCAGACAACACGCTCTTGGTTTATGTATAGGTTTCACATAAACACAATTAATTGTATTAGGATTCCCATTCTTCTCAATGTTAACTACAATTTGCTGTAACTCATAAAGTCAAATGCCTTTGCATCATCAATAAAATACAAGTAAACATCTTTCTGTTATTCTCTGCTTTCAGCCAAGATCCATCTGACGTGAGAATGGTATTTCCTCATGTCATAACCTCTTTTCAGTTGATGTTCTGTCACTTTTAGTTGATGTCCTATTCTAATTACTTTTGAAGGCTCTTCAGCAAGATTTTAGTTCTCTATGAAATTAACGATAGTCTTTGATACTTTCCACACTCTGTTGGATAACCTTTTTTCAAATGGAAACAAATGTGTGTGACTTCTAGTCAGATGGCCAGGTAGCTGTTTGCAAATTTCTTGGCATGGGGTAGTGAGCATGTACAGGTCTTCATTATTTGTTTAAGCACCTCAATTAGTATTTGATCAATTTCAGGGACCTTATTTTTAGCTAGTGCCTTCAATTCAGCTTGAACTTTTTTCCTTTATTACCATTGGTTCTTAATAAGATATTACTTCCTGAAATGGTTCAGAAGAAAGCAATTCTATTTGCTACAGGAATTCTGTGTATGAAATCCATCATCTTTTGATATTTTTGTATCATTCATTATTCTCCATATATAATTTTTCAGTATTGCAACTTGAGGCTTGAATTTGTTATTCAGTTCTTTCAGTTTAAAAAATAACAAAGATATTCATAACTTGTGGTTTTCTAACTCCAGCTCTTTGCACATTGCATTGTAGCACTTTGCTTTCTCTTTACTAGCTCTCCTTTGAAATCTTCTATTAGGCTGTCTTCCGTGTACATTTCTTCTTTTTGTTTGGCAGTCTTTGCATGCTAGAGCAAGTTTTGAAGTCTCTTCTGACATCCATTTTAGTTCTTTCTTTCTTTCTTTCTGGCTTTCTTGCCTTCTCTCTCTCTCCTCCCACCCTCCTTCCCTTGCCCTCTGCCTCCTTCCCTCCCTCCCATCTCAATACATCTTTTAATTTCCTGGCTACTGGTGCTGAGAGTGTTGATTGTGGAGCCAAGCAAACTAAAGCTGTGAACAGTTTCAATCTCTTCACCATCCATCCTGATGCTGCCAGTTGGCCCAGTGGTGAGAATCTTTCTCAACATTGAGCCTCAATTCATATTGGAAGTTGCAGTCCTTGACCCTCTGCACAAGCATTTCAGGTCCTCTTCAGTTTCAGAAGCAGGGTGTGTCATCTGCATGATGCAGATTGTTGGTAGCTCTTCCACCAGTCCTGACACCACACTTCTCCTCAGAGCCCAGCCTCCCAAATAATTTGTTCTGCATACAGGTTGAAAAGGTATGGAGACGGTATGCCCTTCCCAATTTTGAACCATGCAGTGTTGCCCTGCTCTGTTCTGACGACTGCCTCTTGGTCCAAGTATAGGTTTCGTATTAGCACAATTAAATGTTCTGGGATTCCCATTCTTCTCAGAGTCAGCCACAGTTTGTTATGATCCACACAGTCAAACGCTTTTGCATAGTCAATGAAACACAGATAGACATTCCTCTGGTATTCTCTGCTTCCAGCTAAGATCCATCTAACATTAGCTAGAATGTCCCTAGTACAATGACACCTTCTAAACCCAGCCTGGACTTCTGGTAGTTCTCTGCTGATGTGCTGCTCCAGTGGTTTTTGGATAATCTTTAGTAGAATCTTGGTCCCCAAGTTGTGCCAATAAATTTGGAAAACAACCACTTGGCCAACTGACTGGAAGAGATATATATTTGTTCCCATTCCAAAGAAGGGTGACCCAACATAGTGTGGAAACTATAGAACAATATCATTGATTTCATGTGCAAGCAAGATTCTACTGAAGATTATCCAAAAATGGCTGGAGCAATACATCAGCAGAGAACTGCCAGAAGTCCAGGCTGGGTTTAGAAGGGGTTGTGGTACTAGGGATATTGTAGCTGATGTTTGATGGATCTTAGCTGAAAGCAGGAATACTAGAAGAATGTCTACCTGTGTTTCATTGGCTATGCAAAGGTGTTTGATTGTGTGGATCATAACAAACTGTGGCTGACTCTGAGTTGAATGGGAATCCCAGAACACTTGATTGTACTAATGCAAAACCTTACTTGGACCAAGAGGCAGTCGTCAGAACAGAGTAGGGAAACACTGCATGGTTCAAAACTCGGAAAGGTGTACGCCAGGGATGTGTCTTATCTCCATAACTTTTCAACCTCTATGCAGAACAGATTATCTGGGAGGCTGGGCTCTGAGGAGAAGTGTGGTGTCAGGATTGGTGGAAGAGCTATCAACAATCTGCGTTATGCGGATGTCACAACCCTGTTTGCTGAAACTGAGGAGGACCGCAAACGCCAGAGGCACAAGGACAACAACCGCAACCATGGATTGAGGCTCAATGTCAAGAAGACAAAGATTCTCACCACTGGGCCAATTGGCAGCATCAGGATAAATAGTGAAGAGATTGAGATTGTTCACAACTTCAGTTTGCTTGGCTCCACAGTCAACACTCTTGGCACCAGCAGCCAGGGAATAAAAAAACATATTGCGATGGGAAAGTCTACTGTTAGGGAACTCTCTAGGGTACTGAAGAACAATGGTGTCACTCAGGAGACTAAGGTGTATCTGATATAAGCTATGGTCTTCGCAATCACTTGTTATTCATCAGAGAGTTGGACAATAACTAGGGAGGATAGAAGGAGAATTGATGCCTTTGAGCTGTGGTGCTGGGGAAGAGTATTGAATAGACCGTGGACTGCCAAGAACACAAACAGATTCATCCTAGAGAGGGTTAAACCAGGCTGCTCCTTGGAGCCAAGGATTCGGGTGCTTCACCTGACATGCTTTGGACATGTTGTAAGGAGGGACAGGTCTGTGGAGAGGAACATCTTGCTTGGAAGGGTGGAAGGAGGGCGTAGGAGGGGAAAACCCTCTATGAGGTGGATTGATTCAGTGACTGGGGTAATCAGGATGGATATGTCAGAGGCAGTGCAATTGGCACAGGATAGAGCAGGGTTTAGGGCTGTTGTATATAGGGTCGCTATGAGTCACAAGCAACTGGACCATACATAACAACAACAACAGAATCTTACATATGAAATCAATCATATTGTCTTTAAAAATATATTCTCAATGAATAAATCTCTGATTGTATAAAATTCTGTCATGTGATTTCTAGTATCAACAAGCCTCTATCACCCAATTACCAGGTCTTTTTTTCTGTTGTCAATTATTATTAATGAATCCTGATTTATGATTAAACAATTTCAGATGCAAAAATCACAGAAATCCTCAATGTCTTTATCTTAGGTTTTAATGGTTGGTGTGTAAATTTGAATAATAGTGGTACTAATAGGCCTTCTTTGTATGTATATGCATCGTATCCTACAACTCCAAGTATTATATTTCACAATATATCTTGAAAAATTTGTCTTTGAATATAAATCCAGCACCATTGTTTTTCAATTTTTCATTTTCAGCACAGAATATCATCTGGACATCTCATTCAAAATGGCCAGTTCTAGTCCTCCTTAGCCCACTCATGTCTACAATGTTGACCTTAAGTGTTCTGTTTAATTTTTCACAACCTCCAGTTTTCCAAGATTTGTAACATTGTACATTTCATTTTCTAATTTCTAGTGAACACTTGTAGCTGTTTCTTTAATTTTTTCAGTGCTTTTCAACCTGAGGGGTTCTTCTTCTAGCTCTATATCTAACAAGGTTTGTCTGTTTTTCATAGCATTTTAGAAGTCCTATTATTTCAGACGTGAAGGATGATTTCTACTTCTTAGTTTGTCTTGGTCTCAAAACTTGACTGAAATTTGTTTACCATAGATCATCCTGCTGATATTTAAATACCAATGGCATCACAATAGAGCAAACTGACATATAGCTGTCTTACCCATAAGAGTAAACTAAAATGTAAGTAAGTGTACAAATATAAAAAAACAAATATGCATGCTATGGAAATAAAATACAAGCTGTCTGGCTTGAGACAGTATATCTGCCAGGCCAGCAGAAGATTTAAGGTGACTTGCCCTGTCATGTGAGAGTTTCTGTCTGATTGGTTACCAAAGCCACAAGATGTGGGGAAGTCATGGATCTGTCTCTTGTCTCTTCTGGTCCAAGATGTTTAGAGGGTGAACTAGGTTTCAGAGAAGCCTAGGCCTAGAGATAGTGCCTTTGCCAACCTATGGGATGGTCACAGTCAGAGATGGTTAGTATAAAGGGACTGTCACTGCTGATCTAAGATGTCCATGGATGATGCACTCTTCAGAGAGTGCACTGCTCCAAGTATGATGGCTGAGTGTGTTGGGTAAAGATGCCCAGTAAAAGGGAATGACCCTGGTAAGAGGAGTTAACTATTGTTTTGGGAGCTGATTCTAGGTCAGGTGTGGCATACTCCACAGGCTCCTGGAAGAACACTGAGAGCTTCTGGCTCCAGATTCACATATTCAGGACTACAAAATTCAATTCACAGTTTGTGATTTGGGAACTGATACTGGACAGCATAAGAAATGATTAAAAATAATCTAAAGATATAAGAAGAAGAAACTTAAACTTTTGAAAAATGTTCATTACCAGGACCAGAAGGGAAATTTTGAAAACATTTGATTTGAAATAATAACATATATGAAAATGCAAAGTCTGTGAAATTAAGCATAAAAAGCAGCATGAAAAGGCAGTAAATGGGGAAGAGCAAACAGGAAAATTGCCACTGCAGGGAAGCATATTAGTGATATAGAGAGCAAACTTGAAATGCTCTCTGGAGAGAGAAGAAAAATAGATAAAAGTTTGAGAGAGCAGATGATGCATAAACAGGACGCATTTCTTTGAAATTTACTACTATAATTAAATTCAAGCAATAATTAAGTATGTGGTAGAAGAAAATGTTCCTGAGGTAAAAAAAAAAAAAAAGGAATCTGTGCTTGAAAGAAGTTACAATGTTCAAAGCAAGATATATTAAGAGATCTATACCTAGTGTGACATCCTTTAACATAACCAGCAAAGGAAATGTTTGAGGATCCAGGAAAAATATAACAAAAGAATAAAGTTGAGCTGGCCCCTAAAGTCCACTCCATACCACCATTAAATAGCAAAGCTCAATATAAAAATTTCACCTAAATTTACTAATTTTTAACAAAATTTTAATTAAACACACCACCAATAAATAGCAAAGCTCAATACAAACATTTCACCTAAATTTACTAATTTTTAACATTTTGTTGTATTTATTTTCTTATATATTGTGTGCAAGTATGTGGATATGCCACAGCAGTTTTGAAGACTTTGTTGTATGTGCTTTATAAATAATGACGGTCTCCTGTATTACTACAAGACTTTTATTTGTTTTAGGATATTTGGCACTGATTCAGTAATTTTATTTAATATAGAATCCATAGTTAAATCTCTCCAAACATCCCCCAGCTTTATTCAAGGTCTTCATTTAGTTTGTGACATAGCCAAAGATTATGCCTTGCATTAGGTTTTCCCATCTTACCAGTTTCTTTAGAACAGTCCACAGCCTTCAATAGCTCTCCTTTTTAAGACGAAGGCATTTGTAACTCTCTGCCTTGACATTTCAGCCCTTCAGACTCTTGCTGAAACCCATCTTCTACCTTAACCTTTCATACTTTTTAAATCAAACTCTGCTTCCTGCAAGCTAGACACGAACTAATGATTTGCCTTGAACTTTGGTTTAAAACCTTTGTTTTCACTTTCTTTGTATAAGACACTCTGAATTAGTCTGGCAGGCAGAATTTTTGGACAGATAAATAGCAATCTATTAAAGGAGCAAGGGTGATGTGGGGACAGTTGAGTCTCTTCTTTACTAATTCCACAAGGGGGACCTGCTCTCATCATCATCACCCACAGCACAAAATCAGTTCCCATGAGGTTAGACATTTCTTTCATGCTCTTACAACTCTTTCTATTAATTCTAAAAACCAATCCTACTACTCTGGGGGGTCAACAATTCATTGTAATAGCTCACAGAGCATACAGGTCCATACTCATGAGAATAGGATTTATTAGGGAAGTAAAATGCTCTAATTCAGATTGGTAGCAGAATACAATCACTCAGTTGGGACAGATTATGGACTGTACTCTCAGGCTCTTTAGCCTTCAGCATCTTCGCTTTAGGCCTGTGTAACAAAGCTCTTGTTGTTGTTAAGTGTCACTGAGTTGTAGATGACTCATAGCAACCCTCTGAATGACAGGCCTGGACACTTGTGTGACTTTCATCATTTCTCCAGGTTCATAGGGTTTCTAGAGGCAAGCTATTTTGGAAGTGGATGCCATTCCTGCTTCCAAGCTTGTTTTAATCAGGGAGCTCCACCAAACACTGTCCACTATGGGTATCCATTCTCTCATTTGACACGTCACCGTCACAGTGTTCAGCTTCACAGCAAACACAAGTTACCTCTGTACGGCAAGTGTGCAGACTAGGGCTATATGACCTAGAAGAATGTTTGACAAAAAAAAAACAAAAAAAACAAAAAAATACAACAACAATTAAAAACAGGCCTGAGGGCTGTGGATTAAAGTCATCCACCTTTGGTTTGTTAGCATCACTTTCTGTCCACTAGGCCAACTGAGCTCTCTCTATGGCTCTTATTATTAGTCCTCCAACAAACCTGGGCAAAAGCCTAGCTCTGGTTTTATGGGATGGCAGTTACAAAGTTGGCTCTGTCTCATGTCAGGTTTCTGGTTTTTCTGTGGCTGCTGCGGCTCTTCTGTGTAGGTTTGTCTGGTGGAAGAATGTCTGGCCCTGAAAGGCATGTATACTACATTTCTGCTTCTTCTTTGCTAGTGGTGAGATTCTCAGTCTACCACTAAGTCTGCTCAATTTAGTGTTGGGACTTGCCAGTCAACTTGTGCATAGGCTAACACACCTTGGTTTCATATTCCCACCCATTCACCTGACAAAGTCAATGTCAAGGGCTAGGAAAGTAATTTTCAACAATAAACTCTTAACATCACATGTGTGTCCCCCCCGCCCCCATTTCCTTTACCTAGTCTTATATACTTGCTATGCATCTGAGATCTGGATGCTGAATAGTGATGACAGAATTAGAACTGATACCTTTGAACAGTGGTGTTGGAAAAGAGTACTGGATATCTCATGGACAGCTATAAGAACACACAGATATGTCTTGGAAAAGGTATAGCCAGAGCGCTCCTTGGAAGTAAAGATAACACTTCATCTCACATACTTTGGGCATGTTGCTAGGAGAGATGGTGGAGGGATGACAAAATAAAGGCAGACCTTCAACCAGGTGAATTGACACAGCAATTACTGCAGCAATGGGTTCAAATGTGTCAGAGATTGTGAGGATGGCATACAATAAGACAGGGTTCAAATCTGTTGTTTGTAGCATTGCTATGAGTCTTATTCAACTCAGTGATACCTAACAATAACAACAGCGTTATATAAAAAGCAATTTTGAAAATTCTTACTTCCTCTCTCAACTCATTGCTGCCAAGTCAGAACCAACTCCTATCTGACCCTCCTTTGGATTTCTGAGGCTGTAAATTACACAGTAGTAGACTGATCATATTTCTCCCTCAGATCCTTTGATGAACTTGATGTTCCAGAGAGGCATGACCTTTGTGTTATCAGGCCTTTGAAAACTGGTGTCCTAATTGGTAAAGACTTGTGCTGCCAATCTAGAGACATTTATCATAGACATTATATTGTGTTTACTGTGTAGCCCAATTTTATAAGCAATTAAATAGTTCATATTATGTCAAGTATAAGAAGAAAGCCCTTGTATAGAGTGTTTTTAAAACACACAAATACAGAAAGAGAGAGTGAGAAAGAGAAGAAATAAATTAATTTTCTGCAAGGGAGTAGTAGGTAGGGCAGTCGTTATAGGATATAAGACTATATTAAAAATCTCCCAACTAGTGATTAAAATAAATGAAAAATGGCATAAATTTAGGTTTTTTTTTCCAGTTCAGATAATGCCCATTACCAAGAATCTTTCTTAAAAATCATACTATGCTTTTAGATGAAGAATAAGGAATTATTTTCTGCAGTGAAATTTCTATTATTTTAATACATAACATGCAAATCCATAAGTTGTTCATTTCCTACTAATGCACATGATAACTAATGAGGTAATCAACTGTACATATTACAGTATAGTCATGATACCTTCAATACAGGTTATATTTTTAGGTGGCAAGACAGTGCCAGAACAGAGACTTAGCTTTGATCTCGAGTTCTTGGGCACAAAAAAAGATAACTTTAATAATCTCAAATGGGTACATATGAGAATGTTTTATACGAGTTGAAAAGTGGAAGACACAGAAAGCAAGATAAAGAAAGAAAGAAATTTGAGGCTTAGATAATCTTTCTGTATTTCATTTATTATGCAAAGGCATTTGAACGTGTGGATCACAACAAACTGTGGCTGACTCTGAGAAGAATGGGAATCCCAGAACAATTGACTGTGCTTATGCAAAACATATACTTGGACCAGGAGGCAGTCGTCAGAACAGAGCAAGGAAACACTGAATGGTTCAAAATTGAGAAAAGTGTGCATTAAGGATGTGTCCTGTCTCCATATCTTTTCAGTCTAAATACAGAACAGATTATCTGGGAGGCTGTACTCTATGAAGAAAAGTGTGGCATCAGGATTGGAGGTAGACTCATCAACAGTCTGTGTTATGTAGGTGACACAACCCTGCTTGTTGAAACTGAGGGGGTCCTGAAGTACTTGCTGCAGAATGTCAAGGAGTGCAGCCTTCAATATGGATTGAAGCGCAACATCAAGAAAACAAAGGTTCTCACCACAGGGCCAATTGGCAGCATCATGATGGATGGTGCAGAGATTGAAATTGTTGACAGCTTCAGTTTGCTTAGCTCTAAAATCAACACTCTTGGTACCAGCAGCCAGGAAATTAAAAGAAGAATTGCATGGGGAAAATCTGCTGTCAGAGACTTCTCCAAAGAACTGAAGAGAAATGTTGTCAGTCTGGAGACTAAGGTGTGCCTGATACAGGCCATAATCTTTGCAAGTACTTGCTATATGTCAGAAAGCTAGACAATGACTAGGGATGATAGAAGAGTTGATGCCTTTGAGCTATGATGCTGGAGAAGTGTATACTGTAAAATTGTAGCCCATTGTTTCTCTGTCTGTTCAAATCCAACAATTGCTTCATGAAAAAAAGATTGGCCATCTCTTCTAATTCTATCTGCAATCCCAAATCCCCCTTGATAAGTAATATACCATATCTTCACAGGTTATTATTCTAGTGTATATGAGCTTTTGTGGCCTAGTGGGTAAAGAGTTGCACTACCAATCCAAAGGCAGTATTCAAACGCACCAATTGTTCTATCGGAAAGAATGGTAATAGCCTCTCCTGAGATTTACAGCCTCTGAAAATTGTCAAGAAGGCCACCTATAAGTTGGTTCTGACTCAACAACAAATAAGCAAGTGTAACAAGGTTTTCATTCTTACATGTGCTCCATCATGTGGTGGATCAGAAAATAACATGCCAAGGCAGAAGAAGAAGACCCCCGATGAGATGGATTGATACAGTAACTAGGGCAATAGGAGAAGGTGTGTTGGAGTCAGTGAGGCTGGCTCAGAACAGGGCAGGTTTCATAGCTGTTATACATAGGGTAGCTAGAAGTTACTGGTGACTTGACAGCGCATAGCAACAACAACATGGAAAAACAAACAGGAGAATTTGTTTTGTCTCATGACATACATGTTAGAGAAAGCAGGAAAAATATCTGCCTCATTCAGGTAGCTTTCAATTGAAAGTAAGTTTTTAATTTTAAAACATTTCTATAAACTTGTGGTTGCTGTGAGGCTGAACACTGTGACACGGATGTGTCAAATGTGTTAATGGTTGGCTACAATGCGGACTGAGAGTAGGGTGGAGCTCCCCGATTGAACAAGCGTGGAAGGAGGAGTGGCATCCGCTTCCGTAATAGCTTGCCTCCGGAAACCCTATGAACTTGGAGAGAGGATGAAAGGCACCCAAGCGTCAAGGACTCTCCTTCATAGGGTCACTAGGAGTCGCCTGCGACTCGAGGGCACTTAACAACAACAACATAAACTTGTATTATTATACATGGGAATTCAACAGGCAACAAATTTTCCTCATGCTCTAAAAAGGGAGTGAAATAGATACAATCTAATTTACTAAATCAGCAGCTCTACTTTTAAACTATGTATTTAAAATAATATATGCATATTAGCTACTTTATAATTATTTGTCAGCACCCCATCAATCATGAAATAATTTCTAATGCGTTTTAAGAATGTGCATTGCATTAAGATATTATAAAATCTGGCCCAACTTCAATCTGAGAAAATATTCTGTTGTTTTAAAAGCCTATTCCTGTCAGGGGCTGAATTTATTTGCTATTTGTTTCAGCACAGAAGGGACTTGCTTGAAATCCCTTCTCTGCAGAGTTATCTCCTTGCCAGCTGCAAATGCTTTTTAAAAGATTTTGTGACAAGAAAAATATGGAAGATGTTGAAACATAAAGGTAAGGGGAAAAAACAAGCAAAAAAAAAATTCCCAGTTTTTATGTAATTATCAGAAAACTCAAACTGCTATCGATTCAAAATCATTTTGTAACTGACGCCCCCTACTGATTTTCCAAGACTGAACATTGCCCTGGAGGAGGCTGCCAGTCTTGCTTTGGAGGAACTGTAGGTAGTTTTAAACTCAGAGACCCTGGTCTCTGGATTACTTGCACATCACCAGAGATATTTTTTATAATAGTTTGTTGTGTTTACTTTGTAGGCATTTTTATTATTATTTGTGCAAACTGAACGAAAGATGATTCAGGACTTAACTTCTGATTAACTCATTCTTCAAATATTGATGTCCATTATGTGTTTGTTAGGATTCCTGGGTAGTGTGAATTGTTAACACATTCAGCTTTTAACTGAAAAGTTGGAGATTCAAATCTATGGGGAGGTGTCTCAGGGGGGAAACAAGGAAGATATCCGTGAGTTGGAATCAATTTAAAGGCAAATGTTTGGTTGACTGGCTCGTTGGCTGGTATGTGCAATTAGGATTCAGAAGACTGAAAACAAGTCAATCTCTGATCTCATGAATCTTAAATTCTTATTGGTAGTTGAATAGAAGGTGCTAATTGAATAGAAAAACACACTCATAGAAAAAAAAATAAACCAACACCTTCAACTATTTGTTATGCTACTCTTTTACAACATAGTTTGACACCATGAGCTTCTCCATGGGGGGTGCGGAAGGGTAATCTCATCCTCTATGTGATTTACTGCCTCTTAAAACCCTGAAGGGTTCAACTGTGGGTTGGATCAAATGTAATGGTATACAACAAAATCAGCACCTTTATACAGGGACACAAATAATAGAAATCAAGCAAAACATTTTGGTTTTCTCTGCTTTTGTTATATGCCATTGAATCACCTGCAACTCATAGTGACCCTATGTACAACTCTGAACACTGCCCTATCCTGAGCCAATCTCAGTGTCTCCAACAGACTTAATTCCATGTCTTCAGTCACAAAGTCAATCCATTTCATCCTGGGTCTTCCTCTCCTTCACTGTCCCTTTATCCTTCCAAGCATGATTTCCCTATCCAACGACTGGTCCTTCCTGGCCCTGTGCCCAAAGTATGTGAGACAGAGCTTCAGAATCCTTGCCTCAAGGGAGCAGCTTGGTTTCACCCTCACCTAGACAAATCTGTTTTTTCTCTTGTCAGTCCATGGTGTGTTCAACATTCTTCAGCACCTCAACTCAAAGGCATCAATCCTTCTATCATCCTTAGTTATTGTCCAGCTTTCTGATGCATAGGAAGTAATTGTGAAGACTATAGCCTGGATCAGGTACACCTTAGTCTCTAGACTGACAACGTTGTTTCTCAGTACTCTGGAGAGATGCCTGATAGCAGACTTTCCCAGTGCAATTTGTCTTTGATTTACTGGCTGCTGTTATAAGAGTGTTGATTGTGGAACGAATCAAGCTGAAGTTGTTAACAATCTCATGGATTGAGGTAGAAGCGATAATCATTTTCTTTCCTTGAGAGTTTGGGAAAAGTACGAAAGCAGAGTTTCGCACTAATATTATCTTAGCTGGGGCGGGGGGTTAGGGAAGATGACATGAGAGCTTCAGCTGGATTCTGTGATAATTGATATAGCAGTTTATAATAAAGCATTCTACAGCCACATCCCTTGAGTTGAATTTTTCCTCTTATTAGCTGGGTAACTTTGAGAATGCCACTTGGCCTTTCTATAACAAAAAGTTATGTTTTTGGTTTGTATACATTTAACAAAAAATTGTATTTCATGGTGATGGTATTTAGGATAAATGAGGCAATAAATATAAATTGTTTGAAATGTTGCTCAATACAAGCAAGCTATGTAAATATTTGTTACTGTCCTAAGTATTAAAAATTGAGTGATAATGAGCATTTACTTGGCCTGTTATTCTCTCTTGGGGTCTATAGGAAAGCAGAGGAGTGATAAGGCTGTGGTATTAACTGTGTGCAGTGGAAGGAAGGTGGCCTTGGTTTTATGTGAGATCTTTGTGTGGTTTTAGTATTGTGTTCTGTACGTAAGTCTCAAAAAATGAGAAAGCAAGTAAGTGAACTGTTGTAAGGGCTAAGAGGAATCCTCAGTGAGCACAGCCGAATCCCCATGTCAACTGTGTTACTAATTCACAGTGTATGTGTCCTTGGGTGTGCCTACGTCACCCTGCAGAATCCTTGGGGTGTTCTTGTTTCCCCTAAATGTTTAGATTTCTATTTCAGCTTTCTCTTTTGGAAAATAAGAGCTTGTGATTTCTTTCTACACATTTGAATGGTATAGTGAACATGCTTATTTCCGTGAATATCCTAACTATAAATAGTAGAACTGGAGGATTTGAACTGGAGAGGACTTCGAGAGCACATTGATTTAAATATGTGAGCCAGATAAGTTTTTTGTTTCTTTGTGTGTGTGTGTGTGTGTGTGTACCATCAAATCAGATCTGACTGGTACAGGAGGAGATTGTCCCTCCTTTCCCCGGCAGAGCATCTGGTGGATTTGAACTGTGTGCTTCTGGGATTGTAGTTGCAGCTCCTTGCCACTAGGCCACCAGAGCTCCCCTCAGATAAGTTGTTTGTCCAAAATAACACAGCTGGGTGTGAGCATATCTAACTCTAAAATCAGATCTTCGAACAACTTTTAGTATTTGTGTGTAATACTGCTTTAAGTTGTGTGTGGTGTCAGCATACTTGGGATACATTGTAGTTTCAGTTACAAACCATCATAATAAATAAAATACTACAATAAATTGGTATGGGGTATATTTGGGGTGGTGTGTTCTAGTGCATAGAAGTTATGTTTACATTATATTCTATGAATTGTGCAAAAGAACTGTTAAAAAGCTTGAAATATTGTGAGGATTTCCAAACTATGACAGAAATAAAATGAGCGTGTGCTGGTGGAAAGATAGCATTAATAGACTTGCTGGACCTGAAGGTATCACTAACCTTCAATATGTCAGAAGTTCAGTATCTGTGAAGGGGAAATAAAGTGAAATGCAATAGAATGAGATATGCCTCTATTAGTCAGACTTTCCGTCCACATTTTATGCTCCATTAGAGCTCCTGGGTTGACTTTGGACTGACTGGGCTCTGTTCAAGGTAGAAAGGCTTGGGCTGATCTTCATGTACCTTTCATTCTGGATCTCAGGGCAAAGCAGTAGTGACCACATGTGGCCTGGAACTCTTGGGGAGCGGGGGACAAAAGATAATCTTGCAGATTGTTTAAAATATCTACTAGGATATGCTGTACACCGTGTTAGTTCCTACTCCATTCACCAAAACAAGTCATCAAACCAAAATAACAGCTGAGTTTAAGAATTGGGAAGAATATTCCACCTATTGTAAATCATGACAAAAGCTAGGAAAGCGTGAATAATGGACCATGTGTTCCCTATAAATAGCCCCTCATTCCAGATATAAATTGTGTTATCAAGTCATGACAAACTGATAACTGACTCTGCAGCAGGTTTTCAGTGGGCTTAACGTATGCAGAATAAGATTGCTTTTTTTTTTCTCTCACGGAGCAGCTGGTGGATTCAAACTGCGTGCCTTTTGAGTTATCGGTGTGACTTCTTATCACTAGATCACCAGAGTTCCTAAACATAAATTATTAATCATCCTAATTATGTAAAAGTAGCCTCAAATTGACACAGAAATTCATCTTTAACACATGGGAAATTTGGCTACTAGAAAGCAAATAGGTGATATATCAAACATTTAGCATTCAAATAATTATTTTTTTCATATTATGGAAAATAGTTTTGATACTTTTCTTCTCATCTTTACCTTTTCCTTAACTCAATAATTTCACTGTAGGCTAGAAATGAGAAAAGAATAACATAAGTCTCAGTCTTAATATTTTTAATATGGTTGACGTCTAATTTAGCAGTTATTAGCAATTAACTACTTAGTCTTAGCTTGAGGTTTCACCAGAGATTACATTGAAAAAAAATCAAGAAGAACCAACATCAAGTGTCACTAATAGATATAAAAGTTTGTATCTTTAGAGTAAATCATTTGACTATATATGTGTATATCCATCAATATATCAAATAGCTATAAAGGACTCTCATTGGGACTTTGGGTTACAGACTTTAAGATTATCAAGCTGTCTGGATTTCTTCCTCATTTCTGCTACTTAATAGCAGTGTTACCCTTGAATAAGTTAATGAAAATATTTGAACTCATTTTACTTGCCTCAAGATTATTGTTAGAACTTACTGAAAGGTATAAGGCTCTTGTTGATTGTCATCTAGTCATTCACAACTCATAGTGACCCTATAAACAAAAGACCTGAAGCCTTTTGATAACTATTATTTCTCCAAGTTCATAGAGTTTACAGAGGCACGTTGTTTAGGAAGTGGATGCCATTCCTGCTTCTAAATCTGTCTTAAACTGGGAGTTCCATCATACACTGTCCACCATGGGTAACTGTTATGACATTTGACACCCCAGAGGTACAAGGTTCAGAATCCCAGAAACCCCAGGTTTCCTCAGTACAGCATATTGACAGAAGAGTGCTGTACCACTTAGAAGAATGTTCCTCCAAAATATGACAACCAACTTTTAAATACAAAGGCCCTCTCTGAGGTCTTGCTGATACTAAACAAGAGGCTTAAATAAAAAAATAAAAAACACCCAACTAACATAGTATGTTGTTATTATGTGCCATTGAGTCTCCTGAGACCTATAGCAACCCTATGGAGTTGCACCAAAACGTTTGAAAATATATGTTTAGGCTTTGGGGGACAGGCATAGCAGTGAACTCTTTTAAGAAGTCTGAACTTCAGGCAATGGTGAAACAATTGAAGAGCTTTAAGAAACAATTCTAGTATCTAGTGTGGAAGATAAACACAGTATCTTTACAGCCTTTGGTTTTCTCTTATTTAAATTATAAAAATAATATCAATAACCTACATTATGCAGGTGGCACAACCTTGCTTGCTAAAAAGTAGGCCGTAGTTGAAGCACTTGCTGTAGAAGATCAAAGATTACAGCCTTCAATAAGCCTCTCAATGTTACTAAAACAAAAATTCTTACCACTGGACCAGTAGGTATCAAGTTAGATGGAGCAAAGATTGAAACTGTCAACAACTTCATCTTTCTTGAATTCACAGTCAGTGCCCTTGGTATCAGCCATTAGGAGGTCAGGAGACGTATTGCACTGAGAAAGTCTGTAGTCAGGAACCCTTCCAAATTATTGAGGAACAATCATGTCATTTTGAGGACTACAGTGTGCCTGATTCAAGCCATGGTCTTTTCAATCAATTTCTATGCTTCTGACAGATATGAATGAGAGCCAGAGTACAGCCAGAGTGCTCCTTGGAGGCAAAGATAGCAAAGCTTTGTTTCATGTACTTTGGGGATGTTACTAAGAGAGACTATTCTTTGGAGAGAGAGATGCTTGGAAAGGTGGAGGTTTGGAACCAGATGGATTGACACAGTAATTGCACCAAAGATGTCAGAGATGTTGAGGATGGCATAGGTCAGTATGTTCATAAGGACACTCTGAGATGTACTTGATAGACAGCACCTAACAACAACATATGGCTGTAAGAAAGATTAAATGAAATATTACCTAAACATACTTAGCATGTTGTTTACTTAAGCATTCAGTAAAAGTCCAGTAACTAATTATTATGCTAAATGAGTGCTATCTTTTTCACAGAAAGATGGAGCTCTTGGTTCACCTTGATTCCAACATGCACTTTGCACTGAGTTTTTCTGGGAGTAGTGATAAATTGTGCTGAGCAATTCACAGTGGCTCATCTGATTCACCTTTGAACCGATAAGAGCCATTAGGAAGGCACTTGGCCCAGCTTTCAAGTGCAGCCTATGACTAGATGGTTTGTCTTTATGTGAAGTGTTTACCTGAACATGACCTGAACCATGTTTGTAATGAGCTACAATAAATGAAATGAAACAGCAGTGGCTGCTTGCATAACCTTCATTTAATATTTGTCTGACATAAACAACGAGGACATGAGTCCTTTTCTTTCATGAGTTCTTTTCCACTATTTGAATCTTGCACATATGAAGGCTGTCTGCTTCTGAAAATAAAAATACATAATCAGTAAACTTCTAATAGCTGTCTTCAGTGTGTAAAAACTGCAATGCAAGAAAATTGAAGGAATGTTCTGTTATAAACATAAATGAGCTAATACATGAGAAGGTCTTCTGTATTTTCAAAAGAAGATAAAAATTGATTTCAAGGTCTTTTAATCACCATTCATTACATTAGTTTAATGTTCCTCAGTTACTATTCTCTGTTCAACATATGTGCTAATTTCTGAAACTAGGTGAGGAAAGGGAGAGGAAGAATTCAGTGTCTCAGTTTAACTTCACAGAGAAAGCTTCTTCAGAGTTTTGGGAGATTATTGTAACAGAGGAAAGATGGCATTCAGAAGCTTTGAAACTTAAAAAATTCCTGGTGACAGGCTGGTTAGGAAATTATCACTGCACCAACTTCTTGAACAGGAAATTAGTGGCTGAGTTCTTAGACACCCATATATAGGCCTTTCTTTCAGGAAGACTCTGAGTAGACTCGAACAGCTAACCTTTTAGATTGGGAGATGAGAACTTAACTATTTCACCTAGAAAATAGACTGTGCTTTTCTCATTAGTTAAAAAAAAAAATCATCTTTAAATTCCTCACAGTTCACATCCCATATACTGTTCTCATCAAAATACCTTTTCACTAGTAAACTTGTAGAATTTGCGATTATCTCATAATACAATACCTCTGAGATGTGCTACATACTTCTGTGTACAGGGACACAGGGAACAACTTCTTGAGTTCTTTATTAGAACATTCTGTTATCTTTTTTTTTTACATTCTTATGCTTAAAAGATGTGTCATTTCATTTGGTACTGTACTATTTTATTTGTGTACGTGTTTACTTCTACTAAAGGTTTTAAGTTGGTTTGAAATGCTATAACACAGAGTAAAATACAGCTAAACACACACACAAAAAGACAAAATTAATGAAAAAGAACAGAGAAATAGATCTTGCTGAGCTTCTAATGGGAGATAATTATCACAGTTTAGAAATCAGTTTAGCCCAAGGTTCTCTGGCAGCTAAGGCAAACAGGGAAACACACTGTGATTATCACTGGCTTGTGAAAGAAGAGTTGCTTGATGATTTTGAGGGAGAAATGAGTTTGTGTGTTTGTGTGTGCATACGTGTGATGTGTGTCTTCAGAATATTAAGTATCATGTCTCGAAGGGAAAAGTGTGTAGCTAGGGCTTTTAGATGATTAATTCTTAGGTTATTTTTTCCTAGTAAAATCTAGCAGGATGGCAAATAAGTGATTTAATTTTAAAGATGTTGTTGTTGTAGTTAAGTGCCGTCGAGTCTCAGGCGACTCATAGCGACCCTATGAAGGAGAGTCCTTGATGCTAGCATACTTTATTACAGTTAGGTTGGAAGACAGAGTAAACTACCCACAAATTTGCCAGTCTAACACAACTATTTTCACATTGACAATTTTAATCATCTTTGCCTTTGTCAATTACGGTTTTCACCACTCGGCTGGATTCCACTATCAATAAAAGGGCCCCAAGACAAGCGAATTGCCAGGTGTACTTGCAAACTCACAATTATGATATTCTCTCAATTTTGTATTCCACTTAGTTTACCACATTTTTTATCCCTATTGTTATGTAACTAAACAAATTTTAACTCTCTTTTTATATTTATGACAATTTAAGAATTTGATTCTATAAGACTGCTGCAAGGCTCATGTGTCTATATTGCCTTTCTTCTTTGAGATGATCTGTGTTGTTTGAGGTTCCCATATCAATGCTTTTTGTGGATTTCATGATGGAAATTGGCCCACATTAATGGTCATCATTAGAACCATCTCTTTGCAATGTTTGTGTATTTATGTACATTAGAAAAGTTGATGATGCTTATTGCACTTTGTTTTCTCTATTAGCTCCTACATGAGAGGCTTCTCATTCCAATTTCAGAAATAGTTGTGTGTTTCTCTCTCTCTCTCTCTCCCTCCCTCCGTCCCTCTCTCTCTCTCTCTCTCTCTGTCTCTGTGTGTATGTGTATGTGTAAGGTTTTTTCCTAGTAATAGTTTGTTAATATTTTCAGGGAATTAGAAAGTGAATATATATTTTTTGTGAGTTATTAGAGAGGCACAGAATTAAATCTTTAGTCTGTATTTAGTGAATGGGAATCAGAATCTATAAACAGGTATTAGCCTTGTTTCTGTTACTTCCTCTTTTGTTCCATTCCCCTTATCCACTTCTTTTAAATTTTATTTGGAGGCATTTTATAATTTATGCAAGCCTTCAACTCTCTGTGGAGAAGGCAGGGCTATAACTAAATGAATGAATGCAAATATTTGAATTATTTCCTTTGGGTAAGTTTTGAGAAGTAAAAACATTGGCTCTCATGTCACATTAAATCTTAACCTAAAGAAAGATTTTCTGTAAGAAACCAAGATAATCTAATCTAAGTATGTTAATTCCTGGTGATTTATTGCAGATGCAATGCCAAGTGAGAAGTTAGAGTCTCAAGTGGAATAAAGAACTAACACAAACATAGAAAGGTTTTTTTTTCACTATCAGACTTGCAGTTGCTATTTTTATGTGTATTTGTGTTAGAAAATTATCTAACAAAATATTAAATACTATATATATTAAATGATTTAATATATATATTAAATGGTTAAATGATACTCATTTGTTGTTGAAAAATGAAATTGAAATTGTGAATGCTTTTATCTTACTTTGATCCACAATCAACAACTTTGGGAGCAGCAATCAAGAAATAAAAATATTTGTTGCACTGAGAAAGTCTGCTGTCAGGGACTGCTCTGAAGTACTGAGGAGCAATGATATCAGTTAAAAGACTAAGGTGCACCTGACTCAGGTCATAGTCTTTTCAATTGCTTCCTATGCATCTGACAACTGGATAATGAATAAAGAAGACAGAACAAGAATTGAACCTTTGAGATATAGTGTTGGAGAAAAGTACTGAATATCCCATGGACTACTAAAAGAACAAACAAATATGTCTTGGAGAAAATAAAGCTGGAATGCTTCTTAGAAGCAAGAACAGCAAAGATTTATCCCACATATTTTAGACATTCCTTGGAATGTGGACATCATTCCTGGAAAGGTGTAGGGTTAGTTAAAGAGAGAAAAACCCTTAATGAAATATGTTGGCACAATAGTTACAGCAGTAGGCCTAAGTGTGTCAGAGATGATGAGGATGGCACAGCATAGGACAAGGTTCCGGTTTATTGTTCATAGGATCATTGTGAGTTGTAATCAACTGAATAACACCTAACAACAATAACAAGTATAGTTGGAGCTCTGATTGCTTAGTGGTAAGGATTTGTGCTACCAACCAAAGGTACATAGTTCGCATCCACCAGCGCTCCATGAAAGAAAGATGGCCAATTTCCTCCCTTGAATTTACTGCCACTGAAAAGCCACTGCGTGGTCAGGTATGAGTCAATTCCAACTCAGTGGTATATAACAACATAACAAGTTCAATTGTATGCATAAAGAAAATCAAAAGTTCCATTTGGATGTTATCGCCCTAGGAGAGAATAACATGATGTCGCTTTTCTATTTTAAGACCGGTGCACTTCCCCCCCCCCAAAAAAAAAAACAAACCCAATCCTTCTCTTATTAGAATCTTATTTTTTACTGCAGAATAGAATGCAGTGTAAAATGAGTATATGTTTTGAATTCTGTTTTAGTAGAGGATTCAATATGATAACTTCAATTAAACGTTGCAAATTGGTTAGAACAGCTGCTCAAATTCTCAGGTTATAGTATGGAGAATATTTCCATGGTTGACTTTGAAATAATTATGAAAAATATAATCAAAGTTTACAAAGAGAAGCCAAGGAAACAGTACCAGGGTTCTCTCATATGGAATGAATAGCAATTTCTTCACTTAGTATGTTTGGTAACTAGTAGATCATGAACTATTATTGTGCTAGGAGCTGAAAATACTGCTTTGCAAGTGTCTTCCTTTTGTTGACAATGCTTTTTTATAATAGTGATATTGTAAATACAGTACTCACACATTGTATGTTTAGAAATATCTGTTATCCCTTGTGAACAATGACACTCAAACTGTCCCTGTGAGGAAATACAGATAAGATCGTTATTCTCATTTTCTAGATAAGGAAACAGAAATGAAATTCCTTGCCTAAGGTCAAAGAACAAATCACTGGCAGAATAAGATTAGGGCAGTGAGTTCTTAACTTTCAATCCTTTGTTCAAGCAACTAAGTCAGATGGCTTTACTCACTAAGGGGGCAGATTATTATCAGGCAGTAGGAATAAGGGTTTGCCCATAAGATGCAAGACAGATGAACTGAGAAGTGAAAAATCTACTCAACCCACCATTTGTTTATCTATAAAATGCTAAACTGCCTTTTATTCTGGTATTTTTACTGATATTATACTGGGGTGTCTAGGTCTCTTAATGTCTACGTCTGACTGTATGTTTGTGACATAGTCCAAAGTTAATTTCTACAGGTTCTGTCATAACCCTTTACGTTTAGCCCCACTTCCTTCATCTACTTATTTAAATTTTCATTTCATTTTGAACTAATTTATAATTTTAGAAACTTGCTTTTTTTTTTAGAATGAATTATCTTAGGATTAATGATTATTTAATATAGTCTGAATAAGAGGCCATCTATGTGATAAGAGTTGGAACAGAGCTCTTTGAATATCTCTTCAGTTGCACATGACTTTCCTTTATGCAGCTGCAGGCAGACTGTTTTCTACAATGTGAGACAATGTAAAATAAGACCTAGCTAATAAGAGAACGCTAGGCTTCTATATCTGCCACAAATGTGACATAAATGTATTTGGGACTGGCAAATAGGACTGAAATTATCAGACCCATCTAGTGGCTCCCCAGAATCAATTACTTTGGCTGGGAAGACAGCAAAATAATCAGGTAACGTGTGCTATGATGGTTCACGCTGAAGTTCAGGGGGAGAAGCAGCAAAATCCTTTCAACATGAAACAAACCTTTATTATATTACTTATACATGCTAGCTTATATCTCTGCAATATGTTCTAGTTTATAGTTTATGGTAGATTGATCAGTTGACAGGTGACACATTTTTCCTTGGGTCAAACAGCATAAATGAGAATCAAGATGTAAACTCAGCATCTCTGGCTTTCTGGTTCAATTTATTCAATCATGATGCTACTCAGTGTACTGATAAATGATTCCACTATATTTCATAATTGACCCTCTATTTTTGCAGTTGAACTACTCAAATACTTAAATAGTTCACAATATGAATGGCACAAATATTACTGTTCAGTTAAATTATGTAGAGTTCAGGATAGGTTTTGCTCAATAAAAAAAAAAAAAGTATCATGAACAAGGAAAGGAATAGAAACTTCATTCTGCCCTATTTCTGGGACATACTAATTTAACCCTCCTTAGGAACGACAGTTTGTAAGTATGTGAACACACCACTAATAAATTAAAGCCATTTTTCATTATCGTTCGGTACCATTATACAATTTTAATTTGGCCATTTCTTATTGTGAGTCAATTCTAACTCATAATGACTCTCTACAGCAGAGTAAACTCTTTCCAGGCCCTATCTCACAGTTGTTGCTGTTTGAATTGTTTCTGATGCTGTGAAAAGGTCTGTGTGAGAAATGAGTCACTGGTCTGAAAAAAATCTATCATGTGCTTTTTGGAAATCTTTTCATCAACAAGATCATATTGTCCAGTTACTAATCCTTCTGTTTCCAGCTTTCTCATTCTAATCACCAGTAATTATCAATGAATGCTGATCAATTTTTACTGCAGCCATTGGTACAAATCTTCAGTTTATTTTTGACATTAGTAGTTGGTATGTAAACGTGAATAATAGTCATATTAACTAGTTTTACTTAAATGCATATAGACATTATTACTGATAGCTTTGTACCTCAGCATAATTTTGAAAAGTTATTTTGGGTCATGAAAGCGATGCCATTCCTCTTCAGATTGTCATTCCTGGCATAGTAGAATACATGCTTGACAATTCAAAATGACCAATGCCAGTTCTTTTTACTAACTCATGTCTTACATTTATATGTCATATATTTTTTTGTAGCTTTCAGTTTTCCTAGATTGATACTTTGTATATTAATTGCTGAATGTTAATTGATTGTTGAAGCTGTTGTTTTGTCTCATTCTGAATCATGCTAACTCAGCAAATGAAAGTTGTGAAAGCGTTACACCATCCATGACATTATGGTAGACTCTATTTGAGAGTCTTGCAGTTTCAATGCCTCATTGTCTGACACTATACTGGACAATGATCTGTTGCCATGGGTAAAGTGTTCACTGGAGAGTTTTTGGTTTTTTTCAGAAGTAGATGGCCACACCCTCCTTCATTGTCTTTCTTTGTCTGGAAGTTCTGCTAAAAACTCTCCGTCATGAGCTGCTCCCCTGGTTGAAGTGCTGGTGGTACAGCCACTATAATGAGATAAAGTAACAGAATCTTTTCAGGCCAGGCTCCAAGCCTCCAAGGCAAAAATGAATTACATTTTGTGAAAGGACTATAAGAAGTTGTCATAATTTAGAAAACACAGTAGCTATCACAGATATTTGAACACAACAGTGGTAACATTTGGAGATCTTTTAAAAGCTTTTCATTTTTATTTAATTTTATATATATATATATTACATAGGGTCACTATGAGCCACAAGCAATTTAATTTGATGGCACTTAACAATAACAATTACAACACTGTGGGTTTGTGGATAGATAGATAGATAGAGATTTAGATTTATATATAAGCTCTGGTGGCCTAGTGGCAAGAAGCTGCACTGCAATCCCAAAGGCATCAGTTGGAGGCCACCAGCTGCTCCACAGGAGATGGATGGGCAATCTCCTCTTGTCAAATTAACTGCCTCTGAAAACCCTCTGGAGGGTCAGCTATGGGTCAGTTCTAACTCTCCAGGAAAAAAACAACAACAATAACATAACGTGTATATATAGTATAGTGTCTGTGGTCTAATTCTAACATTATGTTTATCTTTCAATCTTGTTCATATTGAAAAAGTTTTACTTGTTAGCCAAACATTCAAGAAGTGATCATATTGAAAGGTTGAAAACAGACATCAATATCTATAATGCTAATTAAAGACAGAAATACGTATTGCTATGTTAGGTTTCAAAAATCAAGGTAAGTAAACTTGAATCACTGTCCTCTAGTAGAATTTGTATCCTAGAGCAAAGTTCGTTCTCCTCCTATGTTAAACAAAATCCCAGGGAAGCCTGGAAAATGTTTGTACAAATAAATATTTCATTTTTGTGCAGACATTTCAGTAGCTTATGTTCCACTTTCATGTCAGATATTGGTGGCATCATTCATTTCAGCAGATGTCTATTTTCTTCATTAGGAATCAGATGCTAAATATTGAATTAAGATGCCTGAGCCTCTGAACTTGTAGATCTACCTTGACTTTGATAAATAACATCAAAATGAATCAGGGTGGTGCCATAGAAAGGGATAAGACAAGAAGGGGAATGTGATTGAGTGTGTAGAAAGGCGTGAATCTGAATATTTACAGGGAGCCTTGAAAGGACCAGTCAGGGGAAGATTCATAGAAAAAATGTTCACGTCTGGTTCAAAGGCTCACAAGTAAGAATTATTTAACTGTTGTGAAAGTATTATAAAAAGATATAAGAAATCAGAGGGATAAAACAGTCACCACCATAAAAGTTTAAAAATTAAAGTAGAAACATTTGATAATTTACAATTTTTCAAGTCTCCTGTTTTAAAATTGAAGAATTTGAGCCCCTGCATAATTGACTTGTTTTGGATCATTCACCAGGAAATTGCAACCTGAGTCTCCAATCTCCTAGGTTGTTACTCTTTCTATTAAAAGAAATTACTGTTATTTTTCTTGAAAACTGTAAATGTATTGCTAAATATCAGGTTTTAGGCCTGAGAGTTCAAATTTTGCCTACAATGAGTTGACAAATGTTATTTTGGTTTTCTTTATAATCAATAGCAATTGTGAGATCATATGAATCATTTGTGATTTTCATTCCATATAATGAAAATCATAGGTAACCCCTCAACCTCTCAGTAACTTTAGAGCATTCACTAGCAACCTGCAGCTGTTTGGTGTTACATTAAAAGAAAAATTTCTAGTATCAAACTTAGTTTCCATTTAAACTTGTTTCATTTGAAAAATGTTGTTGTGTGCTGTGGAGTCAGATGCACACCTCAATGACATTCCATTGGACTTTCAGAGGCAGCAAATCACCGGAGATTTCTCCTCTTCCTGCTGGCGAGCAGCTGGTGGATTCAAACTGAGTGTCTTGGGATTGCAGCACACACTCCCCACTAGGCATGTTGTTGTTTTTGTTAAGTGCTGTGGAACAAAAGTCCTAGACACCTCCTGTATAACTTTCGTCCTTTCTCCAGGTTCATAGGGTTTCCAGAGGCAAGCTATTTGTGGAAGTGGATGCCACTCCTGCCTCCAAG
>NW_006399752.1:17803550-17818769 GCF_000299155.1 Elephantulus edwardii
GTGCTGTTGGCGCAGGATAGAGCAGGGTTTAGGGCTGTTGTGCATAGGGTTGCTATGAGTCGAAAACGACTCGATGGCACATAACATCCACAACAACATCACCAAACACTGTCCACCATGGGTAACCATTCTTGCATTCGACTCATCAGTGTCACAGTGTTTGGCTTCACAGCAACCATGAGTTACCTCTGCACAGCAAGTGGACATACCAGGGTTACACGACCTAGAAGAAGTTTCGCCAAAAATAGTTAAAGGCAGGCCTGAGGATCACGGAGTAGAGTCACCCACCTTTGACTAGCATTGCTCTGTCTGCTAGACCAACTGCTTTCTCTCACTCTCTGCTGCTGTTGGTGGTGGTGGTGTTAAGTGCCATCGAGTCACAGACGACTCATAGCAACCCTATGAATTAAAGTCCTGGACATCTCCCGTATATCTTTTGTCCTTTCTCCAGGTTCATAGAATATCCAGAGGAAATCTATCATGGAAGTGGATACCACTCCTGCCGCCAAGCTTGTTTTAATTGGGGAGCTTCACCAAACACTGTCTACCATGGGTAACCATTCTCCCATTTGACTAGGCACATGCCTTCTTTTTGAAATGAAAAAAAGGCTGTCTTATTTAAAATATAAAAATGTATCCCTGCCCACAGTTTACAGTTACTGACCTGTTTTGCTAGAGATCTCAGCTATCACATATGCATTTTTCTTCTTGATAAATTGCAAGGCTAAAATTTACAGACCAGTAATTTATATAAACTGCAGATAGTTTATGTTTAGCTTTATTTAAGATTAAGTTTGTGTTTTAAATTTATAATAGAAGAGTCCTGGTGATTCAGGGGTTAAAATGCTCAGCTACTACCAAAAGTCAGTGGTTTGAATCATTAGCCCCTCCACAGGATAAAGATGTGGTTTGTTGGTGATTTTTTGTTTTGTTTTGTTTTTGTTTTCTTTAAAAAACAGCTTTTTTTAGTTGTTTGTTGTATGTGCCATTGATTTGGAACTCACTGACAGCTGGCCTTCCAGTGGATTTTTCAGAGGATGTAAATTGCATGAGCAGGAAATGCTATTGGGAATACCTCTGTCCTATAGGGTAATTATGAGTTGGTATCAACTAAGTAACAATGAGATTGATTCTACTTAAAATATTATCATCGCCTTGCATAGAAATAAAATGGGACTAACATAATTTAAAATTCTGGTGGTACAGTCTGTAGGCTATGCCTCTCTGGGGGTTTGACTCTTTCGGTGGCTTATAAGGACTGAAAACCCAATGGAAGGGCCAGCTATGAGTTGGTGCCAACTCTATAGCAATGCATTTGAGCAATATATTTTTCTTTATCTGGGTCCAAATGAAAGGGGGAAGAGAAGAAGAGAACAGAGGGGAGAAATTTCTAGGAACTGACTGTTATTACTGACTATTATAGTTCACACTGTCATAAAGACTGTTGCTGTTGTTAAGTGCCGTTTAGTTGTAGGCACTTCATAGCGATCCTATGAATGAAAGACCTGAACACTTGTATTACTTCCATCATTTTTCTAAGTTCATAGAGTATCCAGAGGCAAGCTATTTCAGAAGTGGGTGCCACTCCTGCCTCCAAGCTTGGAACAAGTTAGAAAGACTTACAAGCCCCAACACTGTAGTTGAGGCATTAGGCCAGAAACTTCTTTTGACTCATCTAATGACAACCACAGCTAAGTGAAACTAGTGTCATTATATCTGGAGGAACACTCTTCCACTTTGTACATCACTCTGTGTCAATGTGTGGTATGAAGTAACCTGAGTTGCTGGGACGCTGAACCTTGTGCCATTGGGGTATCAAATATCGGAATGGTTTCCCAATGTGGACAGTGTTTGGTGGAGCTCCCAGTTGTAAAACAGGTTTGGAAGCATGAGTGGCATCCACTTCCTAAACCACATGCCTCTGGCAACTCTGAACTTGGTTAAATAATGACAGTTATGGAAAGGCATTACAAGTCTTTTGTTCATAGAGTCTCTACGAGTTGTGCTCGACTCGACAGCAATCAACAACAAAATAGGTAGATCAGATAGCAGGTTACTGGCTCATATACCAAGACCAAGAGGCTAGAAGATGAAGAATTGGATGCAGGGTAAAGAGAACAAATTTCAGTAGAATATCTTAAAATTTTAGATACATGGCATACCTCCAAGGCACCTCACATTTCTTTTTTTTTTTTAATCTCAAACACTTCTTTTAATAGTTATCATGAATTTTAATGAACATTTACAGAGATTTTGGATTTCCATTCATTCATTGTTGCACTTTTTTCCCTGTCTGCCCTTCCCCTCTGGTTCATTCTTCTCTTTGAAAAGTAAAAGAAAAATCCTTTCATTATTATACAATCCCTCCCCCAAATCCACGCCACTATGCAGCCTTCATTCTGGACTCCTGTCATGCCAACAATACCTGATCATATATCCCTTTTAAACAGTTATCTCTCTTATCTGTTTCAATGCAGTATTCATAATTCCTTTTCAATTGGTGTACTGCTCACAATATATCACAAAATTAAGGATGATTACATAATAAGTGCTAAGCTGAAAATGTGGTCCAGCCAAGTTTACGTACAGGCTTGAACATCATGAGTTTCAGCATACTGCTCGTTTCAGTAAATTCAATAAATGTGAGCATGATAATTGAGTCACTGTCCAAGATCACCAGAAAAGGGACATGGCTTATCCAAGGGTTTTGGTCAGAACACCACTTTACTAAGAAAGGTCAGGACGAGATTCACATTTACAGTGGGGTTCTAATCTCCCATGACCAACAGATCATTACCTGTAAGACTAGTGTTCTGTATGTACCCTTCTCACGTTGCAGTTGAGAGGCCTCACTTTTTACTCTGTGCCAGGTACTATTAACATAGTGTGGTTGGCCAGGTGCCATCCAATGCACATGCATAGGCAGAACAACGAGGCTCTCATTAGACACATTACAGGAAGGCGTTCTACTGATACAGAAGCAGAAACTGATAGAGGAGGTTCAGTTTCCAGCCCCCGTTTTCAGAGAATGCACTTGGCTTCTTGTTATGAGGCAGCCCAGGCAAAAGCCACAAAGGCCACAAAAGCAGACTGCTCTCCTCCCATAAGCAATATAATGCTGTCATTGAAATTTGGGGTAAGGCTGTTAGGATACAATAAGAGTGAAATACCAATGCTAGATTCCCATATCACAAATTTATAAAGGACTTGATCAAGGATATAGTACTGAAACAAATGAATTCTTCAGTATAATAATGATCTTAAAATGGGTACAAAGAATAGATGAGAGGAAGGATTTGGTGAGGGTGTTTTATTTTTGGGAAAAGTTGTTACCACACTGTGGATGCCCTTTTCTTCCCGATGTAGAGGCACCCTTAATTCTAGAGAAAACAAGCTTCAGGACGGGCACACTGAGAGCCTGCGTTCTCCTCTCTGGAGGGGACAAAATGTTTATCCTCTTGAAGGCTGGAAAGACTAAAGCATCATGATAATAGGGTTGAGATGCACACAGTATTGACTTGTCCACCTTGTGAGTGTGAGAAAAGAATTTATAAGTTTTGTTTCAGGATCGTAAGTGGCCTTCCTTCCTGAACAAAAGCACCAGGAGACTATAGATAGATGGCCTGGAGGAGTCTGAGTTCCATCTTAGGCAGAAGAAGAAGCCAGAGGAGGAAGGAAGACCTATAGGGAAAGTGTGGAGTGTCAACTGCCAAAGAAATGAGAGCTGAAGGCAGCCAAGACTAGGTAGCCAAGGGAACACCTGCGTCTTAGGAATGGCAGTGAGGGGTCCTGCAGAGTTGGGAAATTTTTTGAGGGTTTACCTGGAAGACTGCAAGAGATAAGCTGGCTTAAACATTTGCCAAGATGATAGAGTGAAGCTGTCCTATAACAGCATGGATCTAAGGTTTCTTAAACTTTACCTCCTTTCCTTTCAGCTCTTAATAGTCAAAGCCCGTCTGCATAGGAAAGAAGGAACAGCTCTAGGCAGAGAAAGAGAGGAATATTACCAGCATTTCAGTCATTGTGAGGATTTCCTATACCAGTATAGTTTTGCCTATATATATATGTGTGTGTGTGTATGCATGTATGTATGTACATGTGTGTGTGTATATATATATATGTATATAGATACATATATATATTATTTTTATTGAGATTTTTATTGAAAGTTTACAGAAAACAGATTTCATTCTTTAATTGTACATTTTCCTCTCCACTCTCCCCAGTTCACTTTTCTATTTAAAAAAAAATCTTTCACTGCTGCATAATTTTCTCTCCCACAGACCCCGGTCTACTTTGCTATGTATGTACCTTTTTTTCTGGACTGTTGTCAGGCATATAATACCTAATCATACAGTTCTTTCCCTCATCTGTTTTAATTCAGTGTACCTTATTTATCCCCTCTTTTCATAGTTTTCCCTCAACCCCCATTTTAGTCCTGTTTTATAACAGTGGCATTATGCAGTATTTGTCCTTTTGTAGCTGAGATATTTCACTCAGCATAATATCCTTCAGGGTCATATATTGTATAAATTCCTTATTTGTGGATTCCATTGTGTGAATATACCATAGCTTCTCTATCCATTCTTTTGTTCATGGGCTCTTGGGTTGTTTCCATCTCTTTGCTATTGTGAACAATGCAGCAATAATCATAGGTGTGCATATATCTGTTTGGGTGGCAATTCTGGCTTTTTTAGGGTATATTCCCAGTAGTGGAATTGCTGGGTCAAATGGTATTTCTATTTCCAACTTCTTGAGAAAGCGCCATACTGCCTTCCATGTGGTTGCACCATTTTACACTCCTACCAATGCCTGTTTTAAAACATTTTCATAATTGAGAACATATATTATGCTTAAGAAATTAATTTATGTTGTTGCATGTAGTTTCAGTCTTCTTAGGCACATATCTGTAGAGTATTACACTGACAAATATACAATTTACTGATTAGTTCTAGAGCTGATGGATATTTAAGCTGTTTCTAGGTATATTCTAAAGGCATTTTTACACACACCCTTAGGTGACCATATTGCACATTTTTGTTGAGATTGGAATTGTTCCATTATTGATATGATTATGCTGAATTTTTGTAGATAATGAAAAGTGGCTTTTCAAAGGAGTTGCAAAATACTCCTATCAACGATCAACTATACAAAAGAGTTCCTGTTACTGCCACTTGCTTGTCAACATTTGATAGTATTTACATCCCTCCACCTTACTGTGATGAATACTGATTGTTTTTAGGGGAAATCTTGTCCTAGCCATTGGCATGTCCTCAGTACCCACCCTGTAGGATTGGGTTTTATTCTCTGGAATCTTCTTTCCCTTTGGGTAACGATTGTTTCACTTATGACTGAAACACAAGGTTCTAAGTTTAGCAAGGAATGAAGAATAGATACATTTCTGGTACATGCTGCTCAGTACTTACAAATAGTTCTGCTAAGTGATACAATGACTATGAAAGGCTTTAATCAATATCCTTATGAGGGGAAGTGTAAAAAACCTCATTCAAACTAGTTCAAGAGAAAAAAAAAGTAATTAATTGGCTCATGTAGCTGCCAATTCAAGTATCTCCAGGCCCTCAGACTGTTTTTTACATTTAGACTCTGCTGCTTTTCTTTTTGGGTAAGTACTTCCTGGTTGGAATAAGAATCTGGGGTAGAAAAAACCCTCCTCTTCCTATTTTCTGAAGTTTCTAACCCAAGTTGTTGGACTCCAATCTCTTTTGTTCTAATTTAGTAATTCCTTTCCTAAACACCAGTTTCCTTTAATATGTTTTTGAGAAACGATTTTTTTGAAGAAAATTGCAGTGCTGTAACATGAAACAGGGAAAATGTTTTCAAAAACAACATCACATACATTTTCAGTTAGCCTTCGTAAAAATGTTTATTTAACTAAGTCCCTCAAATTCAATGTCTAGTTAGTTCTGACTTATAAATTCATCCTCCTTTGATTTCCAAGACTATAAATCATCCCAGGAAGAGATTACTCATTTTTCCATCTCAGAACAGTTGGTGGATTTGAACCGCTGCAGATCATGTAGACTTTTTCATTAGCAGCCCCCTACACTCCACCCCACCAGAGGTCCCCTTTATTCCTTAGATGCTGCAGAATGTACTGTTGGCTTAAGCAATCCTGCTGGAAAGCTGTATTCATGGATCACATCATTTTAGGGTCTGTGAAATTGCTTTTATTGAACTGTGCTTGGGTATTATGTTACCTGCCTATATGGAATTTCTTACATTATTGTAAGATGGTACCTAGGAAACTGTTTATTTCAATGTTCATGTTATAGGATTTTATGAGAGAAATTTCACTCTGGACTCTGTTAAAAAATTGAATTGCTTTGATTTTTATCTTATGGACAATTGGACTTGATAAAACTGATCATGTTTCCTTCTTTGTATTGTGAGAAAAAATGACAACTAATCTTTTGGCTTGTTTTAACCAAGTACTTTAGGCCTGAAAAGAGAGAGAAAGAGAGAGGCATTGTGTGTGTCCACTCATCCAAATATATGCTAACTTCCTTGTTCCTTTATGTTTTCTTTGTTATGATTCCTTAATTAATTCACTTTGATTCCTATGTTCTTAAGTCCTTTTTGAAATAAAGCTAAGAAATTAACTTTTGTGAAAAGTTGGGGTTTTTCCATTTTGTGAAACTATGATTTTGTGAATTGAAAATACCACTTGACAAAATAAATTTGCACTACTTTTCCATGAAGTTTATTAACAGATCTTACTTTTGTGTTCTAGTTTTAGATGAAGGAGTTGTCAAACACTACAGAATCAGAAGGTTAGATGAAGGGGGATTTTTCCTCACCAGAAGAAGAACCTTTTCAACACTAAATGAATTTGTGAGCCACTATACGAGGACAAGTGATGGTCTGTGTGTCAGACTGGGAAAACCATGCTTAAAGGTGAAATGCACTAGAGCTATCTAGTCATCTTTTAAATGAACTTACCTATGTTGCATATTGAAGTATTTGTCATGTGATAATTACATGAAAGAAAATTTATCACTTAACTACCTAAGGCAGGAATAGGTAAACTATGGTTAGTCAACTCCTGATGGTCCTAGAATGGTTTTATAGGTTTTAATAGAACAGAGTCACATTTATCTACTCATTAATTATGTTAGTCTGCTTTCATGCTATACTGGCAATTAAGTCCCTACAGAAGATTGCACAGCTGATAAATCCCAAAATGATCACTATCTTGTCCTTGATAGAAAAAGTTTCCCAATCCTCGATGCTAGGCAATCACTGAAGAAAGCAAATACACACCTTTTGGATAAGGACATTAACATGCTGCCTTTGGAGCACTTAATGATATCACAAGAGTAAAAAGATACTAGAATATAATTTATTATAAGCTCTTCATACAAGGGTGTTAATATGACATTTTTGGTTTGTAACTGTTCTTGAAAAGAAATACCTTGATTTTATTTTTAGCTGATGGTTTTGGGGAGAGGAAATGGCATTAAACATAATTGTCTATATCTTTATTAATTTGTATTCATGTTTGGCTTACACATAATAATGAGATAGAATCTTTAGCTGCTTCTCAGAATTCAGACCTTTTTTTTTTATTTATTTTATTATTTTTGTGTGCTTGTACCGTCAAATCAGATCTGACTGGTACAGGAGGAGATTGCCCCTCCTTCCCCGGCAGAGCATCTGGTGGATTCGAACCGTGCACCTCTGGGATTGTAGTTGCAGCTTCTTGTCACTAGGCCACCAGAGCTCCCCTAGAATTCAGACCTTATATCCTGTCAATGGGGCAGCCAGACTTGAGTCTTATAACTAGGAGATCAATGAAAGCTTCCTGATGACACCTGATTAGAATTTTATGAATCAGTAGAAACTGAAGAAAATTTCATCCAGTATAATACAATAAAGTTTGATTTATGATGCCAAGTAGATATACAATTCTGGTATAAGTACTTTTAACATGGATGATACAGTATTGAGCCTGTATGAGTATGCAAGCTCATTTTGATAAATATCTTACCTGATACAGCAATATGATCTGGAGGAACAGTCAACTAGTATTGTTGAATTCTGGTCAGTGGAAGGGTTTACAAAAAGGCATATTTTTAGTCCAAGCATATTTTTCATCACTCTTGTTTCTCTTCAGATTGAATAAATCTTTCGCCTTTTACTAAAGATTTCTGTGGAGAGGAACAACTTGAGTCTTATACTAATTTTTTGAGGTCCTGCATTTGCACAGTGCGGTTGGCGCAGGATAGAGCAGGGTTTAGGGCTGTTGTGCATAGGGTTGCTATGAGTCGCAAACGACTCGACGGCACGTAACAACAACAACAACCTCATGTTACATAGTAAGCATAGATTATGACGTCTCAAAGAATGAAGACTTCTTGTTCCATTTACACAATGACAATTAGTTGGTACTTGAAATTTTATGATTACTGATAGAAGTAAATAAAAATATATACACTAATGAAAGGAAAGTGTGATAGATAGATAGAACAAACACATGGTACATACTACAGGGTAGGGAAGTTTGGAAGGATTTGTGTGTGAGTGGCACTTTATTGAACTTTGAATTTTGGAGGATTTAACTTGGCAAAAAGTCAAAAAACCAAGTGACGATGTTAGTGTGGGTGGGATATAGATCATGAATAGTGTGATGCTAGGCTTAACAAGAGTTGGAAGAGAATGAATTTGAAGAAGTAACGATTCCAATTTTCCCACAAATGTTGCATATTTTAAAACTGTAAAAATAAAACTAGCCTATTTTTTTTAAAAAAGGTAATTCCTTTGAAATAGACTAATCAAAGAAAATAACCTTATTCTAACTCTTTTTCTTACAAGTATTTAATTTTTTCTGTCACATAGATACAAGTCCCAGCTCCTTATGATTTGTCTTATAAAACCGCGGATCAGTGGGAAATAGACCGCAATTCCATACAACTTCTGAAGCGACTGGGATCTGGTCAGTTTGGTGAAGTGTGGGAAGGTCTATGGAACAATACCACTCCAGTAGCTGTGAAAACTTTAAAACCAGGTATAAAAATTTCAAAGGTTAATCGGCGTACATTGATTTTTATGAGCTCAATTTGTCAGTATAATTGTCTGAAAGGTCATAGGACAGCAAGTGCTGTATCTGGAACTAAATAGTGTTGTAGTCTCTATCTGGTCCCTGGTAACAATTTAATTCTGTCAGCAAAGCAATAAAAATATCCCCAAATTAATGATTTCAACATGATACCTCTTCTCTGGAATTAGAATAAATCCTCTACTGTTCTCTCTTCTCACCCTCCACCACAGTTTTAAATTCTATGTTCCGCTTAAAAACACTGATATCACTGAAAGTACTTTAAAACATTAGATGGAATCATTGAGATATTGAAATGACTGTTTTATAAAATACTATTTATGTATTGGTTGTTGTTGTTGTTGTTATGTGCCGTCGAGTTGCCTGCGACTCATAGCGACCCTATGTACAACAGCCCTAAACTCCGCTCTGTCCTGTGCCAATCGCACTGTCTCTGACACTCCCATCCCAATTATTCCAGTCACTGAATCAATCCACCTCATAGAGGGCCTTCCTCTCCTGCGCTGTCTCTCCACCCTCCCAAGCATGATGTCCCTCTCCAAGGACTCATCTCTCCTCACAACATGTCCAAAGTATGTTAGACAGAGCCTCAGAATCTTTGCCTCCAAGGTGCCACCCAGTTTAACCCTTTCCAGGACAAATCTGTTTGTTTTCCTAGCAGTCCATGGTATTCTCAATACTCTTCTCCAGCACCACAGCTCAAAGGCATCAATTCTCCTTCTATCCTCTTTGGTCATTGTCCAACTCTCTGATGCATAACAGGTGATTGCGAAGACCATGGCCTATATCAGACGCACCTTAGTCTCCAAAGAGATACCATTGCTCTTCAGCCCTTTGGAGAGGTCCCTAACTGCAGACTTTCCTATGGCAATGCACCTTTTAATTTCCTGGCTGCTGGTGCCAAGACTGTTGACTATGGAGCCAAGCAAACTAAAGCTGTGTACAATCTCAATCTCTTCACCATCCATCCTGATGCTGCCAATTAGTCCAGTGGTGAGAATCTTTGTCTTCTTGACATTGAGCCTCAAGCCATATTGTAGGCTGCAGTCCTTGACACTCTGCAGCAGGCACTTCAGGTCCTCCTCAGTTTCAGCAAGCAGGGTTGTGTCATCCGCATAACGCAGATTGTTGATAAATCGTCCACCAATCTTGACCCCACATTTCTCCTCATGTATTGTTTAGAGATGAAAATTGTCACCCAGAAGGAAGGCTTACTTTAAAATTCAGGGATTTTTTTTTCTCTTTCAACTAATTTTCCTTTGTGGTAGAATGTGCAAAAAATTATTTACTATTCCTATTTTGAGCCAGGTATTTTAAACATGAGCAAAGAATATTTATGGAAATGAAGTAATATTCTTAAAATTTACTAATTATATAATCTTGAGCCAGTTCAACCACACTGTCTGTCAGTTTTATCCCTAAAATAGAGACAGTAATAAGGCCTACAATGCAAACCAAATCTGTAACCACCAAGCTGATTCCAACTCATAATGACCCCATGTTGTTGCTGTTGTTGTTGTGTACCCTAGATTAAAAATTGACCCATAGCTGACCCTCCAGCAGGTTTTCAGAGACAGTGAATCGCAGGGGAGGAGCTCACCCATCCTTGCTCCCTGGAGCCTCTGGTGGCCTTGAACTGCATGCCTTTGGGATTGCAGCACAGCTTCTTGCCATAGGGATCTTCTTTTCTGGAACATTATGAAAGCAGATTCTTCCATGACACCATTAGATAGCTTCCAGCCATTCTGATTCGTAACCAGAAGTAAACTGTGTGTACAGGACTCAAATCCTAATGGCATTCTAACAGGGTTATTGTGAAGATTAAATTAAATCTTTAGTGGAAATATTTTATGTAGCACCTGACTCATAAGTGATCAGTAAAAAAAGTATTGTTTTTATTGATCACTTTTTTTTTTTTTTTTTTTTTTATTTTTTGTGTGAGTGTACCGTCAAATCAGATCTGACTGGTACAGAAGGAGATTGTCCCTCCTTTTCCCAGCAGAGCATCTGGTGGATTCGAACAGTGTGCCTCTGGGATTGTAGTTGCAGCTCCTTGCCACTAGGCCACCAGAGCTCCCCTGATCACTTTTTAAATTCATCACTGTTTGTATTGATTACTTTCAATAACATTGAACATTTTATTATCATCATTATAATTACTAGTGTGAAGTCAATGAGTGGTAGAGCTGGGATTTGAACTGACATCAGTGACTCTTGCACTGATATATAAGTGTTACAACCATAGCATAGAGTATCTACTTCAAATAATGTAGATAAGATTAATAATTTTAGGCTAGAAAGCAGTTCTCTGAGAACCTACATTATTTAACTAGCCCAGAATTTTTAGGTGCCAAGAAAGTTTCCAGGCAAGAATGTGAGCATTTGATTGCTGTGAGTTAGAAATATAAGGAACCACCACCATTCCCTGACTGTGCCAGCATGCCAGAGGCATCACGGCAAATTCATAGGAATGCTGTGGGTTACTTAGAAGTTTTAAAGTGTATATTTCTCTAATACTTCACCTGCTTCTAGTTTTAGGTAGTTGACAGTTTCAATATTAGGTCATGCTACCCTCCTTTCTTGGTTGCTGTTATGCACGGTTGAGTCATAACCAACTCGTAGTAGATTTTCAGAAACTTCCAGTGGATTTTCAGAGTCAGTAAATTGCATGGGAGGGGACCGTCCATCTCTTCCACAGAACAATTGGTGAGTTTGAACTGAGTGCCTTTGAGTTGGCAGTTCAGCTCCTTACCACTAGGCCCCCCCAGAGCCCACCTCGGGTATCATACCTTTGTGAAGCTGAGTTTCTAGGGGCTACTATGATCAAAAGAAGCTCTCTCTGCGCACGCGCACGCGCGCGCGCACACACACACACACACACACACACATCAATGTGGAATAGGAAATTATGACTGAAAGTTTCTTCAGATTAAAAAAAATTGTGAAGACATACAGTGACTAAAAGTTGCAACTATGGTTTCAGTAATTAATTGTGTTCCAATTTAAGAATGGCTTTAAAAAATGCTTTTCTTTAAATGTGTCTATTATTTTTAAGTACCTGTAAAATTGTTACTATACATATTTTAATTTGTTTCAATGAAATCACTAAGTGTTCATTCTCATTATCTAGAAGCATGAACAGGGAAAATATGGGACCCTCTGAAACTTAGCAAAACTCATAGCTGTTGAGTCAATTCCAACTCAAAGTGACCCAGTAAAACAGTTTTGAAGGCTGTAAATTCTTGTGGGAGAAGATTGACGCTTTTTTTTTTGCTTTCATAGAATGGCTGGTGAGTTCTAACTTATCAACCTTTGGGGTAGCAACCAATCACTTTAACCAGTGTGCCCCCAGGGCATAATAGTTAGGTGCCTGAAGTTTGGGGTTGGTATAATACAAACCTGAATTCAAACTTGACTCCGTCCTCTGTTACTTTGGACAATTTATTAAACCTTTCTGAATTCCCTCACCTGGAAACAGGAATTATAATAATTCCTACTTCAGAGGGTTTTATGAGGACAAATATGAGTCAATGTACATAAAGTATGTAGTGCCTTCTTAACAAATGCCAGTGTCAGTGAGATTGCTGACAGATGCCGCTCACTGAAGTGCAAATTTGCTAGCACAGGAGATGAGTCCTTGTATCTCCATCTGCCTGAAGAAACAGGAGAGGAACACTTTTAAGTGGCCAGGTGCCATGGGAGTGCTCCTGGTGAGAAGCAACTCTCCTCTCTCACTTTTCACAATCACTATGTGCATGTATTTTTTTTTATGTGTATGTATTTTTAAATTGTAATCTTGTTGTGACAATAGGAACGGATTTTTATTGTCCAATCCAATCTTTCTTTAAAAAAAAAAGGCAACTAGCTATCCATCCAAATATGGCTCTCTAAGGAGGGCCCTCTGGAGGTCAAAAGAGAACTAAAATCTGATTTCTTATATTAAAAAAAAAGCCACAATAGTTTTCTCTCCAAGAGGAATAATTATTATTGATTTACAGTGTAATAGCAGCAAACAGCTTTGGTGATTGGCTAAATGTCTTCACTTCAGTGGGGCCATTAATCAATCTTAGCAGCTATTTATTGCTTAGCAGACTACCACACAATAAAGATGAGCCTGAAATAAACTCCCACTGTAGCTCTGACAGGCAAAAATTAATATTTAATGTTGCATTACTAGCTGAGTTGAGATTGGGTCTTTCTTGCTGTGCAGCTGTTCAGCTGTGATCAGGGTAGCCTCTAAATTCTCTGAGCAGCCTGGGAGAGTCTCTTGACAGACTATGATTTCAGAAGGATGGTCTGATTTGCAATGATTTGAGTGTCTTGAGATCCAGGAATTTGGTAGTCATCCAAGTAATTAACATGAAGCATATATAGTATAGATATAAATTAATAACAAGTGTTGCTATAATTGGAACCTTCATGAATCGTTATTTTAAAGGGTGGTGTCTCACTATACCTATATTTTATCATGCTCTTGAGTTATACCAAGGCCAACATGAGCCAATATACAACAGAAGGAAACACTGCTCTGTCTTGTGCCTTCTTCACAATCACTGCTCTGTTTGGTCTCATTAGTACAGACTCTGTGCCCATCCATCTCATTGAGGCTCTTCCTCTTCTCACTGGTCCTCTGCTTTTCCAAGCATAACATCTTTCTCCAGGGACTAGGCTCTCTCATAACACACCCAAAGTTTGTGAGACCTCACTTTGCCATCTTCACTTTTAAAGTACATTCTGGCTGTACTTTGTCCAAGACAGATGTGTTGGTTCTTTTGGAAGTCCATGGTGTTTTCAATATTCTTCTTCACTAGCATCACAATTTAGAAGCATCAATTCTTTACTCTTCTTTATGTAACAAAGTTGTTAAGATTCTGCAGATCAATTTTGATTCTTAGTGATTCGTACAACAGAAGAACACACGCCTGATTTAATATTCAACTGATTGTAACAGTAAAGAGCAGAGTCCTTTACTAGGATTTCAATGACTCAGCCAATTGCCATTGAGTTGGAACTGGCTTATAGCTGACCTCCAGCGGATTTTAGATTCTCTGAATCTCATGGGAGGAGACTGCCCATCTTTCACTTGTAACTGGTAATTTTGAATCTAACACCTTTGTACTGGAGCACAAATTTCTCCTTACTAGTCCACCAGAGCTCTCTTATTAAAATTTCAGTGCCTTTCTCCCCACCCCCTAGTTTCCATTCAGCCACTCTTGATTAAACAATTTAATACTATTTGATTTTGTTATGCAAACCAATGATAGAGAAACAAATTATAGAAGCTCAGGGAAAATGTGATAAAAACAGTAATGGAATCATTGCCCCTATTTGTATTCATTGTATCTTTGCCCTCCACTTTCTCATCCTATGAAAAAGCACAATTGATGTGTTTAATTTTACCAAGAGTAACCCTTATGTGCCAAGGACAGCTAAAATTCTGATTGTGTTCTTACAATGTGGGTAGAGTTGATCTCACCTCAGTTAGAATAGCAAAATTTAATGGAACAGCAAACAATAAATGCTGGCGAGGTTGTGGAGAAACTGGAACCCTTATTCACTGTTGGTGGAAGTGTAAAATGGTGCAACCACTGTGGAAAGAGGTGTGGCACTTTCTCAAAAAGTTGCAAATTGAGATACCATTTGACCCAGCAAAGACACCATACCTGTCACCCAAACAGATACATGTATACCTATGTTTATTTTGGCTTTGTTCACAATAACAAAGAATTGGAAACAACCCAAGTGCCCATCAACAAATGAATGGATAGAGAAGCTCTGGTATGTTCACACAGTGGAATACTATGCTGCTTTGAAAAATAAGGAATTAATAAAATATTTCACAAAATGGATGACCCTGCAGGGCATTATGCAGAGTGAAGTATCTCAGTCATAAAAAAGACAAATACAGCATAATGCCACTATTATAACAGAGGACTGACATAAGGGTTGGGGGGGGGACTGAGAAAGATGGGATAAATAATGTACACTGCATTGAAACAGATGAGGGAGAGAATTGTATAAAAAGGATATATGACTAGACATTATTGCTGTGACGGGAGTCCAGAACAAAGATAGCATAGTGGAGTGGACTTGGGGAGAGGGATTGAATAACAATGAAAGAATTTTTTCTTTTACTTTTCAAA
>NW_006399752.1:17818958-17832211 GCF_000299155.1 Elephantulus edwardii
TGATTCAATCAGAGTCCAGAACTGCACTGAGCCTGGGTTCTTAACTTCTAGATTCCCAAAGAGCAGACAGTCTATATACTCTATGTGACATTATCTGTAACTCTGTGAAATCTTTTTTCTCCACTAGTAGAGTCACCAGTGTTACTGAGAAAACAAAGCTTGTCTCTGCTTCAGTCCAGTGTCAGTTGTGAAGCCTTCAATACATGAATAACAGTGAATGAAATGATTAATTACCAGTAGGGGCAGTGGTATTTGTGTGATCCATGGTGAATATGGTGACCATTCAAGAGCTCTGATAGTGTAGTCTGTAGGAAGTTGCACTGCTAACGCAAATATCATCCCTTTCTGATGGCAGCTTCATGGGAGAACAGTAGTCATCCTCCTCCCAGGTGATTTATAGTTTTGCAAACTCAATGGAGGATCAGCTATGAGTTGGTACTGACTCAAATAAAATTAGTTTTGAGAGTTGGGTATTATGCTAATCTATGAAACATCATATCCAAAATGAAATAAGAGATTTTTTTTTATCACTTTAACATATAATGGTCATGAATCCTTTCTCTTCCTCTTGAGTTTTATTTGATGTTAACTGTTTGGCACATTACTTGGTAAGTCAGAGGTGAGCCATTCAAATACAATTTCATTATAGAAAAAATTTCAAAATAGGCTCAGTTATGTTCCTCTTATTTGACCAAATTATTATGCTTCTGTTGTTTGTTGTTGTTTGGTGCCGTCGAGTCGTAGACGACTCATAGCAACCCTCTGAACGAACGGCCTGAGCACTGTTCATACATAGAGTTTCTGGAGGCAAGCCATTTCGGAAGTGGATGCCGCTCCTGCTTCCAGGCTTGATTTAGTCGGGAAGCTCCAGCCACTGTCCACTATGGGTAACCGTTATCATGATTGGCCCATCACTGTCACAGTCTTCAGCATCGCAGCAACCACGAGTTACCTCTGTACAGCAATGCACAGACCAGCGCTATACCACCTAGAAGAATGATTATGGTTCTGCTAAGGAAGAAAATAATATAGGGGGAAGAAAACCAACCCAGTGAATGTAGAAATTAGGTTAAACAAAATAAACTGGTCAAAATCTCCTAAGTTTTGTGGGTAGCCCTCTGTTGTTTCCCACCTGGCCTACAGCACAAGTCTCTATAGAAATAAAGATATTAATATTGCAGTAGGTCATTGCTTTATGTCACCCAGATGTTCACATAGTGGGACTGAGGACAGGGCAGATCTTGGTCCCTGGCTCCTCGACTGAAGAGCATGGGCTGCAAGTAATTATACATTCAGTGTCCTCTCTTATTCTTGTTAATAGAAGGTCTTCTCTTTGTACTCCTGTGACTTCTGCCTTGTTTTATCAATTAGACTGTCAGTCTCTCCTTTTCCCTTCATTTTTCACACGGACTTGAATCAACCTTTCTTCACCTACAGGTCATAACACATAAACTGCACACTCCCAATGTTCTGACACATCCAGTTATTAGGTTGCCCTGAACTGATTCTCTTCTCTGATAACACTGAAGATTTGTGACACTGATGCTCTTGCTTTATTGAGAGGCAGGAAGTAATCTTGGTGATTCCCACCAGGCTGCTGTGAGGACAGGAGTGCCTCAATAACATAAAGTGATTTCCCCCTCTTCTTGTTTCAGGTTCAATGGATCCAAATGACTTCCTGAGGGAGGCACAGATAATGAAGAATCTAAGACATCCAAAGCTCATCCAGCTTTATGCTGTTTGCACTTTAGAAGATCCAATTTATATTATTACAGAGTTGATGAGACATGGAAGTCTGCAAGAATATCTTCAAAGTAAGTGAAAGACTTTATAAAAAAGGAGGAATTTTGTTTAGCCAGTCCTATAAATGTCAATTTAGCAAGCCTTCTATAACCTAAAGGATATTTACTGTGTGCATCTGTGAGAATGAATGGTTTAACATTGAATGGCTCAACTACTCTTTAATAGCATATATACAGTGTATTCAAAGGGAGGAAAAATATTTATGTAATCGAAGAGCAAATTGTTCACAATAGATATTTCAGAGTACTTAAGTGCAATGTGTGAAATTGAGGAATTGATGTCCTTTGTTTCCTGCAATAAATTGGACATGGTAATTCATGCACTAATATTGGCTATGGCCCAGAGTTAAGGCCATGAAATTCTTTGGAGGAAACAGAGTGGTAACTTTGTTGTTGTTGCTAGTGTGTGTACGTAGGTGTGTGTACACATTAGGACACTATTTTTTCACTAGTTAGGATTTAAAACACTAGGCAGCACTAGAATTTTCAGACTAAAAAGCAGACATATACTGTTGCCTCCTTCTTGTATCTGCTCCCTGCACTCAGAGAAGACTTAAAGGCATTGTGAAATTTTGATGTTTATGACAAAAGAATAATTTAATAAACAATAACATAATAAACATTGAGATGAGATGTTCAAAGTAGTTGAGATCAAGTACTGAGAGAATAATATGCATCTGAAAAGGAGACGTTTTCCATTCTTTCTTAAAATTTCACAGTGGGGTTGATAAAAGGCATTCAGGTGAAGAGGGGTCAAGATTTAGAAAGATAAAATCTTTTGGTTTCAGGGCAAATTATGAAGCAGGTAATATTAAATTGTAAAACTAGATTAGGGTAAAGAGCATAAGGCTTGCTAAATGCTATTAAAAGAAAAATATACTGAGCTCACTTGCATAGAGATAGCAAATTTAACAGTATCAGGATATGCTACCTGCAAAGATTAATAGCACAGAAAGACTGACCTCTGCAATTGACCCCTTTTGTCTTACTCTCTGAGACAAAGCACAGGGAAATTGTGGGTCATCTCTCAGAAAATGCTTTGTCAAGGTCACTCAGAACATTCACATCATTAAATCTAATTCATGGTCCTTGATATATCAGACACATTTGATTCAGTGGCCACTTGCTCTCAGGGAAACCTTTTTTCTCCCCCACTTGACTTCCAGAGCACTTGGTAACTTTTCACTCCTTTTATTCTTGGTTCTTCTTAGTCTATGTAATTTCCTTATCTCTCAGAACTTCCAATATCTTGGAGTTCTCCAGGAATTGTTGACCACATCACGGGTTGCTTTGTTAGTAATACTCAGTCTTATCAGTTAATATAATTTATATTTTGATGAACTGCCAAATTATCTCTTCCTTTCTTCCAATTTATAGGTTCAACTGATTTTTAAATTTTCCATCTGAATATTATTATATTCATCATAATATGCATCTGATATGGCAACAGCTAATTTCTAAATGATAAGAGGGTTAACATAAGTGCCTATTTCTTGTTCATTCTACACGTATAATATAGGTAGGCTGCTGGTGCTGCTTTTTTGATGACTTTGGCAAGGGGAAGGGATATAATTCATCTCCATCTCATGGTGGCAATTCTGACTAGAAGTGACAGAAGAAATTTCTGGTCTTTTACTTTTGTCCAACTAAGTAGGGAAAGGAGATCTTAATGTGATTGAAAAGAGAATAAATACATGCCGGTGAATAATCTTATCTCTACTGCTATTTGTATCAGGCAGCTCAAAGTAATATACTAAAAAACTGTCTCCTTGAATTCTCCCTCATAATCTGGTTGTAGTCTTTCCTGACAATTGTCAGTGTTTAGATTTTCTATCTTGAATTCATCCTTACTTCCTCTCACATTCCATATCTTACTGTTTGTTTGTTGTTATTCTTCTCTGTCAAGTCACCTGTGACCCATAGCAACCCTATGTATAGCAGCTTTGAGCCCTTTCTGGACCTCAGCCAGTCTCACTAATTCCAATACAGTTAACCCCATTGCCCTAGTTACTGTATCAATCCATCTCATCTGGGTCTTCCTCTCCTGTGCTGTCCCTTTATCCTTTTCAGCATGATGCCTTTCTCTAAGGACTGGTCTCTCCTGACCACATGCCCAAAGTAAATGCAACAGAGCTTCAAAATCCTAGCCTCCAAGGAGAAACTTGTTTTCACCCTCTTCAAGACAGACCTATATGGTTTCTTGGCTGACCATGATATGTTCAAGACTCTTCCAGCACCGCAGCTCAAAGGCATGGATTCTTCTTCTGTCATCCTTAGTCAATGTCCAGCTTTCTGATGCATAGCAAGTCATTGCAACGACCATGGCCTGGATTAGGTGTACCTTAGCCTCTAAACTGAGATTGTTGCTTTTCAGTATTCTGGAGAGGTCCCTGACAGCAGATTTTTCCCCAATACAATTCATCTTTTGATTTCCTGACTGCTGGTGCTAAGAGTGTTGATTGTGGAGTCAAACTGTAATTGTTAACAATATCACTCTCTTCTCCATCTGTCATGGTTCTGCCAATAGGCCCAGTGGTGAGAATATTTATCTTCTTGATTTTGAGCTTCAATCCATATTGAAGGCTACAGTCCTTGACCTTCTGCATCAAGTGCTTCAGGCCCTCCTCAGTTTCAGCAAGCAAGATTGTGTCATCTGCATGACTCAGGTTGCTGATGAGTCTTCTTCTAATTCCGATTCCACATTCTCCCTCAAAAATCCCTGCTTCCTGAATGATATGTTCTACATATAGACTGAAAAGGTATGAAGACAGGATGCATTGCTGACACACTGCTTTCCTTATTTTGAACCATGCAGTGTTTTCTTGCTCTGTTCTGAGTATTAACTACATCTTGGTCCAAATAGAGGTTACATGATTTATGGTGAAGAGACTGAGATTGTTAACAGCTTTAGTTTGCTTGGTTCTACAATCAGTACTCTTGGTACCAGCAGCCAGGAAATAAAAAAGATGAATTGCTTTGGGAAAGTCTGCTGTCAGAGACATCTGACATATACCATGGCATATACCACTCTCAATATACCATGGACTGCTAGGAAAATAAACAAATTCATCCTAGAGAGGGTAAGACCTGGATGCTCCTTGGAGGCATGTATTCTAAAGCTTTGTCTGACATAGTTTGAGCATGTTGCAAGGAGTGACCAGTCCTTGGAGAGGGACATCATGCTTAGGAAAGTGGAGGGACAGCGCAAGAGAGGAAGACCCTTGATGAAATGGATTGATTCAGTGTCTTGGGTAATGGGGATAGGTGTGTTGGGGACAATGGGATTGGCCTGGGATAGAGAAGGGTTTAGGGCTGATGTATATAGGGTTGCTATGAGTCACAGGCAGTTCAATAGCACATAACAACAAGGACAACAGCAACCAGTAAATATTCTTGGCAATCCTTGCAAGTAAATCCACTGTCTTACCACTTCTCAACATTTCTAACAGTCTGTTAGTAGAAGCTTGTATGTTGCTCTGATGCTGAACAGGTATCAATGGAAATTCTAAGTGCAGCTTCTAAGTGAAGATACTGACAGATTAGAAAAAGGTTTCTAGAGATCATTCAAAAATCAGCCACTGAAAATCCTGCAGATGACAATGTTCTGAACTGAAACTCCTCATGGACATAGTACAGGGCTACCTAGTGTTTTCTCCCATTGTGCACAAGGTTACATTTTGACAGCAGCTAACAGCAGCCATATTCCTACTTTGGTCTAAGCTAGCATTGGTTCTCTCTTCCGTAAAGAGCTTGCCTCTGGAAACCCTATGAACCTGGAGAAAAGATGAAAGTCATGCAAGTGTTGAGCACTTTCATTCATAGGGTCACGATGAGTCACCTACGACTCAACAACACTTAACAACCACAACAACTTAGGATAGGATAGGTTAGTGTTCAGATCTGTTGTTCATATTGTTCACTATGGATTGTACTCCACTTGATGATACCTAACAACAACATTAATGTTAAAATAATTTACTGTATTTACAATTAGTACATAATCAATAGTAAAGTATAGATTATGGCTTAGTCATAAGAAGTTGTGTTGCCAACCCCAAAGTACACAGTTCTAATATAGCAGGTGTTCTCTAGAAGAAAGATGGGCAATGTCCTCCTGTGTAGCTGCTTGCCTCTAAAACCCTGCTGGACGGTCAGCCATGAACTGGTTCTGACTCAATGATACGTCACAGCGTGTGCACACACATGCACAAATATATTTTGTTGTTATATGCTGTCAAGTTAACTATAGCTCATAGCGACCCTGTGAACAAATATTAGAATATTATGCTATCCTATTCCATCCTAGGGTCTCTGAAATGCTCAATCCCATTGCAATTGTCATGTGTTATGAAGTAAATCCTTTTAAAATTAAAAAGGCTTGTCAAAAATCTTTAAGGTACTTGCTTAATTGTTACCAGGTGTTTCTAACTAAAATTTAAAGAGAATAAACATACGTGATGTCTTCAGTTAGAGTTACTTTCATTTAGGTAACTATTTAGAGAACACCTGATATGTGTCAGGCATTTAGACACTTTTTAGAAATAGCTTTGTTTTGTATATTAAGCCCTTGAATATTATTCATCATTTTCTTAGTTTACCCAAGACTGAAGTAGACAGGAATACTTTCAATGAGATACTCATTAACTTCATACAGCTATGATAATTAGTGTTGGTACAGTGATGTCTCTACTAGTCTCTAACTTTTGGACACTCAGTTGTTGTGTGTAACTTAAGTTTAGGAAGTGTAGGACATTCTTGAAAGCACAAGACCTTAACTTTAGGCGGGAATAGTCTACATGCTATGTAATGATAATAACAATAATGTCTTATAGTTGTTTAGGAATGTTTTTGTTATGTGTCATCGAGTTCCTTTAATATGAATTTCATCTCAACATCAGGGGGAAAATCATCAGCACCAGGCCAGTAGGCAGCATCGTGATTATTGTTGTTGTTAGATGCCATTGAGGCAAGTATGACTCATAGTGACGCTATGAACAAGCAGCTTAAGCCCTGTCCTATCCTATGACATTATCACAGTCTCTGACACACTCCAGCCCGTTGCTGCAGTCAGTATGTCAACCCACCTGGCTGATGGTCTTCTTCACCTTTGCTGTCCCTCTACCTTCCAAAGCATGATGCCCCTCTCCAAGGAGAAAAGATTGAAATTGTTAATGATTTCATTTTGTTGGATTCACAGTCAACATCTCTGGCACCAGCAAGTGGGAAACAAGAGATGAGTTGCACTGGGAAAATCTACTAACAAGGATCTCTCTAGAATGCTAAAAAAGCAATGATGTCCTTGTAGAGACTAAGGTATACCTGATCTAAGACATGATATTTTCAATTGTATACTATATAACTGAGAGCTGGACAGTGAATAAGTACAGCAGAGTAATAATCAATGTTGATTGAGTAGTGGTGCTCGAGAAGAGTATAGAACATACCATGGACTTCCAAGAGAAAGGACTCTCCAGGTGTGCCCTGGAGAGGGTTGAACTAGGTTGCTCCTTAGAGGCAATGACTTTGAAACTGTATCACTACTTTGAACATGTTGTCAAGAGGGACCAGTTTTTAGAGAATGACATCATGTTTTAAGAATAGAGTTTCAGAGCAAAAGAAGACGACCCTGGATCAGGTGAATTGATATTGTGACTGTGACATTTGTGTTAGGCATGTCAGAGACAGTGAGATTAGCATAAGTTGTAGTTAACCTAATGGCACATAACAAAAACGACTTTCTCTTTCTAAAAACCCTTGATTGAGTTGATGTTCCCTCCTGGTTCTCCTCTCTTAGTCTTTTGGGTGATTCTTTTAAATTTTACATTAGATTTTTCTTGTACTAAACATTCTAAATATTGTTGATTGTTTTCTGATGCCATTGAGTCAAATATGACTCACTGAGATTCTGACACACAGATCTGAACTCAGTCCTATACTGGACCACTGTGTCATTTCTGACCCACTTGAGCACATCACCACAGTCACTGTGTCAGTCCATCTCATCGAGGGTCTGCTTCCCTTTGCTGATCCTCCACCCCTCCAAACATGATACCAATTTCCAAGGGACAGCCTCTTTTCATAACGTGCCCAACTTACAGGAGATGAAGGTGTTCGCCACCCTTGCCTCTAGTGAGCACTCTGGCTGCACTTTTTCCAAAACATACATGGTTATTATTTTTGTCTTTTTTCCCCCCCTTTCAATTCATGGAATATTTAGTGCTCTTCTCCCATACCTCAAAGGCATGAATTCTTCTTCTGTCATCCTTATTAAGTTTTCAGTTCTCTGATGCATAGGCAGTGATAATTTAAAATACCATGACCTGAATCACAGGCACCTTACTTGTCAAACTGACATCCTTGTTAAGTATTTTGCAGAGGTCCCTGCCAGCAGACTCTCTCAATGCAGTTTGTCTCCTGATTTCCTGACTGCTGATTATCAAAGGTGTTGATTTTGGATACAAAGTTAAGATGAGATTGTTGACAACTTCAATCTTTTATCCTTCTATTATGCTACTACCTATTGGTCTAATGGTGAGAATTTCTCTCTTCTTGGTGTTGGGATCCAATCCATATGGAAGGCTTTAGTCTTTGGTCCTTTGCAAGTAAGCATTTCAAGGTTTCCTTGCTTTAATCAAACAAGGCTGTGCCAGCTACATAACTCAGGTTGTCAATAAGTTTTCTTCCAGTCCTGATGCCATGTTTTTCTTCATGTGACCCACCTTCTCCAATGATTTGCTCAGCATACTGTTTGAATACATATTGAGGAAGGCTATAACCTTTAATACACATTTTCTGGTATTAAATCATGTAATGTTTCCTTGCTCTTTTCAGACAGCATATTTTTGTCTAAGTATGGGTTTTCATATGAGCACAACTATCTCTTATGGGATCTTATTCATCTCAATGTTAGCTGGATATTGTTATGATCCATCCAGTCAAATGCCTTTTCATAGTCAATAAAACACAAATATACATTCTTCTTATACTGCAAAAAGAGGAAGAGTAATATCTGACCTCTACTAACTCCATAAGTTGATGTTCCACCAACATCTACAGTACAAAACCAATTTCCTTGAGGTCAGACATCCCTCATATGCCAAGAGTGTTGACTGTGGATCTGAACAAGATGAAATTATGAACAGCCTCAATCCCTTTTCCATCTATCATGATGCTGCTACTTGATCCAGTGGTAAGAATGTTTTTTTTTCTTGATGTTGGGATTCAATTTATATTGAAAACTGTGGTCCTTGACTTGCAGCAAACACTTCAAGTCGTCCTCAGTTTCAGTGAGCAAGATTGTGTCATTTGCATGATGCAAGTTGTTGATGAATCTTTCTCAAATCTTGGTGTCACATTTTTCTTCATAAAGTCTTGACACCAGCAGGCAGGTAACCAAAAGACAAGATACTTTGGGATAGTCTGCTCTCATGGACCTCTCCACAGTGCTAAAGAGAAACAGTGTCATTCTAGAGACTAAGGTGTGTCTTATCCAGGCCATGGTTTTCTCAATTTCTGGGCATGAAAAGGTATGGAGAAAGGATACATTCTTGACATACTCCTTTCTTGATTTTGGACTATGCTGGATTATCTTGCTATTTCTACAACAGAATCAAGTGCCCTGGGATTCCAAGTCTTCTCGTTTAGCCCCAATCTGTGTGAGCCACACAGTCTAAAGCTTTTGTATAGCCAATACAACATAGATATGCTTCTGATACTCTCTGCATTTAGTCGAGATTTATTTGACATTGATAATGATATCCCTAGTGCCAAAGTCTCTTCTAAATCCAGTTTGTATTTCTGGCAGTTTTCTGTTGATGTAGTGTTGTAGTCATTTTTGGATAATCTTCAGCAAGATTTTGCTTGCATGTGTTATTATTTGAAAATTCCCACACCCTTTTGTTGTTGTTGATGGTTACCTTCATGTTCAGCACTACCCATAGTGACCCTATGAACAAAAGGCCTGAAGCCTGTCTGCAACTATCGTCATTTATCAAAGTTCATAGAGTTTCCAGAGGCATATGAGATCATATTTTTTTTTTTTTTTTTTTAGAAATGGGTATGAATATGGATCTCATCTAGTTAGTTGGCCAGATAGCTCTGCTCCAGATGTTTTTGCACAACCTATTGAACACACTAAGGAAATTCTGGAAGACCCTCTATGAGATGGACTGATTTGGTGACTGGGGTAATCAGGATGGGTGTGTCAGAGGCAGTGCAGTTGGCGCAGGATAGAGTAGGGTTTAGGGCTGTTGTGCATAGGGTCGCTATGAGTCGCAAACGATGGCACATAACAACAACAACAAGTTCTTTTTAATACAATGACTGTGTTTTCTTTCCATCTTCTTTTGATGCTTCCTGGATTATTCAATATTTTGCCCATTGCAACTCACAACTTGAACTTAATTTTCAGTTCCTTCAGCTTGAGAAATGCCTATTGAGTTTGTCCCTTTTGACTTTCTGACTTTAGCTCTTTGCATATTTCATTCTAATACTTTAATTTCTCTTCCTGAACTGCTCTTTGATAGCTTCTGTTTAACTCTTTAATTTCCTTATTTCTTCCCTTTATCTAGGCTTCTCAGCTTTCTAGTGCAATTTCAGAGTCTCTTCTGACATCCATTTCAGTCTTGTTCTAGTCTATCTTTGTAATGATCTTCTGATTTCTTCATGGATGATATTTCTGATATCATCCCACAGCTCATCTGGTCTTCTTTCATTAGTGTTCAGTGCCTCAACCCTGTTCTTAAGATGGTTGTTTTTTCATTTGTTTGTTTGTTTAAATCCAGGTAGAATAGATACAAGGTCATATATTGGTTCTTGTGGATTTGTTTTTATTTCTGTTAGCTTCAGTTTGAACTTGGACATGAATTACTGATGATCTGTTCCACAGATAGCCCCTGGACCTATTTTCACGGTTGAAATTGAGCTTCACCAGCATTTCTTTCCATAGATGTAATCAGTCTAATTCCAGTGTAATCCATTTAGTGAAGTCCAAGTGGATAGTCACCATTTATGTATTTTATAAGAAGTATTTGCCATAAATGAATCATTGATTGTACAAAATTCTTTTGTTCTATCTCCAGCCTCATTTCTGTCACCATGTACATGTTCATCCTTCTTCCTGGTTCCCGACTTCTGCACCCTAGTCAGGAATTACTGTTAATGAATCTTGGTTGCATGTTCCATCAATTTCAGACTGGAAAAGTTGGTAGATATCTTCAGTTTCTTACACTTTGGCTCTAGTTGTTGGTACATATATTTGAGTGATAGTGATATTAACAGGTCTTCTTTGTATACAAATAGATAATATCCTGTCACTCACAACTTTATATTTTTAGGATGGACCTAGAAATGGTCTTTCTTACTATGAATGCAACCACATTTTTTCTCACTTTTTCATTCCAGATTTAGCGAGTCATATAATTGACTCAGGCCAATTCATCTCAGCTCACTAATGCCTAGTATTGTCAATATTTACCTCTTCCATTTCTCTTTAAACAATGCCCAATTTTCTTACATTCTTACATTGTACATTCTATGTTCTAATTATTAGTGACTGTTTGTTTGCAACTCTTCCTCCTCATTTTGTATTTCCCAGTATGAGGGCTTAGCCTCCAGTGCTATATCTAATAGTCTAAGGTTGCTCTATTGTTCATAGAGGTTTTTAAGTCCTATTATTTCAGAAGTGGCTGGCTAATCCTTTTTCCTAGTCTGTCTTAATTTGAAAGCTCAGTTTTAGAGTGATAGCTGACAGACAAGTATTTAACTCAAAAATCAGATGATAGACAAGCTAACATAAATGTATCTAATCTCTTAAGAGCATCAACATACCAAAAAAAAAAAAAAAACAACAACACTCTCTGGTTCTCAGCTGCAGCTACAGCTGCTGCTCCTATAGTTCCCTATCTGAGGGGCATAGGAATCATTGATCCTCAAAGACTCCTGCTCTGTTTTTTCTGCTTTTTTCTTTCTTTGTGATGACATTCCACATTCTGCAGCTGAATCCACTCAATTTAGCAAGTCCCCTTTTGGATAGAATAACACATCTATTTGTATATTCTCACCTAGTCACGTGAAAAGTCAAAGTCAATGGCTAGAAAAGCCGTTTTGAACAAGAAACCCTTGATACAATACATATTTCATGTTTTCAGTCAAGATCCATCTGCCATCAGCCATTATATCCTTGGTAACATGGTCTCTTTTAAAGTCTACTTGAAGTCTGGTAGTTCTCTGTTAATGTGCTGTTCTAGCCATTTTGCGATCATCTTCCACAATATTTTAATTGTATGTAATATTGGTCTAACCTATATATTAGTGATGAAACTGAGCCTACCACACACATTTTTATACTTACTTTTATAAAATGAAGAGTAGGAAAATAATACCTATGAAAGAGAAATCTTTGCCTTAAAAGGTGAAAAACCTATTCTAAGATAAAGATAAGAAAAAAAATAAACCCACCTAGCTTAGTAAAATACACATGTAATATGCACGTCTTATGCGAGCTAGCTTTCAGGAAGTTCTGGTTGCCTAGTGATACAAATCTGAGCGACAATCCCAAAGGCATGTCGTTTGGATCCAACAGTTGTTCCATGAGAAAAAGGTGGGCAGTCTCCTCCCATGCCACTAGCTTCCACTAAAAACCCACTGGAAGGTCAGCTATGGGTCAGTCTGACCTCATGGTAGTACAACAACAACAACAACAACAACAACAGTATGTACAACTTACACTTTTGACAGCAATCTGTTTTTAGGAGCAATGTCATGGCAGAGATAGCAAAGTAACATTGTTTTATAGGCTTAACTGATAAGCCATGAAATATTTAAAAAATATATAGATATCCAAGCAATTTCAATAAAGGGATGAGGTAGACATTTAGGGTTTGAAAATGCCATAATTGTCACTGTATTTTACTCATGTGACACTTTTGCCCTTTATCTCTGTGTAGAGTCCTTTTAGGAAATGAAAGGTCCCAGTCACATATCTAATGCCTAGCATCTATATGACATTTGTCTTGGTAAAAGGCACTTGCCAATGAGCATTCCTATTATCCATCACAATTTCTGTATCCAGCTGTGCAGGATCTTTAGCAAGTTGGAACCGATGCTTTTGTGTTTTAGGCAACTCTCTACTCCAAGGCAAGGAACCCAGGTGGCACATTGTGTAGTGTGTTAGCCTGCTAACTTGAAGGTCAGCGCAGTTTTAATCCATCAGCCACACCATGGGAAAAAGATGCGAAGGTCCCTCTTGTAAAGCTTAACACTCTCAGATGGCTCTCTGATGGAGGGTCTCTATGAGTCACAATTGATAATGGCAATGGGTACACATCAAGGCAAGCTGTAAAATCTTCTATTGAGTGAAGAAAGAGTAGGAACAAGAAAAAAAAATTTTGAGCACGTAAACAGTTTTCAACAGTGAAAGATAGGAATATGCAGTTTTTTAATTATTATTAT
>NW_006399752.1:17833388-17849214 GCF_000299155.1 Elephantulus edwardii
TGACTGGGGTGAGATGATATCTCATAGTTGTTTTAATTTGCATCTCTCTTAGGGCTAGGGATTTTGAGCATTTCTTCATGTGCTTGTTAGCCATCTGAAAATTTCCTATCATGCTTAAATGTTTACTGAATCAAACAAGAGCTTGACTTCTATTTTTGAACTGAGATGTTCCAGGAAAGTTATCTAAAGAATGATGTCAGATGTTTGGATAGGGGCACAATTTCAATGTTTGATAGTGGTGCTATTTCCATAGATACACCTCTTTTGAGGTCTAACATTGGAATGTGCTTCGAGTCTGTGCTTTGTTGCCTCATTAATCCTTCATAAGAACTGAAGTCTAGTATTTATTCTATTTCTTTGCTCAACAATATGGTGCCTTGACAATTAATGCCAGAGATACCACATTAATATACACTTTCTTCATTGGTTCAAATGTTCTTCAAATTCAATGACTTTCTCTCTCTCATTGTCTAGATGATGCTGGATCAAAAATTCAGCTGATTCAGCAGGTAGACATGGCAGCACAGGTTGCCTCTGGAATGGCCTATCTGGAGTCGCAGAACTATATCCACAGAGACCTGGCTGCCAGAAATGTCCTAGTTGGCGAACATAATATTTACAAGGTGGCCGATTTTGGACTTGCAAGAGTTTTTAAGGTAGGCTAATTTTTTTTTTTTTTTGTAATGTATCAAAAGACCAGTGTGCCAGTAGGTTTATTGTCATTCCTCAAAATAATGTTTAAATTCTAGGGTCTGTAGTCCACTTTAGTAGCCCAAGACTCTATAATAACCTACCCAACCATCCTCTTCACCAATAAGATAGAAAGAGTGAAAACAGTAATCGATCAAATTGGAAAATATATAACTGTGTCTGTTTTCAGTATTTAATTAGTGACAGTAACTCTTAATAATCCCCCTCTATGACCTTTTCAAAAAGCAATCCTTTTTTATGCAATGAGTTCCTCCACTCACTTTTGTTTGTTTTATGTCAAAGTAATCTGTCTGCTGCTGAAATTCTTCCATAATTATTGACTTTTTAATCTCCCCACTCCATTTTATAATGTAATGTTCTTATAAAGTCAAAAGATAACTGTCATGCAAAATGTAATAATAGATTTTTTCCTCCCATGCTCATTCTAAATTGTGTCCTAAAAATAGAGACATGAAGAACAACAAATACATAATTATATTTTGATCATCATTAATTCGCTATGGTTTCATTATATAAATGAATTATAATCCCAGTGAGTTGATATATTTATTTAAATCAATTGGTTCCTGCTTTTAAATATTGGAAAGTTCTTATGTGGTAATTATCAAAATCAGTGGTTTTTCAATACTAGCAGTAAATGAGAAAATAGACGTTTCCCTTATTTGCTAATAACCAGATGTGAAATCAACATCATCATATATGCTGCCCTCTGTGTAGAAGTATCCTATATGATACAGTATCTGGGGCAATGGGGGTTGATGTGTCGGAATTAGTGAGACTGGCTCAGGACAGGAAAGGATTCAGAGCTGTGGTACACAGGGTCACTATATGTTGCAGGTGACTCAATGGGACATAACAGCAACAGTATACCATATTGGTTGGTTTTGTGTTTTGTTTTGTTTTTTTAAATTTATTTAAGCCTCTTGTTTAGAGTCAACAAGACTTTCAGGAGGGCCTTTGTATTTAAAGGTTGGTTGATACTATATTTAGGAGGAACATTCTTCTAAGTGGTGCAGAGCTTTTCTGTCAATATGCTGTACTAAAACAACCTAGGGTTGCTGTGATGCTGAACTTTGTGCCATTGGTGTGTCAAATGCCATAACCGTTGCCCATGATGAACAGTGTTTGGTGGAGCTCCCCGTTTAAGACAGGTTTAGAAGCAGGAGTGGCATCCACTTCCTAAACAACATGTCTCTGGAAACTCCAAGAACTTTGATAAAGACAATAGTTATAGAAAGGCTTCAGGCCTTTTGTTCATAGGGTCACTAAGAGTCATGCTTGACTCAATGGCAATCAACAGCATCACCACCAAAATATGTAACAAAGAGCTCTTTCCAGTGCTACTCTTGGCACTTAGTAAGCTGTGAATTATTTTATTAATGACTTCTCATACATTTTTTGGTCTCCTACGCCAGATTTGAATTTGTACTGTCATTATCAATTGAATAAAACTAATTTTTATTTACTTTTCTCTAAATTTTAGTGTGAAACAGGTTATAGATTAGTAAGGGTGAGGCGAAAATAAAAACCACTAACTTGGCTTGATCCCTTGATGCATTAACAGGTAGATAATGAAGACATCTATGAATCTAAACACGAAATAAAACTGCCGGTGAAGTGGACTGCACCTGAAGCCATTCGCTCTAATAAATTCAGCATTAAGTCTGATGTGTGGTCATTTGGAGTTCTTCTTTATGAAATCATTACTTATGGCAAAATGCCTTATAGTGGTGAGTGATTCATTCTGAAGTGATCCTTTCTGCTGCAGGTCACTTACTTAGGTGTAACTTTAACTGCTTTCCCCACACTTAAGAGGACAGAGTTATGAGGCTGACCACACTATGTGCCTGAGGGAGCTTAACAGATAAAATTTGATGATGGTCATTTGCATTAATGAGGTGGTTTATTGCATCATTGTCTTTGCTCTTGGATTTTAGTCTTATAGCCATTACTTGCTCTTGGAGTTAACTTAATCTCTGGAGTCTGGAAAAGCTATGGTAGACTTCATATTTTCAGTGAGGAATTCAATTATAAGTGACCACAGTACTTATACCAACAGTACACCATGAATTTAAGACACTGCTTTTAACTTGTTATTTTGCTGGTCTTAGTCTTTGTTTTGTTTTATTTTTTAGGTATGACAGGTGCGCAGGTAATCCAGATGTTGGGCCAAAACTATAGACTCCCTCAACCATCTAATTGTCCCCTACAGTTTTACAACATCATGCTGGAGTGCTGGAATGCAGAACCCAAGGAACGGCCAACATTTGAGACACTGCACTGGAAACTCGAAGACTACTTTGAAACAGACTCTTCATATTCAGATGCAAATAATTTCATCAGATGAATGTTGAAGACTAATAAGCAAGAATGGAGTAAAAACAAAAGTGAATAATCAACCCAGAAATACAACCTTCTCAAGTAACTGTGAAATCAGGTTATACTGACATTTCCAGGTGATAGGGTATCTTTGGCCATGCATTATAAGATATTCTATGAACATTCTATAGACTAGGCAATACTGCAGGATAAGCTCAGATGATATGACATTTTCTCACTGCCTGGCAAGTAAAACAGAATAAGCAAAGAGATTTTTTTTCCTTTTCTTTTCAGAAGACACATTTCTATTTATTGTTGGAAATACCGATCAAGAGAATCAACAGATGATAGTCGGTTTTTACTCAGTGACTGTTGTTGCATTATCCTGTTTACTGATTAGGGTGGTTATTCATTATTCCTCAGAGAGCTGAATCCCATCAGGCTGTTATTATGAAGGAATCTGATTGCTTTGCTGCACAGCAGGACCTGTGCTTTGAGGTTTTTTCCCTTTCTTTTTTATCCCTTTTAAAATCTCCTGTGACTACAATGATGGTAAAGCCATGCTAAATGGCTTGATTGTACTTGGAGTAATTGCACATATTTTCTCCTATGCATAAAAAACTGAAACAGCTGTTAAGAAAAAGAATTAAAATTGCTCTCATTTAGGAGAAGGAAATGATAGAATTTTTCTATACCTCAGTATGTGTCATTTGAGAATAATCTACATTAGTTTTAATCTCTTAATGTTAAGAATCAGATAGCAAAACTGATGAGTTATTATCTATGGAAATATATGAAAACTATCTAATAGTGCAGGAGACCTGAGAAATAGGTATCCAAAGAGTTTAGGGAAATGAGAGAAGAAAAGTTGGATTGCTATAACTCGGGATTTCTGAATAATTAAAAAAGAACAAGTGAGGAAGATTTCAGCGTATAAATCAGAATTTAAATTATCTTCAAAGTATGTATGTTAGTTATCTGTTGTTCGAACCATGTATCTTTGAGTTGGAGCACAATTCCTTATCACTGTAATAGTATTTGAGGGAGCTATGGTGGCCTAATGGTAAGGAACTGTGCTACCATCCCCAAGGCACATGGTTCAAATGCGTCAGCTGCTCCACAGAAGATGAACAATCTCCTCTCATAAGAGTAAATCGCTTCTGAAAACCTGCTGAAACGTCAGCTATAGGTTGATTTCAACTCTACAGTACACAACAACAATAGAGCAGCAGTTCTGGTGGTTTAGCCCCTCATCTGTGCTGCTGTTAACCAAAAGGCTACACGTGTTCAATGGTTCAATTCCACCAGTTGCTTGATGGGGAAAGATTGAACAGCCTTCGCTCATTAAGATTTACACCCTGAGAATCCCAGTGCAGGGTCATGATGAGTCAGAGCTCACTTTACAGCAGTAAGTTTGAGTTTGAATGGTTTGTGCTAACAGAAATTCATTTTCTCCTAGTTTACTAGGCTAGATGTTTGACGTCAGGTTGCTGATTCTCCTCTCAGTTCTGCAGGATAGTCTTTGTCTCTTCTTGATTCTTTGACAATTTTACACAGCTTGGCGTCAACCTTCCCTTCTCTCTGTATGTTTTCTTGTCCTAATTGTTGTTGAATGTACTCAAGGCCACTACAACCCATAAGAACCCTATGCACAGTAACTCTGAACCATGCTCTATCCTGAGCCAATCTCACTGTCTGCAGCACACCTAACCTCATTATTCCAGGTGCTGTGTCAAGTTATCTCATCCTGGATCTTCCTCTCCTGTGCTAGCCCTCTACTCTTTCAAGCATAAGGTCTTTCTCCAAGGACTGGGTTATAATTCCCTAATGATTCTACTACCAGAAGTCCCTAGCTTGCCCTAATTATCCCTTTATATATTTTGTAAGAGATTGAGTCAAGTCATAGCTTACACTAATCCTCTCATTAACCTAACAAAAGACAATTTATTCTCAAAGGAGATAATAACAACAAAGATAGAAGTCAAGTTATACAATACATCTTTTTGGGGAGATTAATAATAACAAATGAGGCTCTGTTTCAAATCTCAAAAATTCAAACCCATTGCCTTTGAGTTGAAAGACTCATTACTAAGCTTGCTGTGGGTTTCTGAAGCTATGTGCTGTCTGAGAGGGGATTTTCCAATTTTCTCCCACAAAACCACTGCAAGACTGAAACTACCAAAGAGGTTAGCAGGACAACTCGACCTTGACCTTCTAGGAGAAGTTCCTCTTAAATCTGTATCAACCATTGTAACAGCATTAACATCTTAAATAGAAAATGTGCGTCAAATTATGTGCTTCATCAGCTGAATACCAAGATTTTCAAAAGTAGTTTACAAAAATCTTACATGTATTCAAAGATCTTCTAATGTGAAGTAAAACTAGTGAAACACTATGAGAAAACAGGGTATTTTAGTATATTCTCTTATCTTTATTTAAAGTAAAACTAGGATATATCCACATCCAATTAGTTACAGAAACACTAATTCAGCACAGTTAAGAAAGAAATGAATTTGTAAACATTTATGACTGGAAGACTATGTAGGGAGGGCTCAAAAGTGTACATTTAATCCAACCATGCTGAAAAAGGTCTGAGTGCTTCCCAGCTTTCCCTTCTATCACCTTCAGCATTGCTTTCCCTCCTATGCGTACAAAATGTTTGCCAGCGGTTTTTGATGCCTCTGTGATGTAAATTAGCAGAAATATATGGGCAACTTTTCTCCTACATGGAACATGTTTGGTTTTTTTGTTTGTTTGTTTGGTGGAAGCATCAGTTATATATTCTGTGTGGACCAATAGGTGAGTGTTATGTGCTGAATTTTTTTAGAATATGGTCTAAGACTAAAACTGGGTGTGTGGCCACCTTCCCTGGTGTTAATCTGAGAAGGTTTTCTTTGCCTAAATAAAATTTGGCAATAGTTGCCAGATAGGTATCCATTAAGGAGAAAATTCTAGGAGATAAAAAAAAATTGCTATTATGTTCTTATCTATCTATGTGGCTGGCTATCATCTAGCTATACCTATGTGTTGTGTACGTGTGTGTTTAGCTGTGTGTATAGATATTAAAACTTATGAAAACTTTAACATTGGCCATAAAGCACTAAGGGTTGTAAAGTTGCTTAATTTCTTTATGAATAGAAAATATTTGTCAGGTTAGGACAGCACTAATCATCTTATTAGTTACATGTGTAGGATGTCTTCAGTGTTTTTTATTTCAAAATCATTCTTGGAAAAGGATACCTTGTTTGGAAAAGTAGGTCAATGAAGGAAAGGAACACCCTCAATGAGATGGGCTGACACAGTGACTGCAGCATTGTGCTGAGGTTGGTAAAGATTGTGACGAGGACCTAGCAGTGGTCACAGTCTCACTCTTGTACACAGGCCAATTTATTGGCACCTAACAACGGGTTTAAGGCAATTTTGGAAGAAATGATAAATAACCAGTTAATAAAAATTACTTTAATATTTTAATCAAACTTGTTGCTTTTCTTTCAGTTCTAATCAGGCATTTATGGAACTTAATTGAAGGATTCACATTTTATTGTGAAAATCAAGCTGCTGTATTTTCTTTTAGTAGTGACTCATAATACATTTTTCAGTGAGAGCTGATTTTAAAATGCATAAGGTATGTGATCCTTTCCCCTGTTAGTACCAACTGAAACCTGTTTAACTTACTGTGTTTGATTCTTGGGGACGTTTACGTTCAAGGTTCTGTCAAAGCAATCTATTATTCTTGTTTTTACCTGATGGATCATGGGGGAAAATAATGGATTCAGTTATGAGAAGCTATAATATATTTTTTTAGACTGACATAAATTTCTCTCCCTGTATAGAATAAAAGAATCAGGAAAAGATAAGTTGAATTTTCCTACAATGAGCCAGTTCTTGTTAAATTTATCTGCCATAAATTGTAGCAAACCACTTTTTATGTAATGTTTTACTTATGTAATTCAGTTATGTGAAAGTAGTATTGAGGGATGAGAATATATCATTTCGTGTGAAGTTTCAAATCTTTTTCCATTTAAACCTAAGAAAAAAATTTGGGGGGGGGGTGCATAGAAGAAAAATTCCATTAAATTTCCTTTTTAAAAGGTTAGAAAGTTTGAAGTTTTAATTGCCTGGGGCCAAAGAGTCACAGGGCAGATTCATAATTGTCATGAAATCTGAACTGTTTGTTGTCTTCAGGAACAAAGATAAAGTAAAAATATCTGCAAACTGAGCTTCAGATAATGGCATCCTTCTGAGATGCAAAACAGCAAGAAAGATACATGAACCATAAGGGGAAACAACAAGCTGGGCTCACTCACAATTTTTGCTCACAACATGTACCTGTTTTGTGACCATATGGATTTCTTGAACCATGCCTGGCTCAAATTCAAGTTTGTTGGCCCAAAGGGAACCATTTTCCTTTGAAAATGTACAATATTGTCACCAGCTATAGAATCCTGGAGGAAGCAGGGTCATCTGGTGCTCAGGGCTTGCCAAGCATATGCCATACCTGGAATGATGTGTTTCTTGGTTCAGTAGAGCCAATGATTTCTGTACCAAATAGCCTTGGTAGTATGACCGTGGTGACTTTCCCAGGCTCTTTACAAAGATAAATTATTTTAAAGACAAACCAGAATGTATTTCCTGGCCTGATTATGGACAAGATTTGATCCATGGTCTTCAATGTGATTCAAAAGTCATTGCCGTATGATGGGAAACAAGGGGAGACTTTGATATATAGTACTGAGGTTTTAAACTCATCGCTCCTTTGACATTTTTAATTTTACTGCCTTTCCCTGCCTCATTCAACCCTCAGATATTTTTTAATACTACGAAAGTAATATCTGCTGGCCTTAGAGCTTACTACATTTAGAAACAAGATAGAGAAGAAAAATAATATGCAGACTTGTTTCTCAGAGCTTTCCCCCTTTTTAAATTTTTTATTTTTTACTAATTTATTTACAAAATTCAAATACATTATTTTCAAGAACAATTTCCTTCAATTTTACTCAACCTCCCACCCATCAAATTGAACAACCCCGTGATTAATCCCCTCTCCTCCTGCACATCCTCATCCCTCTGCTTCCCCACTCTCCCACCCTTCTTTGATCTTTATACTCATTCCACAATAATTGTTTCATATTATATTTATCCTTGTGGGACTGAGTTAGCTCACTCAGCATAATGCTTTCCAGTCCCTTCCAAGTTAAGCAATAATTTACAAAATCATTGTTCCTCTGTGCTTTTAAGAAGTTTGCCTTCAACCTAAATTTAGCTGGTGCTATCGACATAGGGGCTAAAAAACTGAAATTAAAAGAAGAGTTAATTTAGGTAATGCATCAGAAGTGAGACAGATTTTGATATAAACATCTTTTTCATCCTTTTGAAAAAGAATCACCTCTTCCAGAAAAGGATAACTAATCTCAAGAATTCCTTAAGTATCAGTTTTGTGCTTTGACTGACATAAAGGGGCTTCAAGACTTTTAATCTCTTGAAATCTTAGAATAGCTCATTTGATTATACCATTCATGAAAGATGTAGGGGCTTAGTGTTAAACAAATTTGTTTTAATATGTACTGTACCCAAATAAAAATGTATCCTCGCTTCTCTGAATTTTTTTTTTTTAAAATTGGCATTAAATACAATTTACAAAGCAGGAAATAAAATTGTTTAAGGGCATTACTATATTTTAATGACACCAGTGAGATTTTTGTCTTTTAAAAACATGTATATTTCTATATTATATCCTTTAATGATATTTATACTATGTAATTGCCTGTATGTACATGATCAATTTATATGTGTAGCAAACGAGATAAAAGGATATGTTTTGCCTGCATTACTTGCTATAAAGTTATATTTATTTTGGTTCAAACACAACTATTGTAATTTTAAAAACTTTTTATCTCTGAAATCTTTGAAATTTTAAGGTAAAAACTTCTTATGAAATATTTTTTATCCTGAATTTTCTATCTTTATTCTCAATGAATTTATCTACTATGCTGATTATGTATAAAATTATTATTTTTAACTGGGCATTTAAAAGTTGACTGTTTCAGAAGTCAAGGTTGTTGGGAGTTCAATACATGAATTTAATGAATGTATCTTACAACAAACAAAATGTTTCTTCAGTTGACTGCATTTATTAAAAGTATACATTTGAATGATGGGAGAAATAATTTTGTGGATCAAGAGAATGTGATTTTGCTTTAACCACAGCCTTTTTGCAGGCCTGCTTCTTCCTGTCATCTTTGTTAGAGACTTAGACCGATAGAGGAACATTTTTCTGTTACACTCTCAGTAGCTTCTATGGTGAGGATCAGTGCTGTGGTGGCCCACGATTAATTCGAATCAACTTGACTACTATTAACAGCATGATCATTAAAGTGTGAATAGTGATTAAGATGAAGTTAAAGATGATTTTCAAGAAATAATTTAGGAGGACGTACCAAATATGTGATGACAGTAGATAAAGAGTTGGACATATATGAAACATGTGGCAGTAGGACCTGAAGTGCATAATAGTTGTTTTGATGTGTGGGTGAGGATTCATTAGGTACCAAGGATGACCTCTAGGTATTCTCTGACAGCAGTTTAAATATATAACATCAGAAAAGGAGATTTGAGTGATGGCAAATAACAGGGTCTGACTTAGGAGCTGGTTATCTCATCAGTCTAAGGCGCCATAAAACATCTAACGTAAGTTGCCAACTAAAAAACTTCCAACTTGGATTACAAGTGACTCAAAGACATTGTGTTTTTGAAACTGTAAATGGCATGAAAGAAGACTTCCCATATTTCTCCTGACGACAAACTGAGAGATGTGGCCTTTGGGTTAGCAGCACAACTCTTGCACACCTATGGCTCCAAAGCTCCCTAAGATGTTAATTAAATAGTTGAATATTTTTACCTGTAACTCAGTGGTTAGGATTGAAACCAACTAATATTTGAGAGTCATAGGCATATCAGAAAGGTGTAAATAAACATGAAAGGATGAGATCACTGTAGGACAGTGTGTAAAGTGAAAAGGGAGAAGGTCCAGCAATAGACCTCAAAGAGAGATTTGAAAATTTAGGTGAGGGAAAAGTAGGGTTAGTCATAGATAGCATATCAGGAAAGTGGTATCACAGAAAACAAGACTTAAGAGGTGACAAATAATAATGGTATCACTGAGTGTATCAAGAGTGTGGGAAGCGAAAGCTTTTCATTAGATTTTATTAAAATAAAAACTAAACATTTTCATGGAAGTTTTGGAATCAGAAGTCAAATTGTAGAGGGTTGGGCAAAAGTAGGAGTCAGTTTTGCTTGCCTCGTTCATGAGCATCATGTCAACACACTCAGATTCTACTGGCAAAATGTGGGTTGCTAATAGGTGCGCCTGATTCAGGCCATGGTCTTTTCCATTACTTGCTATGCATCAGAGCTGGACAATGAATAATGAGACAGAGGAAGAATAGATGCTGTTGAGTTGTGGTGTGAGAGAAGAAAATGGAATATCCCATGGACTGCCAAAATTAAGAACATGTATGTCTTGGAAAAGGTGCAGTCATATTGTTCCTTAGAGGCAAGGATGGCAGAGTTTTATCTCTCATACTTCAGGCATCTTGTTAAAAGAGGCTATTCTTTGCAAAGTAATATGCTTGGAAGGGAGGAAGGTCATTGAAAGACAGGAAGACTCCCAATGTGAAGGACTGCCACTATGACTGTAACGATGGACTCAAGTGTATCAGAAATGGTGACTATGGCAAAGGATATGGACTGATTCAGATCTCTCATTCATATGAGTCATATGTGACTCAATGGCACCTAACAACAACAATGGTTACATAGTTGTGTTAAGAAGTCTTCCTTGTATAAACATGGATAATTTTCTATCACTCACAACATTGCACTTCATGATAGATTATTGCAGACCAAACCAAGGGCAAAGTATTTTTATAATTATTAATAATGAGACAGACAACCAGGAATGAGATAAAACAGAAAGTGTAAAAGACAGGGGCCCAGCAGTTCAGAAGACTGAAGGATTCTAGCTTCCTAGTATCTTTATTGAAAAGTATCAGGAAATAAATCACAAAGAAAATTCAATGCAAATGAAGCCAAACTCATTCTATTGCAAACCTTCAGCTTGAGGGAGGGGGTCAGCAAATACAATGCAAGAATCTGGTAAACCCTTAAGGATTGCCTTGGTGCCCCAGGGCGAATTTCAGCTTGAACAGAGCCTCCCCCACATCTTGAAATGGCATTTGGTTTATTACAAATATTTAGTATTGGCTTCCTATAATAGATCTTGAAACTTTTTAACTATGAATACAACATAATTCTTTCTCGGTTTTTCATTCTTGACATGAGATCATATGATTGTCTGACTCAAAGTGGTCTGTGCCAATCCATGTCAGTTTATTAATGCCTAGAATGTTGATCTTCAGATATTCCATTTCATTTTTAATAGCTTTCAACTTTCCTACATTCATAGTGAAGGAAAAATATAGCAGTTGCCCCACAACCCCCAAGCTTGATCACTTCCTGAGAAACTTGATAACACCTAAGCTGGTCTTATCAAAGACCAGACCAGACAATGGATCCTGATAAGAGTCTGAGCATGATTGAAAATAGCTAAAACCTAACTTAATTAACACACCAGATTTTGAGAAGTACCATCTTAGTCCTCCCCAGGACCCCTATAAAAAAGAAACCCCCAAATTGTCCAGGCACCATTTTGATCCTCTCTGCGTGCTGTGTGGCTGGGTCACTTGGCATCTCTCTAAGACCATGCAATAATGTCCTGTTCATTTTTTGGGACCAATTCCTTAATTTCTCTCCCTCGCGCCCTCACTCTTTTTTTATATCTAACATACACTGGACCAATTGGTAGTAGCATCAGGATAAATGGCGACGAGATTGAGATTGTTCACAGCTTTAGTTTGCTCGGCTCCATGGTCAACACTCTTGGCACCAGCAGCCAGGAAATAAAAAAAATGTATTGCGATGGGAAAGTCTGTGGTTAGGGACCTCTCTAAAGTACTCAAGAGCAATGGTGTCTCTCTGGAGAATAAGGTGTGCCTGATACAGGCCATGGTCTTTGCAATCACCTGTTATGCATCAGAGAGTTGGACAATGACTAGGGAGGATAGAAGGAGAATTGATGCCTTTGAGCTGTGGTGCTGGAGAAGAGAATTGAATGTACCATGGACTGCCAAGAAAACAAACAGAATCATCCTGGAGAGGGTTAAAGCAGGCTACTCCTTGGAGGCAAGGATTCTGGGGTTTCGTGTGACATACTTTGGACATGTTGTAAGGAGAGACAGGCCCTTGGAGAGGGACATCATGCTTGGTAGGGTGGAGGGACAGCACAGGAGGGGAAGACCCTCTATGAGGTGGATCGATTCTGACTGGGGTAATCGGGATGTGTGTGTCGGAGGCAATGCGATTGGCACAGGATAGAGCAGGGTTTAGGGCTGTTGAACATAGGGTCGCTATGAGTTGCAAATGACTCGATGGCACATAACAGCAACAACATATACTTTGTACATCCCAAGTTCCAATCATTAATGGGGTTTTTGGCAGCTGTTTCTCTTCTGTTTTTTAGTAATTTTCTATCTGGGATCTACTTCTAATACTATAGTACCTATGTTTCTCTATTGCTCATAGGGGCTTTAAAGATTTGTTATTTTTTTTTAAAAGTACCAGAATAATATCTTCTGTGTTTTATTGACTAGGCAAAGCTGTTTGACTGTGTGTATTATAACAAGCTATTACTAACATTTAGAAGAATAGGAATCTCAGAACCCTTGTGTTCATTCAAAATCAATACCTTTAACCAAGAAGCTGTTCATACAACAATGAATGGAGCAAGAGAATACTGCATGGTTTAAAATCAGGAAAGACATATGTCAGAGACAGCCTTTCTTCATATCTATTCAACCTGTAAGCTGAATAAATCACTTGTGAAGCTGGGATCTATGAAGAGGAATGTGGCATCAGTATTGGAGGAAAATTCACCAACCTACATTATAACTATGTCACAATCTTATTTGATCAAAGTGAGGAGGACTTGAAACTCTTGCTGCAGAAAATCAAGAAATAGAGTCTTTTTTGTTGTTGTTGTTGTTGTATGCCATCGAGTCAGATACGACTGGCACAGCAGGAGAACTGCCCATCCTTCTCTAGCTGAGCATCTGGTGGATTCGGACTGCACACCTTCGGGATTGCAGTGTAACTTCTTGCCACTAGACCACCAGAGCTCCCTGAACTATAGTCTTCAATGTGGATTACAGCTCAATATCAATGAAACAAAGGTCTTCACCACAAATAGGAAACCTCATGATTGCTGGAGAAAGGATTGGATTTTCAATTATTTCCTTTTACTTAGATCAACAGTCAACACCCTTGTTAACAGCAGTCAGGAGATCAGGATACATACTGTATCAGGCAAGTTAGCTAGTAGGAACCTCTCCAAAATACTCAAAAGGAATGATATCAGTTTGAAGAATAAGGTGCACCTAATTCAGGCCATGGTCTTTTCAGTCTCTTGCTATAAATCTTAGAACTGGGCAATGAATAAGGATGGTAGAAGAACTGATTCCTTTAAAGTTGTTGTGATATGCCTTCCACCTTGTTTTTCAGCAGTGCTTTGCTTATTCAGGATATTTTTACAGTTTAGACAAAATTGGAAATTGCCATTTATATCTTGTTGAAGAATGGAATTGTTATCCATATTTGTATTGCATTGAACTTGTGGATTTCTTTTAGTAGAATTGTCATATTCATGATACTGAGTCTTCGTATCCATGAACATGACAGGGAACTGCCATAAATTCAAGCAGAATCTAAAAGAGGCCATGGAACCAGGGATATCATTGCTGATGTCAGATGGATTCTGGCTGAAAAGAAAGAACACCAGAAGAATGTCTATCTGTGCTTTATTGACTATGCAGAAGCATTTGGTTCTGCGTATCATAACAAGTTATAGCTAACATTGAGAAGAATGGGAATCCCAGAACATTTAATTGCGCTTATGTGAAACCTAGACTTAGACCAAGAGGCTGTTGTGCCAGCAGAGCAAGGGAACACTACATGGTTAAAAATTAAGAAATTGACTCAAGATTGTATAATTTTCTCATTAACTCTTCAATATTTATGTTTAGCAAATTATTTAAGAAGCTGGAATCTATGAAGAAGAATGTGTCATCAAGATCAGAGGAAGATTCAATAACCTGCATTATGCAGATGACATAACCTTGCTTCCTGAATGTGAGGAGGACTTGAAGCACTTGCTGCAGAATATCAAAGAATATAGCCTTCGATATGGACTGTTTATCAATATCAAGAAAACAAAAATTCTTACTGCTGGGACAATAGGCAACATCATGATAGATGGTGAAAAGATTAAAGTTGTCAGCTATTTCCTCTTACCTGGATCCACAATGAACATACTTGGTATTAGCAGTTAGGAAATCAGAAGACATATTGCACCGAGTCTTCAGTCAGTGACCTTTCCAAATTATTGAGGAGCAATGATGTCAATGCGATGACTAAGGCTTTCTTTCTGATCATTTGCTATGCATCAGAGAGCTGGACAATGAATAAAGATGACAGAAGAATTGATGCCTTCAGCTTGTGGTGTTCAAGAAGAGCACTAAACAGCACATGGACTGCCGAAAGAGCAAAGAAATGTGTCCGGCAGTGCGTGTAGAGAGAGTGCTCCTTGGAGGTGAAGATGTGGAAGCGTCATCTCACATACTTCAGGCATGCTGCTAGGAGAAGCTATTCCTAAAGAAGGACATCATGCTTGGAAAGGTGCAGGGTCAGTGAAAGAGGAAGACCCTCAACCAAGTATATTGACACAGTGACTCCTGTGATGGGTTCTAGTGTGTCAGCAAGTGTGAGGACGGCACAAGATAGGACAAGGTTCAGATCTCTCTGGGTCATAGTTGATGGCACCCAACAACAACTTAACACCTATAGTCTTGAAATAGTCTTCCATTTTCTGGGTCCATTTTTGTTTCTTGCAATAATGATATGTAACTTTTTTGGTTAAGTCTTTCGTGTCTATATATGTGCTCGCTCCTAAGTATTTCATCCTGTGATTAGTTATTGTGATTGGTATTATTTATCTTATTTCTTTTTCCATATTCTCTTTGTTACTATAGAGATTTTTTGTGTGCTGATCTTGTATCTTGCTACTTTGCTGAATTGCTTGGCTATGTCCAACCATTTTTTTTCCCTTTTTTTTTGCTGAATCTTGAGAATTTTCTAAGTATATTATTGTATCATCTGCATATAGAGATAGTTTTATCTCCTTTTTTCCAATTAGGATGTCCATAATTTCCTTCTCTTGCCTTATTGTCTTTGTAGACTTCCCATTCAATCTTTGCATTGTTCCTGTTCTCAAGGAGAATGCCTTTAAACCCACAGCCATAGTAATCAAGAGAGCACAGTCTTGGTTCAGTGACAGATAGATAGATCAATGAAATAGAACCAGAACCTAGAAATAAACTGATCTGCCTGTGGTCAACTGAGCTTTGACAAGGACATGAAATCAGGTAAGTGGGCAAACAGCCTCTTCAGCAAATAATGCTGGCAAAATTGGGAAACCATCTGCATAAAACGGAAGCAAAGCTCATACCTCACAACTTCCACAAAAAAACAACTCAAGGTGGATCAGGAACCTACAAGTAAAATTAAAGACTATAAAAGTCATCAGAGAAAAACTAGGAACAAATTTAGAAGCCCTAATCCACAGCATGAACAGACAGACTTCACAGCATAACACAAAACCCTACAAATAGGGGAGGATAAAATAGAA
>NW_006399752.1:17850419-17856893 GCF_000299155.1 Elephantulus edwardii
TGAGAAAGATTGACACAGTGATTATAGCAACGGACTCATGTGTGTCAGAGATGATGAGAATGGCACATGTTAGGATATGGTTCAGATTTGTTGTTCATAGGGTCACTGTGAGTCATATTCAACTTTAATAACATCAAACAACAACAACAATATGGGGCACACTGACCAGAAATCTAACCTAGGTTTCTTGCGTGAGAGGTAACAATTCTACTACTGCCCCTGAGATGAGGCCAAGAAAGCAGCTAATAAGGATTATTGAATCCAGAAGGGGTATGTGTTGTAAAGATGGGGGGGGGGACGGAACTATCTCTTACACAAATACCTTTATGATGGTGATAAGAGTTCTAGTAACAGCAGAGTGTACAGTGCAGGAATATTTTGTGGCTCAGTTTGAAAGAAGGGCAAACTGCTCTCTTTATTATTTACTATGTATAGATATTAAAATATTTTCATTGTCATGTGTTGCTGAGTCCACTAAGGTTCACAGTGATTCTATGAACAACAGGTTGAACCCTGCACTTCCTGCGCTATCCTCATCATCTCTGATATACTTGACCCCATTGTTAAAATCACTGGTCAATAGATTCTTTTTTTTTAGGGTCTTCCTCTCTTACATTGACAATCCACTTTTCTAAGCATAATGCCCTTTTCGAAGGAATGACGCCTCTTAACAACATGCCAAAGTAAATGAGATAAAGCTTCATCATTCTTGCCTCTTAAAAAGCACAAATAAACAGAAGTATAAATGTTGTTTACAAACTTTGTAAGTAAACCAGTATAAAATTAAAAAAATTATTATCAAAAACACCAACAACAACTATACACAAGGAACTCAACCGATGAAGAATCAAATAGACTACATCCATGGAAAGAATCTTTGAGAAGTTCAATATCAGCAGTCAAAAACAGGCCTTATATGTATTACATGTTGTTGTTGTTGTTATGTACTGTTGAGTCGACTTCATAGTGACTCCATGCACATTACCTCTGCGATTTACCCTGTCCTGAGTCAATCTCACTGTCTCCAAAGCATTACCCCCGTTATTCTGATTATTGTGCCAATCTATCTCTTCCAGGGTTTTTTTCTCCTGCACTGTCCCTCCATCTTTCCAAGCCTGATGTCCTTCTCCAAGAACTGGACATAGTTCTTCTCCAAGAACTAGCAACATGCTCAAAGTATGTGAGACAGAGACTGCTTTGTTAAACAAATTAATTTTGCTTTGGAGGACTAAGGTCTAGAATAAGATCTAATGTTTAATTTTCTATTTTTTTTTAAACAGACAAATAAGTAACCTAGGATTGTTTTCTTTGTTTTAATGTATATTTTACCATAAAATTGTCTTGCCTGTTTCCTTAAGATTAGTATAGTGTGATACTATTTTATGATCCAGTAGATTACTTTTCTTTAAGAATATAAATTGGATCTGGAATAAAATAAATAAAAATGGAATCTTTCAAGTTTTTTCAAGTAAAACATCTACTCATTTTTGTTGAATGTGGATGTAAGGCTTAATTATTAAAAATAAAACAATTTGGCTCATTAATTGCAAATAAATTATGAAATCCACTTAATAGTATGTTAAAATAGTATCAAGGAGATAAGGGATTCATATTTTAATTTCTCATGGGGGAGGACATTTGAAACCTTCAAAGATATAATTGTAAGAAAGTATGAAAGAAAGAAAGAAAGAAAAATGAAAACAAAGAAAAGCAGGGATATTTTAAGAAAAAATATCATCAGTGTCTTAGGGGAAATGTTTCTTCCTTTATCTGGTTAATCAGCTTATGAATAATGCAGAAAACTGTATTAGTTGGCTTTAAGATATCCTTAGTTCAAGCCTTAAGTTTTAGAACCTAAATTTGACAGAAGTGATTTTACAATAAAATCTTTCCTGGGCATTGTCTTTATCAATGCATTTTCCTAGAACCAGTGAATATTGGCGCTGTTAGGGTCTTTGGTTTATCTCATCATGCTCTGAGGGATACTCCTCCTCTTGGAAGAAAACAGCAAAATCAAAACCAATAAAAAAACAAAAGTATAATTAATCAAATGAGACATACTCTTTTTCTTTAGGTGAAAATGCTTTCATAGACTCTTGAAATCCCCGAAGACTGACTTGAAAATCTTTAAGACACAGCATAAATAAGATTGTCTCTAATTAATTGTGTTTGCCCTGCATTTTAGAGAAACTTATTGCAATTTTTTTTAGAATATAATGAAGATAAATCTAAGTTTTGGGGTTTTTGCCTCACATTAAAATTATTATTAAAAACAAACAAAAAACCATGTAAGATGAGTAATAAGAATGGATGCTAACAACAAATTGTTTTTTTCATTGCCATGGAGTCAGAGCTGACCCACAGCTAATCTTTTAGTGGGATTTCAGAGGCTATAAATGATGTGAGAGAAGATTTGCTGTCTTTCTCCCCAAGAGGTGCTGATGGATTCAAACAGGCTGCCTCAGTACAGATGAGAGCTCATTAATTAGTTGTTGTTATGTACCATATTCAGAGCTGTCCCTCCTGTGGGCTTTCAAGGACAGTTCATAACATGGGAGGAGATTACTCATCATGTAAAGCAGCTGGTGGATTCGAACCATGTCATTTTGGGCTGGCAAGAAGTTGCCCTGTAGTTGACTTGAGTTCATCAGAAGAGCAATGATGTGAGTCTGGAGACTAAGGTGTGCCTGATACAGGCCCTGGTGTTTGCAATTACTTGCTATGCATCAGAGAGCTGGACAATGAGTAGGGATGATAGGAGAGTTGATGCCTTTGAGCTGTGGTGTTGGTGAAGGGTATTGAACATACCACGGACTGCAGGAGAGCAAACAAATTCGTTCTGGAGAGGGTGAAGCCAGGCTGGTCCTTGGAGACAAAGATTTTGAAGCTTTGTCTCACATAGTTTGGACATGTTCCAAAGTGGGACCAGTCCTTGGAGAGGGATGTCATGCTTGGAAGGGTTGAAGGGCAGCACAGAAGAGGAAGACCCTCAATGAGATGGATTGATACAGTGACTGGGGTAATGGGTATAGGTGTGTCGGAGACAGTAAAGTTGGCAAGGGATAGAGCAGAGTTGAGAGCTATTGTACATAGAGTGGTTTTGAGTCACAGGCGATTTGATGGCACTTAACAACAACAAGAACAAATAAAAAAAATACCAAATGTAAGCTATCTGGTCATCAGCAACTATACTTAGACCTACAAAAAAAGGAATTGATCAGAAATAGTAATGTCATGCTTAACTGGTTTAGAAAAGTGTAAAATTACTTCGCTTGCTTGTCACTAAACTTATTACCAACAAAACTTTGAGTGTATCTCACCAAAGTAAAGAGCATGTAGCCCTCTTAATGTTCCTTTTTCATACACAGACTTTAATCTTTTAGCTCTTAATTTTGTATTTTTCTGATGTACACTGTATATCTTCCCACATACCCAATTATAATTCAAAAGCATTGAAACACTTTTATGTATCTTTGCTCACTTTCTTTACTTATTCATTCTTTTAACAAAGACATGTGAATAGACTTCTGTGAAATTATTTTTTTTTAAATTATAGGCATTTGGATTGTTATTAATGCAAAAGAAGTTCTCAATACTAGCTCATGAAACTGACAACTAATCATAGTTCATTTTTTCAATCATATGAGAGTTAAATTCATCTTATTATAACAGTGAAAAATTGTGCATTTCCCCTCACTGTGCTTTAGAATTTCTACCTCATGAAACAGTGACAATGATATCTTGTTTGTGGCATTAAGTCTATTTCATTTGAAACTTCAGAATAATTTTGTTTTCTACCATTAAATCCTTAATGAATTGCCAGCATAATATGTAAATATATTAGTATGTCAAATATTGATTTTGTATTATCATCTTAAGACTATGCAAATCACATTGATACTTTTTGGTGGCTCTGAAAACCAGTTGATCTGTTCTTAATTATCTGCTCAATGTTATGATTATAAATTAATCTGTTACCCAAAGAAGAATTACATCCTTTGACTGTAATTTATCATTATAAAACAGATTTCTAATTATTTGAAGACTTAAAAAGATCAACACATTTTTATTATGCATATATGACACAATTATGTTTTGTTTTTCATTTTTACACTGCTTAGATAAATTTTTGCAGTTTTACAATTCCATGTATATTAATTAGAAAATTTCTGAAAGGGAAAATGTTGCATAATTAATAATTTTTAAAAAGCAGTGCAAATTTTGGCTTTATATCTGTTTGGTTTTACTGTTTACAGGTCTTCAATATGGACTGAAGTGCATTATGATAGATGTGATGAGACTGAGATTGTTAACAGCTTTAGTTTGCTTGGCTCTACAATCAACACTCTTGGTACCAGAAGCCAAGAAATCAAAAGACACATTGCATTGGCAAAGTCGGGTTTCAGGGACCACTACAGAGTAATGAAGAGCAATGATGTCAGTCTGGAGACTAAGGGGCACTTGATCCAGGGTATAATCTTCATAATTGCTTGCTATGCATCAGAGAGCTGGACAATGACTAGGGATGATAGAACGAGAATTGATGTCTTTGAGCTGTGGTGCTAGAGAAGATTATTGAATATACTTTGGACTGCCAAAAGAACAAACAGATTCGTCCTAGAGAGGATGAAATCAGGCTGTTCCTTGAAGGCAAGGATTCTGAGGCTTCATCTGACATACTTTGGGCATGTTGCCAGGAGGGACATCATGCTTGGAAAAATGAAGGGACAGAAAAAGAAAGGAAAACCATCGATGAGATGGATTGATACAGTGATTGGGGTAATGAGGGTAGGTGTGTCAGAGACAGTAACGTTTCACAAAATAGGGCAGGTTTCAGGGCTATTGTCCATAGCATCACTATGAGTTACAAGCAACTCGATGGCATATAATAACACCAAGGTAGGATGAATGAGAAAATAAAGAAAGTTAGAATTCCAACATATTCTTAAGACATACTTCTAGATTACAAGAGAATTTTACTTTTTAGGCTCATTTTAAGAATGCTTGATTTATTTACAGAGCAAGTGGTCCACATCACTGTCATCACTACTACATAATTGCAAGGAAAGGTGCTGTAGACATTGTTGATAGGTAACATCGAGTTAAGTGTGATTCATAGTGACCCTGTGAACATTCCCGTCAAAAGTTAACTGCATAATTTCCTACATACTTGAGATATTGCTATAGTCTGTGTCAATTCCTCTAGCTGAGTGTCTTTCTCTCACTGAGGATAACGTAAAGGGAGAACAGAAAGATCTTTGTGGGAGTTTAGAAATTTCTACTTTACTACTTCTGTAAGAGTTGTCTACTTCCCTATTTCATATGTCTTACATTTTTCAGAGGATGAGAGTGAGATCGTAGGGAAAGGTGAACAGGAAGAAGAAAACTGTAGTGACAGAGCAATGGTGAGCTAGTTGAAGAAATCTAGTTCTTCCCTCTTGAGAAAATGTATGTAGATTTATGGCTTCTATTTCCATCTTGGTCAGAGATTTACTGACAGATCTTTGGCAAATCAAATCACTTAGTTCTTTAAGATTTTTTCCCCCTTTTGGTAAAATATTATTGTTAGTATTTCTGAATTGCAGTGGAGGTTTCATGGACACAAAGCTATGAATATTTCATGACCGTCTTGAGATATTTAGATCTAAGTATGCATTATCAAATATAACCAACTCTCAAATATCACTTAGTGGCCTATATGTGAAGAACTTCGTTCTGTACTGTTATCCCCTTGCTACTTAGCATATTTTTGAGCTATCTCCCTTCACAAGTTAATCAGCATATAGTTAAGGGAAGCAATTCAATTTTATCTTCAACTAGGCAGTAAATCTCATGTCATGAAGGTGGAAGAATGAAGTGGTGGGTTTAATCTTCAATCTAATACTATTAAGCATCTGCTGTGTTGTTGTTGCTGTTGTTGTTAAGTGTCATCGAGTTGATTAAAAATCACAGCAACCCCAAGAACAAAAGATCTGACCCCTGCTCTATAACTACTATCATTTCTCTAATGTTCATAGAGTTTCCAAAGGTCCGTTGTTTAGGAAGTGGATGCCAATCCTGCTTCCAAGACTGTCTTAATCTGGGAGCTCTACCAAACCCTGTCTACTATAGGTAACCATTATGGCATTTGACACCAGTGGTACAGCATTCAGTATCACAGCAACCCAAGTTATCTGAGGACATAAAATGACAGACCACTGCTGTATTGTTGTTGTTGTTGTTTGTGCCATTGAGTCACCTGCGACTCATAGCGACCCCGTGTACAATAGCCCTAAACCCTGCTCTATGCTGTGATTACCCTAATCACTGAATCAATCCACCTCACAGAAGGTCTTCCTCTCCTGTGCTATCCCTCCACCCTCCCAATCAGGGGTTCTTCTTCAGGAACTGGTCCCTTTTTACAACATGTCCAAAGTATGTGAGACAAAGTTTCAGAATTCTTGCCTTCAAGGAGCAGCCTGGTTTAACTCTCTC
>NW_006399752.1:17857663-17859194 GCF_000299155.1 Elephantulus edwardii
CTGGTACTCCCTGCTTTCAGCTAAGATCCATTTAACATTAGCTACAATATCCCTAGTACCACGATGCCTTCAAAACCCAGCCTGCACTTCTGTCAGTTCCATGCTGATGTGCTATTCCAGTTATTTTTGGATAATCTTCAGCAGAATCTTGATCACATGTGATATCAATGATACTGTTCAATAATTTCTGCACTTTGTTGGATCACCTTTCTTTGGAATGGGAACAAAGAGAGATCTCTTCCAGTCACTTGGCTAGGTGGTTGTCTTCCATATTTCTTGACACAACTTGGTGAGCACATCTAGGGCAGCATCTGTTAGTTGAAATACGTCAATTAGTATACCATTAATTCCTGGGGCCTTATATTTTACTAATTCCTTCAAAGCAGCTTGAATTTCCTCCTTTATCACCATTCGCTTTTGCTCATATATTGTTTCATGAAATTCTTCTGTGTCCGCTAATTCCCTTCAGTACAGTGACTCTGTATACTCTTTGCATCTTCTTTTAATACTTTCTGGATCAATGGGCCACTGTTATATACCATTTAGAAAAATGTTCTTTCTAAACATAATTAATACCCTCTGGCCCAACTGACTTTTAAATATAAAGGCTCACTCACCAGGTCCTAATTGACTTAAACAAGCATCTTCCAGGCTCCAACTGATTGTTAACTAAAACCGGGTGACTAATCAGCTTACACGCTATTGGGAATAAAATAAAACACCCAGATAGTTTACACATGAGCCTCCAAACTGGAAGCCTCTTCTTTAAGTCAATCAGAACCTGGTGGCTGGGTGTTTGCATTTAAAATTTAGTTGGGTCCTGATTAAGTCTCCAGTTTTGAGGCTCATGTGTGAAGCATTTGGATTCTGGAGGGTAGGTTCTCTTGATTTAGTTGAAAGTCAGGTGTAAACTGGTCATTTTATTTCATTCACAATCATGCATAAGCTGATTGTTTGCCTGGATTTACCAACCAGCTACTCTGTGTTAGGGACTGGATTAAGAGTTAGTGTTGAAAATATGAGTAATAGAGAAAGTTCAGTGTGATTAAGGGGCAAGGATTTGGAGTAGATTGATTGGATTTGAACTCCACATTTGAATTATTGTACTAGTTGTCCCAAGATGATGAAATTAGTGAAACATTTGAAACTATCAGAGAGATTAGCAATTTGAGCCAATACAGAGGTCTCTCAGGAGACACACCTAGTTATCATGTAAAGTGACAATTTTGAAAGGCCTAAAGAGCCATTTTACTCTACAACATGACTGAATCAATTTGACAGAAACTTCCAGCAACAATGTTGTGTAAATGACTTATATTATTTTAATATTTTTCCTATCTGTAAATTAGCGAGCTTTGGTGGCCTAGGGTCAAGAAACTACTGCAATCCCAAAGGCATAAGGTATGAATCCATCAGCTTCTCTGTGGGAGAAAGATCAACAATCTCCTCCCATTCAATTTACTACCTCTAAGAACAGCTAGAGGGTCAGCTTGGGGTTGGTCTTTCTTGATTCAACAGTAAACAGCAACAT
>NW_006399752.1:17859536-17862171 GCF_000299155.1 Elephantulus edwardii
CTGATAATGTGATAATGGTTACCCATGGTGGACAGTGTTTGGTGGCACTTCCCAGTTGAAACCAGCTTGGAAGCAGAGGCAGCATCCACTTCTGTAAATAGCTTGCCTCGGGAAACCCTATGAACTTGGAGAAAGGATCGAAGTGGCACACAAAGTGTCAAGGACTTTCGTTCATAGGGTTGCTATGAGTCGCCTACGACTCGACGGCCAACAATAACCTGTTATTAAAACACTTTAACGGTGCTTGGCATGTACTAAGTCCTTTAAATATTTTAGCTCTGAAGTTTCAGAATCTTGAAGATGTAGGGGAAGACAAATAAGTAAATGGTTACAACAGAGTGTGTTAAGAGTTGTTGTAAGAAAGGGAAAGGACCTTTAGTAGAACTCAAAAGGTACCACTGACATCAGACTGTTTAGTTGGAAAAAGATGAGTAATTGTTGTTAGGTGGCATCAAATAGACTGACTTATAGCAACTCTCTAAACAACAAATGGAAACCTTGCCCTATCCAGTACCATTAGCATGATCTCCACTATACTCAAGCCCATATTGCAGTCTCTGTGTCAATCAAATACTAAAAGAGGATGTTAGTACCAAGTTTTGAAAGAGATTTCATGTAAGTCAAGGAGTTGTTCATTCTAACGTGAAAAAAAAAATAGTTATCCAAGTTGTTCACCTCTAGTCTGAGTTTCAAGAAGACCAAAAGGTGGAATATTATTGCTGCTGTCAGGTGGATCTTAACTGAAAGCAAAGAATTTCAGAGAGTCATTTACTTGTCCTTTATCAAATATGCAAAGACATTTGACTCTGTGAATCATAATAAATTATAGTTAACATTGAGAGAAATGAGGAATCGCAAACATTTAATGATGCTATTGTGACACCTATAGATAAAGATGTTATTGTCTGAACAGAACAAGGTTTGAAATTAGGAAATCAGTCAGAGTTGTTCCATTTCTCCATACATATTCAATCTATAAGCTTATGGCCTAGTGGTAAGAAACTGTGCAGCAATACTAAATGTATATGGTTCAAATCCACCAGCTGTTCTGCAGGAAAAGAATGGGCAATCTCCTCCTGTCAGATTAATTGCCTCTGAAAATCCACTGGAGAGTCAGCTAAAGGTCGTTTACAATTCAACAATACACAACAACAACATACTGAGTAAATAATTTGAGAAACTGAGCTGTCTGAAGAAGAATGTGGCAATAAGTCAGAGGAAAACTCTCTCAGCAAATATTATGCATAAAACATGACATTGCTTGTAGAAAGAGAAGAGGACTTGATGCACTTGCTGCACAACATAGACTACAGCTTTAAACAGTAACTACAACAGAACTCAAGAAAACAAAACACACTACTGGACCAATAGATCACAACATGATAGATGGGGAAAACAGTGAAGTTGTCAGCAAGTCCATTTCACTTGGATCCACAGTGAATACCCATGGTAAGGCATTACAAAAAAACCCCAAGATAGAATTCTCAGTATTGATATGCTAGAACAAAAAGCAGAATAAAAAAGGAAGGAAAAAGAAGAAAGACTAAGAATAATCTGGGACACCATCAAGAGGAATAATATGTGCATTTTTGGAATCCCAGACAGGAAAAAATCTAAGAAGAAACAAGTAAAGTCATCCAGAAAGTTGTGGAAAAATTGCTAACAGAAAACTTTTCAGGCATAATGAAGAATGAGAAAATATTTATTCAAGAAGTTGAGTGAATGTCATATAGAATAGAACACAAAAGAAAAACACCAAGGCACATCATAGTCAAATTTGCCAGAACCAACAATAAGTAGAGAATTCTGAAAGCAGCTAAGAGAAATGAAGAGTAACCTATACAGGAGAGCAAATAGGATTAAGTGCTGATTTCTCAGCAGAAACTATAGGAGCAAGAAGACAGTAGAATGACATATATCAAACACTCAAAGAGTATAACTTCTCCAATGAAGAACACTGGACCCAGCAAAACTGTCCATCAGATAGGAAGGAGAGATCAAGATATTCTCAGAAAAGCAGAACCTACTGAAGTTTGTAAAAACAAGACCAGCATTGTAGGAAATACTGAGGAAAGTTCTTAACAGAGGTGCTACAGAAAGCAGGATGAACCAAAATAACCAGCAACACCACCAAAAAAAATCAACAAAATTATAGCAAAAAAACCTTGATTCTTAATAATGACACCAAATATAAATATTTTAAATGCACCAGTGAAGAGAAAAGAAAAGAAGTAGCACATTGGATAAAACAAACAAACAAACACCCCAAAACCCAAAACCCATCAATATATTGTCTACAAGGGACATACAAGTAAGAATAAAGAAAACCTAAAAATAAAAACATGGAAAAAATATCCCAAACAAATGCAAATAATGACCAGATAAAAGCAGGGGTACCAATGTACCAATATTAATCTCTGATAAAATAGACTTCAGAGTAAAACCATTACAAAGAACAAAGAAAGTCACAATATAATACTTAAAATATCAATAGAACAAGAGGACGTGACCATAATGAATATCTATGCAGCAAATGATAGAGCTGCAATATATATAAAGCAAACGTTAACAGAACTGAAAAATAAAATAACATAGACAGCACCACAATAGTAGTAGGAGACTTCAATACACCACT
>NW_006399752.1:17863982-17864909 GCF_000299155.1 Elephantulus edwardii
GTAGGTTGAAAAACCTACAAACCAGAAGAGAATAAAATAGATGAATGGGACCTTCTAAGAATCAATTCCCTATGCACATCAAAATTTTCCTCAACAGGGTAAAAAGGAAAGCCACAGATTGGGAAAAAATATTTGGTAATGACATATCTGATGTGGGAGTCATATCTAAAACATATAGAATACTCTAGCACCTCAACAAGGAGAATAGAAACAAGACAATCTCAAAAAGGACATGCATAGGATATGAACAGACACTTCACCAAAGAAGACAGTCAGATAGCAAATAAACACATGAAGAAATGTTCAGAATTCCTCACTGTCAAAGAAATGCAAATCTAGACAACTCTGAAATATCATCTTACCCCTGTAACAATAGCAAAGTTCAACAGAGCATCAAACAACAAATGCTGGGGAGGTTGAAAATAAATTGGAACCCTAATTCACTCTAGTGGGAGTAAAAAAAATGGTCTAGCCACTATGGAAGGTGCTATGGTGCTTTCTCAAAAAGTTGGAAATAGAAATACTCTTTGACCCAGCAATTCCACTACTAAGAATATACTCTAAATAAATCAGACTTTCCATTCAAACAGATATATGTGCACTCATGTTTATTTCTGTGTTATTCACAATAGCAAAGAGATGGAAAGAAACCAAGTGCCCATCAACAAATGAATGGACGGAAAAACGATGGTATATTCACACAATAGAATACCATGCAGCACTGAAAAACAAGAAACTCATAAAATATTACACAACTGGGGTACCCTGGAGGACATTATGCTGAGTGAATTATCTCAGTCACAAAAGGACAAATACTACATAACACCACTTTTATAAAACAGGACTGAAATGGAGGTTGGGGGAAAGTAAGAAAAGAGGGGATAAATAATGAACACTGCATTGGAACGGATGAAGGAAAGAACTGTT
>NW_006399752.1:17865774-17905969 GCF_000299155.1 Elephantulus edwardii
CAGAAAAATGTGGCATCAGGATTGAAGGAAGACTCATCAATAATCTTAGTTAGGTGGATAATACAACTTTGCTTGCTGAAAGTGAGGAGGACTTGAAGCACTTGCTGCAGAAGGTTAAGCCTTCAATTTGGATTATATTTCAATATCAAGAAAATAAGCATTCTCGCCACTGGACCAACAGGCAATATAATGATGGATGGAGAAAGGACTGAGACTGTTAATGATTTCAATCTACTTGGATCCACAATCAATATACTTGGTACCAGCAGTCAGGAGATCAGGAGATATATCGGACTGTTATAATGAGTAATCAGGGACCACTCCAAATTATTGAGGAGTAATGATGCCAGTTTGAGGACTGAGGTGCACCTGATTCTGGCCCTCATCTTTTCAGTCACTTGCTATGCATCTCCAAGCCAGACAATGAATAAAGATGACAAAAGAAAAATTGATGTCTTTGAACTATGGTGTTGGAGAAGAGTGCTGAGAATCTCATGGTCAGCCAAAGAAGAAACAGACATTTCCTGGAGAAGATGCAACCATAGGTTTTTCTTGGAGGCAAAGATGATGAAGCTTCATCTCATATACTTTGGGCATATTGCTCGAAGACTTTATTCCTTGGAGAGGAACGTCATGCCTGAAAAGCTGCTGGGGCGGGTTAAGATGAATGAGACCTTCAATCAGTGGACTGACACAGTGACTGCAGTAGCGGGCCTGAGTGTGTCAGAGATTGTGAGGATGCCACGGGGTGTGACAGGGTTCTAGTAGATTGTTCACAGATTGGTATGAGTCATAGTAAATTTGATGGCATCTAGCAAGAAAAACAATCACTTCTCCAAAGACCCAAAGAGCAATGATGTCAGTTTAAAGACTAATGTGTAACTTATTTAAGCCATAGTTTTTCCAATCACTAGTCATGCATCTGAGAGCTGGACAATGAAGGAGGATGACGGAGGAAGAATTGATGCCTTTGAGTTGTGTTTGAAGAAGAGTATTGACTATCCATGCTCTCCCCAAATAACAAAAACATATATTTTGGAGAAACGGCAACTAGAGTGCTCCTTAGAGGCAAGGATGGCAAAGCTTCATCTCACATACTTGGGACATGTTGTCTATTCCTCAGAAAGGAATATTGCGCTTGGAAAGGTAGAGGGTCAGAGAAAGAAAGGAAGATCCTCAATGAGATGAATTAATACAGTGACTGTAGCAATGTGCTGAAATGTGCTGAGAGTAAGGATAATACAGGATAGACCAGGGTTCAGATCTGACGTTCTTAGGGTTGCTATGAATTGTATGCAACTCAACTGCACCTAACAAAACATGCATTTAAAAAGGTAGAAACTACTCATTCATGTATTCAGTACTTGTTCTTCCCCACTTTTGTAACACAGTTTGGATTTCTTTCCCTTTGGCCCAAAGCTATTTTATCTCAATGCGTAATGTTCACTTATGCCTCTTGGCATTAACAAACAGCCAATATTTGTCTAAAATTAAGGATTGAGAAATCAATGTTTTGAAAAAGTGCATAGTAACCAATCTCTTGCGGTATTTACTCACTTTCAGAATCACTTCTATTTCAATCAATGCAAAAGCTCTAGGATTTATTGTTTTGCCTCAAAATCCAATCTCCCTTCTTTTTTCCCCCCCTACATGTTTCTCTCTGCATAATTCTGTCAAGAATAATTTCTAGGGATTCCAGCAAGAGGGTGTGTGGTATTTTCTGCAGGTCCTATGCTTTACTGTAATCAGGGGAAAGGGAGAAAGAATCTTGAGTTTCTGTCCTTGGGTTTTTGGTTTCGCTACTATTTATCAAAAAGAAGAATCAGAAACACGCGCATGAACACACACACACACACACACACACACACACACACACACACGGACAAATGTCATTATGTGCAATAGATAATGCAACTTAAACCAGAGATTCCGTTCAGATGTGTTCAGGAACCTTGTAGGAAAAGGCAATGTCAGAGCCAGTATCACAGAGACAGATAGGAGCCTGTGGTGACCTCTGTAGACTTCATTGTTTTGTTACCATGTGGGAATGATGTTCTATTTTTGCCACACAATTTGAACCAGAAATCGATGTTTTGAAAATGAAAATCAGTGAATTTATGATGTTTGCATTTAACAGAAAATTTTAAAAGAAAGTAAGACAGTGATGTGATATATTTATAATCTGTGTGAAGACCAAGGCTACTATTTCAGTATTTTGTTTAAAATTAATGAAAGGAAAGATGGCCTTTATCTTAACTGTGTCATAATTGTCAATGTAACCTATCTCACAAGGAAGATATGGCTTCCAGTTCATATGCATAGGGAATTAGGACCCTTCTTTCATCTTTCTCTCGCCATTTAAAAAACTTCAGTATTTAAGAACTTCCAGTACAAGATCAGATATCTCTTTCAGATTGTTCTTTTAGAGACATGAAGACAATTTTCTGTTCCATTTCCTGTACTGTATTATATGGTATAGCCATGTGTATTAGCGTAGCACTCTACTCCACAGGGTTTTCACTGACTACTGTACTTTTTAATATAGGTATCCTGGCCTTTGTTCAGAGATGCTCCTGTTGGATTCAAATAAATGCCTATCCTTTCCATTAGCTGAGTGCCTTAGCTGTTTTGCCCAAGGGACTCGGGGAGACAATTTCTGTTGTTAGATGCTATGGAGCTGGATTCCCAACTTAGAAAGATCTCATACACAATGGGGTGAACTAAAGACCATTACAATCCTTTGTAATTTTTCTTGTTTTGTGTTTGGAAGATGTTTCTAGGCCTTTTTTTCTAGTGACCTTATTCTGCAGGCTTCACTGAAACCTATTTGGTATCAGAGCAATATGCAAACTTCCACTGATTAACAGAGGCTATACACTTCAGCTGGTCTGACCGGAAATCAAGTCCAAATCTATCAAGTGTGAAAACTAGTAAATTCTTAGGCAAGAAGTTTCTTCCATCAAGACACTGTTGAATGTGGTGATGGGGAAGTTGGTGATGATAATTTTATTATTTCTGTCAATCAATCTCTTCCCGTGCAATTGATTGCCTTTGAAAACTTGCTAGAAGGTCAACTTTGAGTTAGTTCCAATTCATTGGTTGTTGTTGTTATGTGCTGTCAAGTTGCCTGCGACTCATAGCGACCCTACATACAACAGCCCTAAACAGTACTTTATTTTATGCCAATCTTATTGTCTCCGACAAACCTACCACCATTACCCCAGTCACTGAATCAATCCATCTCATGAAGGGTCTTCCTCTCCTGCACTATCCGTCCACCCTTCCAAGCATGACGTCCCTCTCCATGGACTGGTCCTGCCTTGCAACATGTCCAAAGTATGTCAGACAAAGCTTCAGAATCCTTGCCTCCATGGAGCAGTCTGGTCTCACCCTCTCTAGGAAAAACTTGTTTGTTCTCCTAGCAGTCCATGGTCTATTCAATACTCTTCTCCAGCACCACAGCTCAAAGGCATCAATTCTCCTTCTATCATCCCTAGTTATTGGCTTGCTTTCTGTTGCATAGCAAGTAATTGCAAAGACCATGGCCTGTATCAGGTGTACCTTAGTCTTCAGACTGACATCATTGCTCTTCAGTATTTTGGAGAGGTCTCTTAGAGCAGACTTTCCCAATGCAATTTGTCTTTTTATTTCCTGGCTGCTGGTGCTGAATGTTGATTGTGGAGCCAAACAAACTAAAGCTGTTAACAATTTTATTATTCCTGGCAATAAATCTTTCCTTGTACAATGATTGCCTCTGAAAACCTGCTGGAAGGTCAGCTATGAGTTGGTTTCAATTCAATGGTACATAACAATTTCGGCAACAATCCAAACATGCCTTGGTTACCTTTAGTCATTTTTTAAAAATGACACTATTTTAAAAATGATTCTGTCATTATTAAGATAATATTTTTTATTTTTCTTTCAAACTGTTTTTTATCATCTGAAGAGAAAATATTCTAGTTGGAGTTATACTTTGTTTTAACAAAAATAATAATTATCCAAACTAATATCTATTTTTTTCAATTAGCTTTTAGCTCAAATGTTATTTCAAATATACAGACATATGTTGAAAATAATGAGAGCTTTCAATTCCTGACCACTGTAATAAAGTGACTATTAAAATATCACAATAAGGTGATGGTGGTGTTATGTACCGTCAAATCGGTTTTCAGCGGCAGTTAATCACATGGGAGGAGATTGCAGATCCTTCTCCTGCAGAGCAGCTGGTGGATTTGAACCACATGTCTTTGGGACTGCAGCACAGGTTCTTGAGCTTAACAATATTTTTTGTTGAAAAGTGCCTGTGTTAATGTTTATTTTACATAGGAGTTTGTTAGTGTAAAATAGCATTTAAAAATGTTTGAAATGTAGCAACAATGACTAAACTATGACACAGGAATACAAAGTGAGCAACACTGCACTGACTCAACATTACCACAGATCTTCAAGTTGTAACAAACTGGGTCTGTGAAGTGCAGGAAAATAGTATTCCACTACTGTACAAGAAGAAACATTTGCCTCTACTAAAATTACTTAAAAGAATGCACATAGACATATGGCTAAAATATTTTGTTACTGGAGTAAATGCATATAGAGTATACAAAGATGACTGCATTGAAGGGATATTGTGGAGATAAAAGTTTTGATAGATTTGTAAAAAAAAACAAACCAAAAACATCACAACAAAACCTATATTGTTCCCTTAAAGCAGGAAGTGTAAATCTAACTAATTCACTTTATGGTTCTTGTTGGATAGAAGTCATCCAGAAATAACATGACTTAAACATGGAGGTCCAGCGAGTTGTAGCTGAGATCATCTGGGACCTTGTTGCTATTACAATGTGTATACAAGAGGCAGGGCAGACTGTGACCAGCATGTAACTGGTCCTGTTAATGTGTACATTTCAGCCATTTGATGAAAGAACAAGAGAGTCTATGAACACAACCTGCATTTGAGTATTTTACCCATGAAAGAAAGTAACATGTCCAATGATTTGTTTTTTCCTTTTGAAAAAGTAGAGTTAATAAGGAATAAATGGGCTCTGAAGGAAATACAAAAATGAATGGAACACTATGAAAGTGTTGTGTAAATGGGACAAACACGAGAACTGTGAAGACCAGGAAAATGGTGGAAATGGAATGAAGGACGGAGAAAGAAGAGAGAGTTTGGAGAATGAGGACAGAGATCTAATCTTCAGGGAAAGATATTTATTATGGTAGAACAAGAAGACAAATTATTTGGATGAAAATAGAAAACGTCTTTATAAAACTTGTGCATGTTAACAATAGGTGAGGGGGAGCTAATGCGACTGATAATAGACTCAAGACTGACAAGTCATATTGGACTATGGAAAAGAAAAAATGAAACAAAGTGAAGTTCAGTGGTGACAAATGTAAAAATTTCCTTTTTTAAAGTGAGCTTTGGTGGCCTAGTGGCAAGAAGCTGCACTGCAATCCCAGACCCATGCTGTTCGAATCCACCAGATGCTCTGCTGGAGAAGAAGGAACAATCTCCTCCTGTACCGCTCAGATTCTATTTGATGGTACACACTGAAAAAAAAAAGAAAAAAATTCCTCTTTTACTGACAGAAATATTTTCTAATATAGAATGGGGGAGAAATGACTTAACACCATTTCATATGAAGATTTACTTGATAAAAGTCTTTTTTATCACCAATGCCAGACCAAGATGTGGCTGCTTTAAAGCTAAGGCAATCCCATGTTAATGAGCAGGGAGAGACTAGGACCCAACTCAGGAAAGTATATATGTTTACGTGTGAAATGTCTGAAATTGAGCTAGTGGGAACAATCAGTAGTTTGGATTCTAATTAAATTATGGCACATCCTCACCATGGAAGATTCTACAGTTATGAAGAAAAAAAAAATAGAAGCACTTTCTGTAAATAAAGTGGCAAAGATTAATTAGATATATGGCTTAGTGGTGAGGGGTAAGTTAACCCAAAGGCATACGATTCAAATCCATGAGCTATTCAATGATAGAAAGATAGACAATCTCTTCCCATGGGATTTACAGCTTCTGGAAGCCTGTTGAAGGGTCAGCTATGAGTTGGACTGCAAAGAAAACAAATAGGTCTGTCTGGGTGAAACCAAGTCTCTCCTTGGAGGCTAGGATTTTGAAGCTCCACCTCACTTACTTTGAGCATGTGGCCAGGAGAGATAGATCCTTGGAGAAGGACATCATGTTTGGAAGGGAGGAGGGATGGTGCAGGAGAGGATGACCCTGGATGAGATGCACTGATACAGTAACTGGGGCAATGGGGCTTGGTGTGTCAGAATTAGTGAGATTGGCTCAGAACAGGGAAGAATTCAAAACTGCTGTACATATGGCCACTATACATTGCAGGTGATTCAATGGCACATAACAACAATAACATGACAAGTTTGAAAGCAGGAGTGGTATCCACTTCCTAAACAACATGCCTCCAGAAACATTATGAACTTTGATAAATGTTGATAGTTGGAGAGGGGCTTCAGCCTTTTGTTCATAGGTTTGCTATGAGTCGAGCTTGACTCAAAGGCAATCAACAACAACAGCATATATGTATATATGCAGATGATAAACCCTGCTTGCTGAAACTGAGGAGGACCTGAAGCGCTTGCTGCAGAGGGTCAAGGACTGCAGCCTGCAATATGGATTGAGGCTCAATGTCAAGAAGACAAAGATTCTCACCACTGGACCAATTGGCAGCATCAGGATGGATGGTGAAGAGATCGAGATTGTTCACAGCTTTAGTTTGCTTGGCTCCACAGTCAACACTCTTGGCACCAGCAGCCAGGAAATTAAAAGACGTATTGTGATGGGAAAGTCTGCTGTTAGGAACCTCTCCAAAGTACTGAAGAGCAATTGCATCTCTCTGGAGACTAAGGTGTGTCTGATACAGGCCATGGTCTTTGCAATCATTTGTCTGCATCAGAGAGTTGGACAGTGACCAAGGAGGATAGAAGGAGAATTGATGCCTTTGAGCTGTGGTGCTGGAGAAGAGTTTTGAGGGTACCATGGACTTCTAGGAAAACAAACAGATTCATCATGGAAAGGGATAAACTGGGCTGCTCCTTGGAGGCAAGTATTCTGAGGCTCCGTCTAACATATTTTGGTCATGTTGTAAGGAGGGACTGGTCCTTGGAGAGGGATATCATGCTTGGTAGGGTGGAGGGACGGTGCAGGAGGGGAAGGCCCTCTATGAGGTGGACTGATTCAGTGACTGGGGTAATTGGGATGGGTGTACCGAGACAGGGCGATTGGCATAGGACAGAGTAGAGTTTAGGGTGTTGTACATAGGGTCACTATGAGCTGCAAGTGACTCGATGGCACATAACAACAACAACATAGGAGACTGTGGAAATGGTGGGACTAGGGTAGGGGTGACCAATCACTATTTTTTCTTTTAAATGTGATCATATTGCTAATTTTTAAATGTATAGCTTTTTAATGATACTAGTAAAATGAGGGTTGTAATTTACAATAGAGATAATGAAATTCTAGGAAAACAGTCCAATATTATGTTCTTTCCAATAACAGGGTTTCAGCTTCATTTTTATTTTCCATTGTATCTACATTAATTATCAAACATATATATCAACATATGTAGTTATCAAACATCAAACATCAAACAGATTTTATCAATTAAATGTTTATTGATGAATGAATATGAATGCAAATGATATAATGTGATCAGTGAATTACTTAATAAGCCCTTTTTATCTTTTATCTTATGACTCCTACAAAACGATTTGCTGGTTTATTTAAATAAGAAGCCTATGGTCCACCACTGGATTGAATATCATTGTTAATAATACAAATAAAGTACATGGCACAGTGGTGAAGCTATGCAAAAAAAAGGTAAATGGAAACCTTATGAAGGCACAGTTCTATTTTGTCCAGCCTTCAGAGCAGTTTTAATTGGTTCTGTTGTGGCCAATAGACAAAAAGGAAATGCACATGGATGTTGCTTGACAAATTTCTTGCATGGCAGTTTTGACATGAGTAGGAGGTAGGCAGTGATGCTCCATCCTACGATGATACTAACTGCCTGGCTTTGTATGTCTCAGAATGATTGGATGCCAACTAGTTGCCTGTTTCTTTCTGGACACAAAAACTGACACAAGATATTTAATGCTATGTACCATGCAAAATACCTTTGTTTCTCTTGGTTTTGACTGAATTATTTGAAACTTCTTCCATGTCCTGAAGTTCTGACAGCATAGTGTGTTGAATATTGGGTGCTAACTGAAAAGTTATAAGTTCCAGTCTACTAACCATTTCATGGTACATAAAGATTATGATCTCATTTAAATCCAATGGAGAATCAACTCACAGCTGACTCTCCAGTAGTTTAGAAGAGGTTGTAAGTTGCATGAGAGGAGATTGTTAATCTTTTTCCCTATGAGTTGCTCTTGGGTTTGAACCACCACAGAGGCACTCCCTTTGGATTATCAGCACAACTCCCTGTAAGTTAAGGCTCCAGAATAGTAGAAGTCTGAATTTAATGTACTGACTTCAAGGGAAGCTTTTTTTGTCTCCTGATCCTAGGAGTTCTCAACAGAGGATCCTGGGTCTAAAAGATACCCTCTGCTTCAAGTTCTTTTTTTCCTAGTCATAATGAGGTCCCTCTCTTCTCTATTAAACTCTTTCTTTTTTATCATTTGTAAGATAGAATATGTTTCAGGCCACACCATAAGGAAACTTCCCTGTTGTTTGAGCAGTGCTATAACTGGATTAAGGATATTGGATTTCACCTTTAATCCTTCTAAAACTAATTAGTTTACCAGATAATGCAGATTGTTATACAATTACCAAATTACATCATTATGTCAAAAATATTGAGAGTCATGGCCTACTTGGTTAATACATATTTTAGAGATTATAACTCAACCACTGACACTTAGAAAAGGGAAAGAAAAAAAATTAATAACTCAGGGACAATAAGGGTAAAGTCATGGACTCCTAAAACTTTTAAAATACAAATTTAAAGTGTGTCTGGAAGAAAAATCAAACAACTCATTTTTGTAAGAGAAAAGCAATCAGAACAAGGTGACAGGATATGTGAGCAAAAGGCACACCAACAACCTCCAACTCTGTGCAAGAAAGATGCTTCTAGCAGGAAGCCTGATTTAAAGGGAGATTTCTTGCTCAAACTCATGTAGGCTACTTAAGCACTTGCTAGTGATACAGAAAATAAAGTTCTAAGGGGGTGTAGTGAAAGCAGAGAGATGAAGATGTGCAGGGGGAGGCATGATTGATTATGGAGTTGTACAATTTGACGGGTGGGGGGTGAGGAAAACGGGAAGAATCTGTTCTGCAAACTATTAAAAATTTTGTAAATAAACTAGTATAACAACAACAAAAAAATCTTAAAAAGTCTATCAGCTTGGAATTTAAAGCAAGGCTGAGGTAGGTGATGATGATACTGAGTTCTTTAAAATTTCAAAATTTAAAGGATTTTTTCCCCCATAAAAACAATTTAAGATCACCTCCCTTGTTTGTGGTTAGCAGTGGTTAAGGGACATCATAATACCCAGAGAAAGGAGAACAGACTCCAATGCGTTAAGCTATTGCTCAGGAATGGACTTAGCATTAGATGAACATTAAACTGGGTATTTGAGAGAGAGAGAGATCATATGCATTTGACCAGATCTGGCCCTTTTTTGGTGATCTGGTCATGGAAAAGAACATATTTTAAAGGGGTTTGCTATCCAGGAGGATGTCAAGTAGCTATCAGATAGCTGAAACATGACTTTTCTTTCTTTCCTTAAGGACTGTCAGCTCTCAAATAAATCAAACATTTACTCTCCAGAATCCAACTGCTCCAAGCTGGAGACTTGTCTTCAAGCAGCACCCAACCGCCTTCTAAATTCAAAAGCCCATCCACCAGCTTCTGATTGCTTAAATGAGAGACATCCAGACCAAAGCTGATTGTTAACAAAATCAGAAACAGCCAATAAGCTTACACTTGGTTGTTAACAAAATCAGAAACACCCGCAGTTTACACCCAGCTCTCAAGTAAATTAGACACTTACCCTCCAGAATCCAGCTGCTCCAATTTGGAGATTTACCTTCAGGCAGTATCCAACCAATTTTTAAATACAAAGGCCTGAGCACCAGGTCCTGATTGATTTAAACAATGTCCTTGCTTGCTGAAGTGAGGAGGATTTGAAACCCTTGGTGTGGAAGATCAAGAAATGCAGCCTTCACCACTAGACCAATATAAGCAACATTATGATGGATGAAAAGTAGATTGAAACTGTCAACAGCTTCATCTTCCTTGGATCCACAAAACACTCTTGGTACCAACAGTAAGGAAATGTGGAGACACATTACACTGGGAAAATATGCAGTTAGGGACCTCTCCAAATCATTGAGGAGTAATGATGCCAGTTTGAGGACGAAGGTGCATCAGATTCAGGGCATAGTCTTTTTCAGTACTTGGTATGCATCTGAGAGCTGGACAAAGAATAAAGATGGCAGAAAAAGAATTTATGCCATTGAGCTTTGGTGTTGGATAAGTGCACTGAACATCCCACAGATGGCCAAGAGAACAAACAGGTATGTCTTAGAGGGGGTGCAGCCAGAGTGCTCTTTGGAGGTAAGAATGATTACATGCTTTGGCCATGTTTCTAGGAGGTGCTATTCCTGGGAGAAGGGTATGATGCTGGAAAGGGAGTACCAAGGGTTCACAAAGGAGAGGAAAACCTTCAACAGGTGGAGTGACATGATGACTGCTGCTCTTGTGTGTCAGGAAGTGTGAGGATGGTGTAGGATACAACAATATTCAGATCTTTTGTTTGTAAGGTTTCTATGTGTCATAATCAACTCAATGACATGCAAAAACAAAAAGGACTGTCAGAGAACATGATTTTATGGAGGGGCTGATACTAGAGAGGGAATTTGAGTACAATGTGAAGGATTTATAAGGTGGATAATTACAATAGTTTACAGTGCTGAGTTTTTGGAATTACAGCCATGGTGCTTCTCAGAGGCAAGGATGGTGAGATTTCTTAGGTCTTCCTTATTCATTGTCCTGGTTTCATATGTGTAGAAGGTAGTGCGAAGATCAGGATTTACTTGGTCAAGTACACCTTAGTCTTCAAGGTAGCCTATTTACTTCATTGTAAAAAAAGAAAAGAAAAAAAGTAGAGTTCTAGCAATTAAGTTAAGCTGAACCAGTGATTCTAAGCTTCTCTGTGTTTCTCTTGATAGAAGCCCTGCTGGTGTAGTGAATAGCTTGTTGTGTTCATAATGAAAAGATTGGTGGTTAGAATTCACCAGTAGCTCTGTAAGTGAAAGGAGGACAGTCTCATCTCATTATGTCATGGGAATCTGATGGATAGTAGTAATCAATTGTTAGAGGTGATTTTATGGGTTTTTCTCCCATCTTAATGTCTTATTGCATCTAATTTCTTCAAGTCATTTTCTGTCTCTCTCCCCACCACCCTCAGAATTGACATGCAGTTCAAATCCATCAACTGCTTTTTGGGAGAAGCATGAGCAATCTCCTTCACGTGCGTTTTACTGCTTCTGAAAGCCAGGAGGGTCTACTATGGGTTGGTTCTGCTTTGACAGTAAACAACAATAATGTGCATATAGGAGCCTTTGCTCTGTTGCGAAGGTCTAGTGTGAACTGCACTGCTAATTAAAAACTGTGTTTCTCTCTGATGGTTCAAATCTACCAGCTGTTCCTTAGGAGAATAAAGGACCGTCTCCTCCCATTGTGATATATAGGCTTGAAAACTCAATGAAGGAATCCTATGAGTCAGAATTGACTCAGTGTCAATGAGCGAGTGAGTAAAGTAAGACATTAATTGTTAGACAATTTACCAAAAGATAAGAACTTCCAACTTACCAGGCACTTCATCAGGACGTTTCCTCTTATTAAGATTTCCAGCCTTAAAACCCAGTGAAAGATTCTTACTAGTTGCAAATAATTCAATAGCTGTAGGTAAGCATAACCATGCAAAATAACTATTTAGAATAAACTTTAACTTCAAATTTCAGTGACTTTTCATGAGTTTTAACTGTCACTGATAGAAAGGAAGGTTTCATTTGCTTGTCTTTTTCCTGACGGTTTATTACAGGAGTGTATTGCCTGGTAGAAATAGTAAATAATTTGGTGTTTTTTGTTTTTAAGAAGTAAATGTGGCACAAGAACACCAATGGTTTTGTTTGCTTTTTATCTTTCTACTAATAGTTAACAGTTGTATTTGCTAATTAGCTTATATGTACCTTTTCATTAAAACAGAGAGAGAGAGATACACACACATACAAAGAGAATTTTACAAATGTGAATGCAGAAAAGCAGTCACTTGAAGTAATATGACAGAGCTAGTCAAGGTCGAAACACACAAACCTTTCTAATTCCCAAGCTCATGGTCTTAAAGCACTACATTAAGACATGTATCTACATATTTTAAATTTTAAATTCTTTTCAAAAGCCACACAAAGAAAACAAGGTAGGATTCCCCCCCCCCCCCACCCTTTAAACAGAACCACAAGGTCTTCATGCTTGTTAAGGAGACATTTCAGCATAGCAGCCTGCATATCCCATGGGAAGTCCAAGTCAGCTTTAGAGATTTGTCCTATAATTTGGGGAACCGGTAGGAGCTGACAGGGTAGTGAGAAGGGCACAATCAGCTTCCTGACACGGGAAGAAAGCCTGTGAAGAGGCCAACTCTCCGGAGACCCTAGGCACCAACTGTGGGACAGAGCTAACAACTTCCTGAGGGAACTGGGGTCAGCCTTCCCTCTCCAGATGGCTCATTGCTGGACCACAGGCCCCACAGTGAGAAGCTGTGGGAGAGGCTGTCCTGGAGGCAGGAACAAGTGATAACAATGAGGAGCTCTTCTGATACCAACTGGGACATGCTAGGCCTGCAAAAGAAGGATCCAAACTACTGTCACCTCACAGCAGGACGCTGTCTCTCACACTGCTCAGCTGGACCCACCCGGGGATTCATTTTGATGTGAATAATTATAAATACACTGGATACAACCTTGCATATGTTCCATTCTTTGGCAATAGTGATTATACTAATTACTAGCATTTTGAGGGTGTGTCATTATCATCAAGCATGTTAGGTGAATGCTTTTTTACTTCACAAGAAAAGCAACGACACCTTGCACATATGGTCTTGTATTAATGAGTTACCAAGAAGATAATTTAATCCATTTGGTTTCCTTTTATGAATGCTATTTCTTTCCTATTTACCTGAGTAATTGCGCTGGAAAAATCTGTAGAATAATAACCCTCTAGCAAACATGTCTTAAATGCCCTCAACACAATAAAGGGGAAAAGCTCAAAAATGATTTAACATAAAAAACATAAATTAAGGTGCTATAGCCCTGATTTTTTGTTATCCATCTTGTATCTATCAAAAAACTCTAAGGAAAATATACTACTTTTCAAGTACTTTTATTTTCATTATTTTAACAATCTAATCACGGAGTTTAGTTTTATTATATATCATATTTTATTGTATTTTTAATTACTATGTTAGTGATTAAGACAATTCTAAGGAACAACTTAAAAGTCAAATAATCCACATCCTCAGTGAAGTCAGAGTGACAAGATAAGTTTATTGAACCCACCAGAAATTTCCGAGTCTCTTACCCTTTTTGTTCTGTTATAGAGGAAAATGTAATAATCTATTGAGAGAAACCTCCTCTCCACGTGAGCACCGTCAGCAGACGAGTGGGGGGAGCTGCTATCCCAGCCACCAGCACCGTGGCCAGGAGCAGCCCCAGGTCAAGCTGGGCCAGGGGAGCCATGTGGAGACCGGGGACTTGGAGCTATGGACAGAGCAGCTGCGACCACGAGGGCGTTTGGGGCCAGACTGGGGCCCGCCCGAGGGACCCTCCCAGCTCCTGCACAAGACCTCTCTCAGATAAAGAGAGAGCTACGTTGGTCTAGTGGAAAGGAAGCTGTGCTACCAAGCCGAAGGTGGTTGATTTTCATCTGTGGCCCTCAGCCAGGTTCAAATTGTTTTCCTGTCAAACATTCTTCTAGGTGGTATAGCACTGGTCTGTGCGTTGCTGTATAGAGGTAACTCGTGGTTGCTGTGATGCTGAAGCCTGTGACAGTGATGTGCCAATCGTGATAATGGGTACCCATGGTGGACAGTGTTGGCTGGAGCTTCCCGACTAAATCAAGCCTGAAAGCAGGAGCAGCATCCACTTCCGAAATGGCTTGCCTCCGGAAACTCTATGTACGAACAGTGCTCAGGCTGTTCGTTCATAGAGTCGCTATGAGTCGTCTACGACTCGACGGCACCAAACAACAACAACTTTGAGAGAAAAGCCAAAGAGGTCTGCTAAGAAATAGAATAGGTTAAACTGGTCAGCACATTTATGCTCCTTTGAACTGGAGCTACTGGACAGTTCAAATAAAATTTCTTTTACATTGTTATTATATATTGTTACAGTTTATGCTTATTTAAATGAATGTTTATAAATTGTATCGCTATTTCATACATTCATAGGTAAATTGTTTCATAACATTATCACTGATTAGTGTATTAATGTTTGAAATATCTAATAAATTTCTTTTTGTGTATTACCTTTCCCCTCATGCCACTTACACATTTATGAATCTTTAACTTATCCCTCCCTTTCCACTTATATTATCTCCCCAAGACTGATTCTGTCAATATGGAAACTTTTCCATATTTTTATAATAGTGTCCTTATATAATTATCTTCTAGTGGCTAGATTATGTAACTCAGAATGATTTGTTTGAGACTCATCCATACTGTACAGTATTTTACAAGTTCTTGATCATTTTCCAGTGATGCCTAAAGCTCCATTGTGTGAATGTACCACCGTTTCTTTAGTCATTCGTCTGTTGTTGACCACTAGGGTTGTTTCCAACTCTTTGCTGTTCTAGCAATAAATGGGTGAGAGAGTATGTCTGTTTGTGTCACAGCTCCTGTTGCTTTGAGATACACACCTATTTCCAGCTTTCTAAGGGAGCACTAAACAGCTTTCTATAGTTAAATACAGTTTTAAAATAGAAAGAAAAACAACTAATAGGGACATTTCTGATTGGTTGGTCTTTGTAGAGTTTGGTGAACCAATCACTAGGCTATTCTTAGACTCTAGAAATTCCAGTTGAAAGGCCATACATATATGCATATGTGTATTCCCCCACCCTAAAACTTCAGGCAACTTAGGGCCATTGTAGACAAGCCTTTTACAAAACTGGTTTTGCAGAGGACTAGAAGTAAGCATTCTTTCTGAACACAGATTGTGGAGAAAAAGGGAATGGATATCAAGTTGTTCTGAAATCACATTCTTGCCTCCCACCCTTACTGGCTAAGGGCAGTTACTGTTTGTCAAAGGTTCAGCCACAAGGAAGAAGCAGAAGTAAGAGTAAAGTCAAACAGCCTCCACAGGGAATTGCAATGGTAATCTAAGTATGGCATTTTTTCCTGACAATTCAAATTCACTAGCGTCTTTGAAGATAAAAGATGGGCAGTCTCCTAAAGACCATATACATATTCAGACTTAGCTGGAGGGTCAGCTATGAATTAGTTCCTAAATGATGGAAATTAATTATGAAATAAAGTAAAATGGAATAAAATTGAGATCTATGTCAGCCAAGTTAGTTATACCAAATGCCTCATGTTTAAAATTTGCTTAGACTGGGTTGGTAATGGGGGCAGGAGAAAGAAACTGATCTTAGTCCCTATCCAAAAATAAATGGAACAGTACAGCAACAGAGAACTGCCTGAAGTGTAGGCTAGATTTTGAAGAGGCCCTGGAACTAGGGATATTACAGCTAATGTTAGATGGATCTTGGCTGAAAGCAGAGAGTACCAAAGGGATGTCTATCTGTGTTTCACTGACTATGCAAAAGTATCTGAGTGTGTGTATCATAACAAACTGTGGCTGACTCTGATAAGAATGGGAATCCCAGAACACTTGATTGTGCTAAGGCAAAACCTATACTAGGACCAGGAGGCAGTCGTCAGAACAGAGCAAGGGAACACTGCATGGTTCAAAATTGGGAAGGGCATACGCCAGGGATGCATCCTATCTCCATACCTTTTCAATCTGTATGCAGAACAGATTATCTGGGAGGCTGGGCTCTATCAGGAGAAATGTGGGGTCAAGATTGGTGGACGATTTATCAACAATCTGCATTATGCAGATGACACAACCCTGCTTGCTGAAACTGAGGAGGACCTGAAGCACCTGCTGCAGAGGGTCAAGGACTGCAGCCTACGATATGGATTGAGGCTCAATGTCAAGAAGACAAAGATTCTCACCACTGGACCAATTGGCATCACCAGGATGGATGGTGAAGAGATTGAGATTGTACACAACTTTAGTTTACTTGGCTCCACAGTCAACACTCTTGGCACCAGTAGCCAGGAAATTAAAAGGCACATTGCCATGGAAAAGTCTGCTGTTAGGAACCTCGCCAAAGTACTGAAGTGCAATGGTGTCTCTCTGGAGACTAAGGTGCATTTGATACAGGCCATGGTCTTCACAATCACTTGTTATCCATCAGAGAGCTGGACAATGACCAAGGAGGATAGAAGGAAAATTGATGCCTTTGAGCTGTGGTGCTGGAGAAGAGTATTGAGAATACCATGGACTGCTAGGAAAACAAACAAATTCGTCCTGGAAAGGGTTAAACCGGGTGGCTCCTTGGAGGCAAGGATTCTGAGGCTTCATCTAACATACTTTGGACATGTTGTGAGGGGAGACTGGTCCTTGGAGAAGGACATCATGCTTGGGAGGGTTCAGGGACGGCGCAGGAGGGGAAGGCCCTCTGTGAGGTGGATTGATTCAGTTACTGGGATAATTGGGATGGGAGTGTCAGAGACAGTGCGATTGGCAAAGGACAGAGCAGAGCTTAGGGCTGTTGTACATAGGATCGTTATGAGTCACAAGCGACTCGACGGCACATAACAACAAAAACAATATACCTGGACCAGGAGGCAGTAGTCAGAACAGAGCAAGGAAACACTGTATAGTTCAAAATTGGGAAGGGTGTGTATCAAGGATGTGTCCTATCTTCATATCTTTTCAATCTACATATGGAACAGATTTTCCAGGTGGCTGGGCTCTATGAGGATAAGTGTGGCATCAGGATTAGAGGTAGAATAATCAATGATCTGTGTTATGCAGATGACACAACCCTGCTTTCTGAAACTGAGGAGGACCTGGAGCACCAGCTGCAGAAGGTCAAGGACTACAACCTTCAATATGGACTGAAGCTCAACAAGGAGAAAACAAAGATTCTCACCACTGAGCTGATTGATACCATTATGATAGATGGTAAAGAGATTGAGAATGTTGATAGATTCAGTTTCTTGGCTCTACAATCATCACTCTTGGTACCAGTAGCCAGGATATTAAAAGACATACTGCATTAGAAAAGTTTGTTATCAGAGACATCTCCAAAGTACTGAAGAGCAATGACGTCAGTCTGGAGACTAAGATGCACCTGATCCAGGCTATGGCCTTTGCTATTACTTGCTATGCATCAGAGAGCTGGACGACTAGGAATGATAGGAGATGCCTTTGAGCTGTGGTGCTGGAGGAGAGTATTGAACATACCATGGACTTCTAGGAGAAAAAAGAAGTTTATCCTGAAGAGGATGAAGCCAGGCTGCTCCTTGGAGGCAAGGATTCTGAAGCTTCGTCTGCCATACTTTGGAGATGTTGCAAGGAGTCACCAGTCTTTGGAGAGGGATGTCATGCTTGGGAGGGTGAAGGGATAGTGCAGGAGAGGAAGACCCTCATTGAGATGAATTGATTCAGTCACTGGGATAATGGGAATAGGTGTGTCAGAGACAATAAGATTGGCAAGGGATAGAGCAGGATTTAGGGCTGTTTTATGTAGTGTCGTTATGAGTTACAGGCGACTTGATGGCACATAACAATAACAACATAGGAGTAACTATTATTCTGCTACATTCTAGAGTTTTATGTGATCAATCACTTAGTTATTGTAAAAGAATTTGCCTTTAGCTTGCTAGCTCTTGGGTCTCATCTTCAAGTAAGCATGTTTGTGTTAGGCTTGGTTTTGTAAACAGGGTTTCTATTGAAGAATAATCTGCTTTTCTGAAAAGGCTAGCTCAAGGTATGAAATCTCCTTTGAAAACTTGATTTTTTCAAAATAAATTGAAGGGAATTTTGGTGCAGTTATAATATAGGCCACAATCAACTAAATATAGCAACAAAGGACAGCTAGATTTGGGTGGATTATAAAGTCTGATGACCTCTTGAAATGTATCTGCTCTCCTGTTTGACTTCTCTAGAAATGCGTATTAAAGTGCAACAGGAGATTTTTTTTTTTAGAAATAATATGAAATCCACCCTGTTGGCTAAGAGACAGTCTGGGCTATCCATAAATAACTTTAGCAAGAAACGGTAATAATTTTTTATCAAGCTATTACCATTTGCAAAGCCATGAGTTAATTCGGATCACCAAAGCAGATAAATGGGAGGTTGAGGAATACTGCAGTAGGGTAGGGAGCTGCACTGCTAATTTAAACACCATACCTCTCTGGTGATTTTAATCCATCAGCGGTTCCTCAAGGAGGCGGCGGCAATATCTTCTCATGACATTAATAGCCTAGGAAACTCAGTGGTTGTCGTTGTTGAGTACCATCGAGTTGGAACTGACACAGAGCTGACTCTCTAGTAGGTTTTCAGAGACTGTTAATAACATGGGAGGAAATTGTCCATCCTTCTCCCACAGAGTAGATTTTGGATTTAAACCATGTGCTGTGAGGATTGCAGTGTAGTTTTTTACCACTAGGCTGCCAGAGTTGTAAACCTATATAAAAAATATACTATGTTCCATCTAATGAAGATGCTTTGTAAAGGCCAAACCTTCTAAGCTAATCAGAAGACTTGAGGACTACTGGGAATACAGGGTCCATCCTAGTTGAAATGACCACAGGGACCATGTGGAGGTCCTATATTGTGTCTAGGGCTCATATGTGGGGATGTAGACAAAACAGGTGATAGTGTGGGTCAGTTATTCGTCACTTCCAACTCTATGACAATGAATATAGTTTTTAATAGGGTATGATACAGGCCATGGTCTTTGCAATCACTTGTTATGCATCAGAGAGCTGGACAATGACTAGGGAGGACAAAAGGAGAATTGACGCCTTTGATCTGTGGTTCTGGAGAAGAGTATTGAATGTACCATGGACTGCCAAGAAACCAAACAGTTCATCCTGGAGATGATTAAACCAAGCAACTCCTTGGAGGCAAAGATTCTGGGTCTTCGTCTGACATACTTTGGACATGTTGCAAGGAAAGACAGGTTTTTGGAGAGGGACATCATGCTGGGTAGAGTAGAGGGACAGCTCAGGAGGGGAAGACCCTCTATGAGGTGGATTGATTCAGTGACTGGGGTAATTGGGATGGGTGTGTCAGAGGCCATGTGATTGGTATAGGATAAAGCAGAGTTTAGGGCTGTTGTACTTAGGGTTGCTATGAGTTGCAAACGACTCGACGGCACATAACAACAACAACATAGTTTTTTAGTTTATAATAGGGTAGAAATACTCAAAGAAATATCAACCCTTAATTTGGAATTTTTTAAAATATAATTCTGGTGTTCTATTTGATCTTCAAAAAATAAAAAAATGTGTTGCATTCAGTAAAAACATTGTCAAGGACCTTTTTGAGGTCTTAAGGATCAAAGAAGTCAGTTTAAAGACTATGGTGCACCTAATGCAAGCTCTGATTTTTTCCCAAATACTTGTTACGTGTCTGACAGTTGGACAATGACTAAGGACAGCAGAAGAAAAATCAAAGCCTTTGAGTTGTGGTGTTGGAGAAGAATATTGAATATCCCATGAGAAAATGCAGCTAGAGAGCTTCTTGGAAGCAAGGGTAGCTAAAGGTCATCTCACTTATTTTGGGCATGTTATTAGGATGGGCTTGCCATTGGAAAATCATGCTTGGAAGGGTGAGAACCAACGAAGGAGAGAAAAATCCTCAGCAAGATGAATGGTCATGGTGCCTGCAACTGTGGGTTCAAGTGCATCCTAGATGATGAGGATGGCACACAGTAAGGCAAGGTTCAGGTCTATTCTTTTGCTATTCATTTACTGTGACTGTAAACAAATAATTTACTCCTCTGACCTCAGTTTCCCTAAACAAAGAGGCGATAATCCCTTTGAAAGTTCTGCCAATTTAGGGCTTGAATGATCCTCAATCCACCAACCAGCAATCCAGGAGGGGAGAATCATACTCACCCGGAGACTCCAGGATGGCCAAGTCAGCGGCAATGCTCCTCCTGATGAAGATCACAAGTTCTAGAATGAGCCCAGATGTCTGAAGAAGGAGGGGAAAAGGAGAAAGTTACACATCACAGTTGGAGTTTCTGGATTTCTATGAGCAGTATTTGACTTGATGGCACTTAACAACAATAATTTGAAAATGTCTACACCACTTCCACAGTGAATAAAAACATCCAAATCAGTAGTCTAGGGTGTACTTTCATTATAAGAATGCATTCATTTTGGCAGCTGGCATCAGAAAGGTTCAACTCAGCCTGTGAGCAATATCTGAAGCTGAGCCATTAATCCAAAAGAATGCCATAATTTAACACATATGTCCCGTTTGAAGAGGGATGACATATCTAGTTTTCAGTTAGGTTATTAGCACTGGCTACTGACCTGGTCTAATTTAACAAATACAGTTCCTTTCCAAGCATTAGAAAAAGCTGTTGGGAAAAGTACAAAGTTTAAACAAATCTTCATTAGGAATATAATTACAAATCATAAACAAAAAATAAAGCTAATAATGTAACAGTGGACGCAATTCTAAGGCAAAATTCACAAAAATTAAGCAAGATTCATGGAACTATGTTGTACTGCTTGGGATCTACCTCAAAAGTCATTTGATTCTGATCACAAAAGCTTTTGAAAGTTGTCTTTAAATCTCTAGAAGATGAACAGACCAGAATGGAGGCTTGACCTTCTTAAATTATGAGTTTGGCTAGGCAATGGCTAACGTAATTAATATAATCTCTTTTAGCTAGATTCAAATAAAAAATAAAAATGGAATTCTTGAAGACTACCTAAGAGTTCCAGGATTAAATCAATCAAGAGATCAAGGACTTCTTTCACCTGTAAAAGATACTCCTTGGATTGGAAGCTAGCAGTGATTTAGTGAAATTAGATAATAATATTTTCTTTTTAGATCCAGTCATAATTTAGTAACAGGATCTTGACAACTACCAGCTTTTTTCATACCTTAATCTTCTCCTTAATTATTGATGCTTTATAATCTTTTCCAAAGTAATTCTCCAAGCTTGAAAATATCCATAAGTAATTTCTGGTTAGTTCTTTTCTTTATTAAGTATATTCAGAAATAATTCAAGAGATAGTTTGTTTGGTCGTCGTTATGAAAAGTTTATTCACTCTAATTTCCTCAACCTATGTTGCTTCTTTCTCCTACTACTCCAGAGGAATACAGACTAATTGCTGTATCTTGGATGGCTGCTTGCAAACCTTTAAGTCTCCAGATGCTACATTATGAATGGAGAGAAACAGCAATGCCAAGCCAATTGTCAGAAATTTCCTACAAAACCAGGCCCAAGATCTTAAAGTCAAGAAAACAAATTCCATGGGGTATTTGCTTATGATACTTTTTGATCCTGATATTTTATGATTCTATGAGCTGTTGTACATAGGGTCACTATGAGTTGCAAGCGACTCAACGGCACATAACAACAACAACAACAACAACAACAACAAGATTTGATCTACAAGAGATCAAAAGCTATGTTGCATTGGGTAAAATTGTGTCAAGGACCTCTCTAGGGTCATAAGCATCAATGGAGTCAGTTTGAATATTAAGGTGCACCTGCTTGAAACTCTGATTTTTTCCCAATTGTTATGCATCTGAGAGTTGGACAATGACTAAGGATGGCAAAAGAAGAATCAAAGCCTTCTGTAAAAGTTCAGGTCAGATGTTATTCGTAGAAAAACAGCAACATTCATCATTATGCCTCAAATTTTTCGTTTGGGGATTAACAAGAAGTTGTGCCAAGAAATCTGGAGAACAACCACTTGGAAAACTGACTGGAAGAGATCTATATTTGTTCCCATTCCAAAGAAGGGTGACCCAACAGAGTGTGAAAATTATAGAACAATATCATTGATTTCACATGAAAGCAATATTCTACTGAAGATTATCCAAAAACGACTGGAACAGCACATCATCAGAGAACTGCCAGAAGTCCAGGCTGCGTTTAGAAAGGGCCATAGTACTAGGGATATTGTAGCTGATGTTAGAAGAATCTTAGCTGAAAGCAGGGAATACCAGAAGAATGTCTATCTGTGTTTCATTGATTATGCAAAGGCATTTGACTGTGTAGATCATAACAAACTGTGGCTGACTCTGAGAAGAATGGGAATCCCAGAACATTTAATCGTGCTAATGTGAAACCTATACTTGGACCAAGAGGCAGTTGTTAGAACAGAGCAAGGAAACACTGCACGGTCCAAAATTGGAAAAGGTGTATGCCAGGGATGTGTCCTATCTCCATACCTTTTCAACCTGTATGCAGAACAGATTACTCAAGAGGCTGGGCTCTATGAGGAGAAGTCTGGAGTTGTTGGTGGAAGATCTATTAACAATCTGCGGTATGCAGATGACACAACCCTGCTTGCTGAAACTAAAGAGGACCTGAAATGCTTGCTGCAGAGGGTCAAAGACTGCAGCCGTCAGTATGGACTGAGGCTCAATGTCAAGAAGACAGAGATTCTCACCACTCTACCAACTGACAGCATTGGGATGGAGTATGAAGAGATTGAAATTGTTAACAACTTTAGTCTGCTTGGCTCCACAGTCAACACTCTTGGCACCAGTAGCCAGGAAATAAAAAAAAGTCTGCTGTTAGGGACCTCACCAGGGTACTGAAGAACAATGGTGCCACTTTGGAGACTTAGGTGTATCTGATACAGGCCATGGTTTTTGCAATCACTTGTTATGCATCAGAGAGTTGGACAATGACTAGGAAGGATAGAATGAGAATTGATGCCTTTGAGCTGTGGTACTGGAGAAGAGTATTGTGTGTACCATGGGCTGCCAAGAAAAACAGATTCATCCTGGAGAGGGTTAAACCAGGCTGCTCCTTGGAGGCAAGGATTCTGGGGCTTTGTCTGACTTACTTTGGAGATGTTGTAAAGAGGGACAGGTCCTTGGAGAGAGACATCATGCTTGGGAGGGTGGAGGGACGGCACAGGAGGGGACGACCCTGTATGCGGTGGATTGATTCGGTGACTGGGGTAATAAGAGTGGGTGTGTCAGAGGTAGTGTGATTGGCACAGGATAGAGCAGGGTTTAGGGCTGTTGTACATAAGGTCGCTATGAGTTGCAAGCGACTCGACGGCACATAACAAAAACATCAACAATACTTTTCTATTTGTAAAATCATACTTCTGCTATTCCTCTAGTCATAGTCTTTAAAAGTTTCCTAAATTTATCAACACGAACTTCGGTTTTGAGAGTTACATTATATAAAGCTAGCGTTTGATAAATTTAACTAATCAACTATTTCATGTAATGAACAGCATTATACTTATTATATGCTATGGTAATAATTTTCTGATATCCTAATTATCTTTTTGATGTTTTAAATTTTATTATAATATCTGTTTATTTTTACATTTTTATTTTAATGCTTTACATATTTTATTTTAAAATTTTTATGTAATATCTATGTCCTTAATATTTATGTAGTATTTATACAGCATCCATAAATTTGTCTATAATTTATCTTGCTAACGTATTTTGGAAACAATGTTGTAGTTTTAAAAAGTAATTCTTTTACTCCCTTCTCTATCACTTTTTACTTCTGTTAGGCCTTTAAGATTGATTCTATCTGTAAATATTTCCTTAGCTTTTCTTTTTATTATCCTTATACCATAACTGTCCTTTTGTGATGGACTTAATACTCCTCAGTATATTTTTTCTAGTCTTATTCACATTATGCAATAATTTAGAAACTCTTTATCATTTTTTAATAAAGCATAATCCTCTTTGGTATGAATGCACTTTTGTTTCTTTAGCCTTTTTGCATGTTCCTATCAGAGGAGAGACATTAAGTGACAGGAAGACGGACCAGAGACAGAAGCTCAGAGACAAGAATGTTCCCCCAGAACTGCCAGAGAGAGTCTTCCTGAAGAGCTGGTGCCTGGGATTCAGAATTGGAGCCTCCCAAACTCTGAGACTTCACTCCTGTTTTGCTGTATTGGAGGAAGGATCTGTTTACTGCTCATTTCTTTGTAGTTTAAGTATCTGCAATCTTGCTTATTTATTATTATTCTAGTCAGTGCATCACTTGTCTGTCAGTTTGATGTGCTGAGGAACCTGTGGGTGCTGTGATGCTGAAAGCTATGCCACTGGTGTGTCAAATGCCAAAGAAGTCAGCCTTGTTGCACAGGTTTTAGTAGGGCTCCCAGATTCAGACAAACTAGGAAGAAGGGTTGACCATTGACTTCTGAAAAAGTAGCTCCCTGAAAATCCTATGAACATGAATAGTTATTATATTAGAGACAGAGCCCAGATTGTATTATATTAGAAGTAGAGCCCAGATTGGAAGTGAATCAAAATAAAGAAAAACAACTGCAAACATCCCTTAATACTTGGAAAATGGAATGTATAAAGTATGAATCTTGGGAAACTAGAATTTGTGAAAAATAAAATTGGATTCATGAATATCAACATTCTAGGCATTAGAGAGATGAGATGGACTGGTTTTGGCCATTTTGAATCAGACAGTCAAGTGGTACACTATGCTGGAAATGAAAACCAGAATAAGAATGGTGTTGCTGGTAGTTAAAAAGACAATTTCAAATTTAATCCTGAAATAACCTGTTGTGATAAGTTATTATCGATACAAACACAAGGAAGAATTGCTAATATAAATATTATTCAAATATACACACTGATACCTGAAGCCGAAGAGGAGGAAATTGAAGATTTTTACCAATTTTTCAGGCAGATATTGACCAAACATGAATTAATGATAATTGGTGACTGGAATACAAAAGTTTAAATCAATGAAGAAGAAGAATAATTGCAAAGTATTGACTTGGTGGCAGAAATGAGGCTGAAAATAGAATGATAACTGTTTTTTTATGTTCAATGAACTATTAATCACAAATATCTTTTTAAAAAACACATGGACCTCATCAGATGGACTGCATAGAAATTAGATTGATGACTTCTGTGGAAGGAACCATTGGAGAAGCTCAATATCAGCAGTTAAAACCAAGGCAAGTGCTTGCTGTGGAACAAACCATCAACTGACCTATGTGCAAGTGCAAACTGAGACTGAAGTAAATAAAAACAAGTCCATGAGAACCAAGATATGACCTTGAGTCTCTTTCACCTGAATTTAAAAAAATTTAAATTAGGTTTGAAGCATTGAACATTACTGATAGAAGACCAGATGAGTTGTGATATGAAATTAAGGACATCAGCCATGAAGACAGCAAAAGATCATTGTAAAGACAGAAGAGAAAGAAAAAACCTAAAATGGCTGTCACAAGAGACCCTCCACGTTGCACTAGAGCATTAAGAAGCAAAAACAAAGGGAAGATATGCCAAAACAAATGATAAACAGATTTTAAAGGGCAGCTCAAGAAGACAAAGCAAACTACTTAAAACAGAATGTACGGAGACCTGTTGTTGTTATGTGCCGTGGAGTTGCCTGTGACTCATAGCGACCCTATGTACAACAGTCCTAAACTGTGCTCTATCCTGTGCCAATAACACTGCCTCTGACACACCCACCCTTATTACCCCAGCCACTGAATCAATCCACCTCATAGAGGGTTTTCCTCTCCTACACTGTCCCTTCACCCTCCCAAGCATGATGTCCCTCTCCAAGACTGGTCCATCATTATAATATGTCCAAAATATGTCAGATGAAGTTTCAGAATCCTTGCCTCCAAAGAGCAATCTGGTTTCATCCTCTCAAGGATAAACCTGTTTCTTCTCGTAGCAGTTCATAGTATAGTCAATACTCTAGAATTGGAGAATATTGGAGTATTTCCCTAGCTGAAAGAATTAAAAAACAAAATTAAGCCTTGAGTTTCAATAATTATAGTAGTAAGAGGCTTCACTACAAACTGGAATATGCAGCTTGGGTCTACCAGATGCTCTGTGTAAGAAAGATGAGCATTCTCCTCCCAGTTGATTAATTGCCTCTGTAAATTCACTGGAGGTTCAGCCATGGGTTGATTAAGACACGGTGGTACACAACCACAACAACATATGCAAAATCTTGAATGATCTAGAAACCATGAAAAGAAGATTGAAGGAATATGCAGAATCACTGTACCAAAAGAATTGGCTGACATTGAAATATTTCAGGAAATACCTGCTTCAAACCTAATTTGAAATATTTGTTGTTGTTACGTGCTGTCAAATCACCTGCAACTCATAATGATCCTGTATACAACAGCCCTAAACCCTGCTCTATCTTCTGCCAATCTTATTGTCTATGATCAAGAGCCAATGGTAATGAAGGAAGAAGTTCAATCTTCAATGAAGCCATTTGCAAAAAAAATAAGGCCCCAAGAATCAATGAGATACCACTTGACATGATTCAAAGACAGATGCAACCCTGGACATGCTCATGAGTATGCCAGGAAATTTGGAGGATAGATGCCTGGTCAACTTACTGGAAGAGGTTCATATTTGTTCCCATTCCCAAGGAAATTTATCCAACAGAATGTGAAAATTATTGAACAATATCATTAATATCACATGCAAACAAAACATTTCTAAAGATCATTTCCAAATTGCTAGAACCGTACATGCACAGAAACTGTCAGATGTTCAAGATGGATTTAAAAGAGGTCATGGCAGCAGTGAGATCCTTTTAGATGGATCCTGGTTTAAAGGATACCAGAAGACTATCTATTTGCACTTTGAGTTTGCAAAAGCACTTGACTATGTGGATCATAACAAATTATGGTGAATATCGAGAAGGATGGAAATCATAGAACACTTAGTTGTTCTTATGCAAAACCTATAGTGTCTTTCAGTATCCTTTCATGCTTACAAATTTATTTTTTTCAAGTAAGTGGCTATCAGCTCAGCTAAGAATATCTCCCATGTTTCTTTTAGAGAAGAAGTGTTTATGAGATGTTAGCAGAAATGTTCATTATGAGAATTTAAGCTGGCTGGATGGAAAGTGGTAGCTGTCTTTTCATCATGAGTTAGCCTTGAGAATGGGGACAATATTAGTGGCAGGAAGAAAGAAAGAAAAACCTGAAGTGCTTATGAGATCATGAAGCTTCCATATCATCCATAGACCTGAGGTTTTTTATAACATGTCTGAAAAAGCTATTCTTTTCTCCTTTTTTCCCCACATAGTTTTATTAATACTAAATTAAAACAACTTTAATTTACTGGGTTTGTTATTTATCATATTTATGAATGTTATATTGATTTAATTTATACCCTTAAAGTATTTTTTCTGTAGCCTTCTAGTAATCTTACTCTGTACTGTGTTATTCTGATTTTGATCTTTTCATTGTAACATTTACACTTTTACACATACTCCATAATATTAAAAAATATATTTCTTATTTCCTCTAACTAAAAATTAGCTTCACAACCAAGGATTTTTACCTTCTCTGCTCACTGAATTACCCCAAATGATTAGAAAAGGACCTAACATATAGCAAGTATTTAAGAAACACTTATTTTATAAGTACAAGTACTGCTACATACCAAAATGAAATGAAATAGTGGAATATTATTATAAAGGTCTTTCTGGTGGTCTAATGGTAAGAAGCTGTGATACAAATCCAAAGACCCATGGTTCAAATCCACCAGCTGCTCCATGGGGGAAAGATGGACAATCTTTTCCTTAACAATTAACTGCTGCTGAAAACCTGTCAGAGTCAGCTATGGATAAATTTTGATTCGACAATATACAACAACCATTTCAAGTGGCAGAGAATACAATCTTCCATAAAAGATTGGGTTGTCTCTAAAGATATACATGCAATTCCAATTAAATTAAAAAATACATAAGGATAGTGGAGAAAAACAAGATGGCAGCTAACTGGTAATTGGCCTGGTTTTGAATGAATGGGTGCGTTCAAAAGAAGTAGAATTATTCAGTATAAATAGTCACAGGTGACTTTTTAATGTCCCAAAAACCTTAATGGTCAAGAGAATGTTCACCAAAGTTCAATCTAAGAACAAGAAGATGTCTATTGTAATCTAAAAGACAGGGTTAAAGTTCATTTAAATGCAATAAATGGACGTAAATATGTTTTATCTGTTTAATGTTGTATAGAACTCACTGCCCTTTCAAGCATACATATGCTGGGATCAAGCCAGGTGTGTGAGAGCCAAGACTTTGAACAAAATGGAGAATCTCAGATAAGATACAAAGCTAAGCTGTGGAACAACAGGAAATGCAAAGTAGATAGGCTGGTTTAATATGACTTCAAAGGAAAACTGACATGGGGGAAGCCAAGAGTTACCAGAACTGGGTAGAAGAATATTACTCTTGTGCAGACCTGGAGTTGGAAGAGAAATAAAAACCAGATAGAGAATCAAGAAAGGACTTATGTCTAGATCAGAAGACAAGGAGGTATTTACTACTACAACTGGAATGAGAGCAGTAGAAATGGCCTGTTAGCTATGAATTCAAATGCTGTTGTCATACATGAACACATTAGTCTTAACTTTCAATTTACATTGTTCTCGAATTTAGACAGGGTTGAACATTTTGGTGTCAACTGTGTGATCCTACTCTACTGTTTGAAGTGGCATTTCAGTAGAAAATCAAACACTGAAATAAAGTATAAAGTGTAACATTGAATGAAAACTATGGCATATCTCCATCTGCAGTCTGTGAATAGTTCTAGGTATTTATGCTTATCAAAGGGGTGAGGGCACATGAAATATTTATATTTCAAGTAAAGTCCAAGTAAATGAAGTCCTTTTAGACCCAGTTGCTTTACAGGAGGAGGATGGGCCATCTCCTTCTGAGCAATTAACTGCCTCTGAAAACCCACCGAAGGGTCCGCCACAGGTCTGTTCTCACTCTGCTGTACACTACAACAACAACAACAGGAAGCACTTTAGGACAATCAGGCTACGTGGAACATAGAAATGGTATTTTCAAGTTACTTTCTCTGGAAAAATCATATCTCCCATGAAACTATCTTCATGTAATTTAAAAAAAAAATGTACTAAGAAAGTAGAAAAATGAATGCTAACTAGTTTATTAATTTTAAGTCCTTAATTTAATGATATGGTAAAAAAATCACAGAAAGAAAATAACCATTTCCTCTGTAGCATGCTAGCATTTTTAATATAGCTTCCACCTGGGTTTACTGTGACGCTGAACCTTGTGCCATTGTGGTGTCAAATGTCATAACCGTCACCCGTGGTGGACAGTGTTCGGTGGAGTTCCCAGTTTAAGACAGGTTTGGAAGCAGGAGCGGCATCCACTTCCTAAACAACATGCCTCTGGAAACTCTATGAACGTTGATAAATGTTGATAGTTACAGAAAGGCTTCAGGCCTTTGGTTCACAGGGTCACTATAAGTCGGGCTCGACTCGAAGGCAGTCAATAACAATTCCTAACCCACTTGTTTGGAATTTAGTTTCTACTTTGATTTAAAAGGGTTTTTTTTTTTTAATATTTACAGAATCACCTGGCTTTATTAATCATTTTTATCATAAGATGCTCCGACATTTACTGAAAATGAGTTCGGTAAATGTCTTGAAGTTTGTTTCTAGAAAGGTTCTGATTTTGAATATTTTTAAAGCTATATTCTAGAAGAAAATGCTTTGGCATTAGGGGTTTTGTTTTGGGGTTTTTTTTTGTTGTTGTTGTGTTTTAGAGAATATGACATGATTGGTTTTTCTAAGTAGGAGCACAGGCTATCTAGAAAGGATAACTTTAGAACTCTAAAAAATTTCATTGTTGTTGAGTTGATTTTTATTCTCAGACAGGCAGGGTGCTCAGAGAAGCACAGATAAACTACTCCACTGCCTTTTCCTGCCTGTTATCTTTTTGGAACAGATCACCAGATCTTTTTCCACGGCACTGCAAGGACGCTTGAACATCCAAATTTATGTTAGTAACCAAATGAAAAACCTTCCTGCTGTTGAGTTTGAATCATAGTGACTCCACGAGGTTTCTGAGGCTGTAAATTTTGACAGGAGCTGACAGTCTGTCTTCTACAAAGCGGTTGGTAGACTTGAACTACTGACCTTTTGGTTAACAGTCTAACAAGTAATGCATTATACCACCAGAACTTCTTCCTAGGTTAATAGTTGAGTGCAAACCATCTGTGCCCTCCAGGAACCCATTACAACTGGCTCCAGGATCTAAGAGCAAGGGATTCACACTCAAGGCTGTTATGGTATATTTTTGGCTACGGATGTTATCATTGGAGATGGAGATTCTTTTCTTCCCCTTTTAAAGTCTCTGGGCCTACTTACAAAGAAGTGACTGTAGTTCCTAGGGATTGGAGGACATTTTCTGTGACAAAGATTTCTTTTCCAACATCCCTAAAGGCTGCCTGCATGTGAATGAGTTCAGCTCTACCTATAAACCAGTACTGTGAAAAACTGTTATTAGAAACAGGAATGCTCCTTTGGCTAGCTGAGGAAATGAACACTTTTTATCCGTAATCCCCCTCCAGTCAGATTGGATAAACACATTCATTCACTGTGTACAAAGGACATGCAGCTCAATTATTTACTAGAGGCATAAATTAAATGCTGAGCATAGTTCAGGAGGCAGGACATCTTTCTTTCTTGAAAGAGTCAAAGAAGAGAGAAAAGCTTTGGATGCTTCTAATCCTGCCCGTTCATAGTATAACGAACGAATCAAGTTTAATCTATTTCGGTGTTGAGCTTTAAATTTTCATGTTTCTTTGCTGTTTTTCAGTGGAGGCTGGCGTGCAAACCAGCCACAGCGCTTGTTTGTTTTTATCTTAGCAAATGTCTCCATTCCCACCAAAGGGCCTGTGTATTCTTTACCCTTTCTCTTCCAAACGACCTGTCAAAGCTCAGAAATGTCATGTTAATGTTTTATGGGCAGACTATCCCAGCTGCTTCATGAAATGGCAGCACCGCTTCAATAATTTACATTGCTTTTCTGCTCTACTTTTTCTGGTGTCTGCAAAGTTGCAGCAGCCAAAAGCCAAACAACAGTAGGGCTTATAGGCAGCGTATCTGTCTCCAGAGCTTTGCCCAGCTCTAATCCTGTTTTTCTCCCCTTAAATGAAGTCAAACAATTTCCATTTTCCAGTGCTAGTGGAATCCATCAGCATAGTCTCACAAAGATCTTGTATATTCAGTGGATTTTGTGATTCAGATTTCATGCTTAATTGTACCTATTATGTTAATTAACTCTATTTCACATCACCAACTTATTTCACATTAACTTGGTCACGATGGATTCCATCTAGGAGTAACTCAGATTCTTACCAAGATGAAAATACCCTGGTAAAAGAGAATGCATCCTTCCTTTATGCCAACTTCATATGATGATATAAAAAAATCTGGCACACTGAACACTTTAAAAATATTGGTCAAATTGAAAAGATGTTGCTATGTTTCACAAAGTTTGGAGCTTCCTCTAAAAGCTAAACATAAAATTGCCACAGAATTCAGTAATTTTACTGCTGGCTATATACCGAAAGAACTGAAATCAATAATGCAAATGAATAGTTGCACACCAATACTCACTGAAGTACTATTCACAATAGCAAAATGTTGATACAACCTAAATGTCTGTTAGCAAGTGAATGGATAAAAATAATATGGTCATAGATACTTACAGTGGAAAATTAATCAGTCATAAATAGACTGGAGGTTATAATATATGCAACATCAATGGAGTTTGAGAACATAATGCCAAGTGAAATGAGACAATCACATAAGGACAGATATTGTGTGATTCATCTTTATGTGGGACAAAGGACTTGATTTAGGTTTTGTCTCTGGTTTCTGGAAAGAGTCCTGGTAATTCTTTAGCAATCAAGTTGTCTTTTGCTTTCTTAAATAGCCAGCCAACACTTAAATGTGAGGAAATGAAGTGGAGACTATACCCCTGGCAACATACCTTGGAAAGGGAATGGGGCATCTTTATGCAAATATAGCAAAGCACTTCACCACTGGGCCAACTGGCAACACAATGATAAATGGAGAAGAGATTGAGATTGTTAACAATTTCTTTTTGCTTGAGTTCATAATTAACACTGTTGAAACCAGCAGCCTAGAAATTAAAAGACAGTCTACTGTCTGGGTCTTCTCTAGACTGCAGAAGTGCAAAGATGTCAAACTAGAGACTAAGGTAAGACTCTTTTAGGCCATGGTCTTCACAATTATTTGCTATGCATCAGAGAGCTGGACATTGAACAAGCATGACAGAGGAAGAATTAATGCCTTTGAGTTGTGATGCTGGAGAAGAGTACTGAACATACCATCAACTGCCAAGAGAACAAATAGGTCTGCTCTGGAGAGGGTAAAACCAACTTGTTCTCTGGAGACAAGGACTTTGAGGCTCTATCTCACATACTTTGGACATGTTGCTAGGATAGACAAAGTTTTTGGAGAAGGACATCTTGCTTGGAAAGATGGAAGGAACAGTGCAGGAGAGGAAGACCCTGGATAAGATGGATTGACACTGTGACTGGGGTAATTGAGGCAGGTGTGTCTGCGTATGAGAGTGAGATTGTCTCAGAATAGAACAGGATTCAGAGCTATTGTTTATATGGTCGCCATGAGTCACAGGTGATTTGATGGCATGTAACAACAACATAGTAAAGCACCAGTTTTACATATACTCTTAGGTCCCAGTGACTCTTAGGGGACCCTAAACATTGTAACTCTCTCTTTTTTTTTTTTTTTTTTGAGCCTCCCACAATGGTGAAGACACTCATCTATTGGAGATGATATGACATGTTTCTGAGGAAAATGAAATGCTGTTAACCATGCTCATGCTGAAATTTCCTGATATGTGCCTTTGCGTCCTTCTGGTTACCATTGATAATTGTTCTCAGGGGTAGTTTCTTTGAGTTCTAAGAGTAATATTTGGAATTATTGAACCTATAGTGGACAGTGAGAATCAACACAGAGGCTAGTGTTAGACTATTCATCAGGGGAAGGAAGGACAAGGTCCTCACTTGTGGAGACCCCAAATGTTTAGGGTTACAGAAAACAAGTGACATATGGGTATCTGCAATCAGGATGATGAAGTGGGAAATGGTTATGAGTTATCTGCAAATGTTAGAAATGAACCTATATTGGTTCTTATCAACTCAATTCCACACACATGCAAGGTTTACAATAGGCAAATGTATAGATATCAAAGGACCTTTGGTATTAAGTTCATTACATGCCACACGGATCACTGAAAGCCAGAGGTTCAAATCTACCAGTTGCTTCTTGGAAGAAAAATGGACGATCTCCTCTGAAAATAATGTCCAGCTTTGGACACAGAGTAGAGGGTTACTGGAGTCAGAATCAACTAGACAGCAGTAGGCTTACTTTTTGGGTAATAGAGACCAGAGCATATTAAGATGTTACTAGGGTAGACAGGATTAAAGGCAACTTGAGCTGTTGTTAAGGATGATTAAAAAAAAACAACAAACCCCAACTCAGATAATGGTGATGGTTGAACATAGTAAACATCACAAATACCTTTGTATTGTGCATATAAGAATGGCAAATGTCCTGTTATAGAAATGTTTACTCATAATACATATTTATCCATAATATATATTCATGGACTCTGATGGCTTAATGGGTAAGGCATATCACTGCCAACTCAAAGCAGGCAGTTCGAATTTACCAGCTGTTCCATGGGAGAAAGATGAACAGTCTTTTCTTGGGCACGTACAGTCTCGTAATACCTACCTGCTGGGGGGTTAGCTATGAGTCAGTTCTGACTGGACAAGAATGACTAAGTCAGGAACAACAAAAAAATAAGCATAAAAATGTCAAGAGCAGAAATTTGCTTGTTGTTCAATATGGTATGGTAGAAAGAAGAAAGTGCTGGCTTAAAATTGAGTGCCCACTTTGTCATTAACCTTTGCAAAACTCTGGTCAAGGATCTCAGTTTCGTCATTTATGAGACAGAAATTCTAATCCATGTTTGACACTTCATTGGGCTTCTACGGGGACAAAGTGACACACTCTATACCTGTTCTATAAATAGAAAACATTTAGCCTAATATTCTCATTATGCAAATGACTTTAATTCGAACACATTTTGGCCTTTACATCAACCTTTTAAAGTGCTATTCTGCTGAGTTGTAACCTTCTATTTGACTAGGTTATGGTGCCCAATTGTTTGGTCAAGCATTAGTTTAGCTGTGTTTTGTAGATGTGATTTATATTCACAATCAGTTGACTAGAAGTTACCTTGGTAATGAAGGTGAACTTTAATCATTTGAGAGCTTTCAGGGCAAATAATGAGGTCTCTGGAAGAAGAAGAAGGGATTCTGCGTTATGAGTGAACATAGAAAATGTGCCCAAGTTTCTAGCCTGTGTTCCGGCTCTACGGGTTTTATACTCACTGGCCCTCACAGTTATGTGAACCATTTCCTGAAAATAAATCTCTATTGGTTCTGCTTTTCTGGAGAACCCTGAGTGGTTTTATGCTTTGAAATCAGCAAAACTTCAAATGACTGCCTCCCTCCCCCCAGAAAGTACACAACATTGTGGTTAGTGGTTTTTGTAAAACCTACCAAACAAGAGTTCAAGCAGGGCAAGGGAAAGTTGGCCAACTCTGTGTCAAAGAACAAGTAAGAAATTGCGTAAATGCAGCACAGTTCTGCTGGCTGCTCTTCTCTAAAACGATGGTTCAGGCAAGACCTGGCCACCTTTCGCTGAACTCTCATTATGAGGCAGTAAAAAAGAATCCGTTTTTGAAGAAATGTATACTTGGTCTTGTGGTTAATAATTTAAATTAAAGTGTAGGTAAATTTCTTTACTGATCAATTTATTGAGTAAGTTCCCTTTTATGCACAATTTGGAGCCTTGAAATTCATAAACCAAAACCACAGCAACGACTGTTTTTATTGTTAGGTGTCGTCAAATCCAGTAAGACTCCTAGGGAGCCAATGGATAAGAGATCTAAACCGTGTCCTAGTCTATGCAGTCCTCACAATCACTGTGTCAATCCACACTGTCAAGGGTCTTCCTTTCTATTGCTGCATCTCCACTTTCCCAAGTATGATGTTCTTTCCAAGAAACAGCCTCTCCTGGCAACACACTCAGATTATGTGAGGTGGAGTTTAATCATCTTTGCCTTTAAGGAACACTCTGGCTGCACCTTCTCCAAGACGTACCTGGGTGGGTTTTGTTGTGTTTTTTGTTTGTTTTGGCAGTCCCTGGGGTATTCAATGCTCTTGTCTAACACTATAATTCAGAGAGGAACATATTTTCCAGTATTAAAATAGAGATTAAAATCTTACTTTACCTGTTTATGTTATTATTGGCTGCTGCCAAGCTGACTTTAACTCATGGGTACCCTATCTATTATAGACTGGATCCTGTCTGTTCCTCTACCATCTTCATGGGAGTTGGTATATTTGAGTCCAATCAGATGATGTTCTGTTCTGATTTATAGAGATTTATTTTATTTTTGGAAATAGATCATCTTTTTTCTTCATTTCTATTAATATGATAGCTCTGTGAAGTCTGTCCTCTATGGAAGACCCTGTTTGTTGTTATTCAAAATATTACTAGCATATATTCCAGAATCACAGAGACCCATAAATCATCGCAATAGCACAAACTGACAAGTGGATAGAAGAAATTAGATATGCACGAATGAAAACTGTTAAATCCTATATTATAGAACGTTCTATTGAACTGAATAGAAATAACTTTATATAGCAAAATTTTATAGATTTTCCCATTTTGTTTCTTATATTTCATTATATACCTCAACAAATTGGTTATTGCCTTCATTTGGGAATACTATGTAATGAAGTTTATTGCCTTCATTCGGGAATACTGAGTAATGAAGTTTAACTTATAGACACACACGTATATATAAGCTATATCCATAGAGCTTGCATTTATTACCTGCCTCATATTATGGTTATTTCTAAATTTATTTTAACTTTCCTTGGATGCAAGGCAATTTTGACTTCATAAACAACATAATTACTTCAACATATTAGTGCTTAGTAGACACTTGAAGGATAAATGTACTATATTCTTTGCTGGTAGAATGATTTCTCCAAAATTATTTTTCTATTGCTATTTCCTTTCAGTTGTTTATTGTAGCATAGGTTAAAATAATCCAAACTCGTCAGCTCATTCCATGGGAGTTCATGAGGTATTGGAAGTATTTTCTGAATATGTTCATCACTACACTATTTTTAGGTAACAATTCCATATTGGCCAATATTAGTTTCTTCATTGATAAAGCCACATGTTAAATTTCTAAAATAGCATAGATGATTTCTTCATCTTTCTTGTCATTGATCTCAGTGCCGTCTACTTGATCTTTTTTTACACTATTATTCCTGCTTGATTCCTAGCCAATGCACCTCTATGGCAGCCCATCAATAAGTGGAGGTCTGTATGTTGTGCTACTGAACAGATTTCAGCACTGCCTTTAGACTAGACTAGAAAGACAAACCCTGATAGTCTACTTTGAAGAAACAGTGATTGAAATGCATGAATGTTAACAGTTCAGTCTTATTGTTCCCAGGTACATCAAGGGTCTGACCAACTCAATGCCAGCTAGTAATAACTCATATCTGGAGAATCTTACATGCATTAGCATGTGCACATGGACAATCAGATAGAATTAATGGTATTGTCTTTAGGGCTAATGTTCCTGTACTTTTAAAGCAGAAAGAATTCAATGGAAATAAGAATTCTAAAGTGTTGGAATAGAAATGCAAAAATATTTGTAATTACAGTCATTTTTTACCTGGAGTGGAATGATGACTTTCAAAAAAATCTAATTTACAAAACTAAGAGAGCTCTACTGAGCTAGTGGTAAGCAGTTGCACTGCTATTTTAAAGGCAGATGGTTAAAATTTATAAGCAACTCTGCAGAAGAAAGATGAGAAATCTCCTTCTTTGAAACTGATAGCCTCTGAAAGCTCACTGCAGGATCAGCTATTAGTCAGTTACAATTCAATGGCAATGAGTTGAGCTGAACTGAACAAAAGGAATCAAGCACGCTAAACCAGCAACAGATAACTAGTTTTGGAGACTTTTCCTACCATGCAACAAAACTGGTTGTTGGGAGATGAGAAACACATATCCTCTGTCTTGGAGAAGAGAATTGCAGAGAAGAGGGAAGCTGCATGCAATATTGGTGGAAGATAATTTTAAAACTATGTGAGGTTTATAGGAACAATGATTTTGTAAATCACTCTCTAATTTGGGAGGGACTGGGGAGCATTATGCTAAATGAACTAACTCGTCTCATAAGGACAAAAACTGTATAAGACCATTCTTGTAGAAATAGACAGCTAGTAAAATGTGAGTGAGGATCCAAGGAGGGGATGGTAAGAGCAGAGCGGTGAGGGGGGTGGGGGTGGTAATCATAGGTTTAAGGGAAGGGTGCGTAAAAGAAATGGGAAAGACCAGGTGTGAAAACAATGTATACAAACTTTGCAAGTAAACCAATATAAAATAAAAATTTTATTAAAAGAAAAAAAAGTCATGTAGGTACATTCCTTAATCCATTTATTGGTTTACTTTAAATAATGCTACTAAGTTTCAAGTGCTATAAATTCAATTACAACATTTAAATTAGAGAAGATACATTAATGAGTGAAGTGTTTTGTGTTTTGTTTTTTGTTGGGGTTTTTTTTTTCCACTTGTGGTTATTTTCGGAGCATATAATACATGGTGCTGTTTTACATCATCTGGTTGCCCACATGATGGTGGAGAAGGATGAGTCTCTGGCAGCCGCTACAGGGCTGTCTCCTTTGCAGTGAGTGGTGCCAACACACTCGTGCTGCATCTCCAACCGCGCCTTCCTGCTCGTGATCCTGGCTTATAGAGGAACCACCGTCTGTCTGCTCCGTGCAGGAAAAATGGACGGACTGCTTACCACTGTTGAGCGCCAGCACCCAGCAAACACCAGTACTGTCTTGCTCTGGGTGCTAGAAACGAACCATAACATTATGTACGAACAAACCTGGTTAAATAGCCTGTGATTTGATTTTGTACGCATTTATTTACTAAAGACAGAAACATTCCAATAATCCTCTTCCAGAAGGAAGTAAAATGAACAGTTACCAATTTGGATGTCAGCTGTAATTGAAATATTAAAAAAACAAACCAACAAAAACCCTAACCACACAGACACACGTCTGAATAAAAAGTATAATAATGAATATACATTCTGGGCATAAATCTTAGATATGAAGGCTGCTTAAATTCTGGAACACGTAAGTGTAACTTCTCCCTTTTGAAAGAAGCTGAGCTCTGAGAAATGTGCTATGCTATATTTTTGGCAGTAAGGAGCTGGCTTCATCACTGAGCTGTTCTTTGGTCCCAGCTGCAAGTTGATTGATGGCACCAAGTTGGAGAGCACTCTTGGGGGAGCTGTTTACCCCTATCTTCCATCTGGAGCTGCTGGGAGATAGTTCACTGTGATGATGGCTACTGAATGAACTGTACTGGCAGGACCTTGGTGACAAGGAAGGATGGTACCTGGGGAGCTGGTCCAGACTCAAGAATGTCAGGGATATGAATGGAGCTGAGCATAGAGCAGCCAGCCCTTCTTAAACATGGCAAGCAGCAATTAAAACAAAGCAAGGAAAGCAAAACCAAAAATGATGCACAGTTTTAAAACCACGAAATAGGATACAGTATGTTCCTTCACTTTTCACTTTGAGAGAAGTAATGTGTTTCTTTAATATCCAGAAAACATACTTCTTATGACTGAACTATAGTGATTTTAGTAGTGTTTTTTAAACTAAGATACTTTGCTGGTATTGAGGTTCTAACAAACGATTTATTGGTTCTAATCTACCAGCAACTCTACAGAAGAAAGATGAGCTGTCTCTTCTCACACAATTTATAGCCTTGGAACTCCAATACAGGGTCACTTTGAGTTAGAATTGACCAGATGGTGGTGGGTTCAAAATATATTAGACCAGTTAGATAATAAGCAGCTTTGAGACAAGGCTTCTAGAGTTTTTCTAGAACTTTTGCAACTAGTACAAAAGGCACACTTACAACCCACAGGCCATATGTTGTTGTTATGTTCTGTTGAGTCAGAACTGACCCCCAGTTGACCCAGAGGCAGTTAATTGCATGGGAGGAGATTGCGCATCTTTGTCCTGTGGAGCAGCTGGTGGATTCAGACCCCATGCAAGATTGCAGCATAACTTCTTACCGCTAGGCCATCAGGGCTCCCGGCAGGCCATATAGAACTCTATGTTGGGAAATGACAAAATATGAAAGTTAAATAATTTTCCTTTAATTTATTACTCTATAATGGAAATCAAGAGAGGAAGACCCTCCTCGAGATGGATTGACTCAGTGACTGGGGTAGTGGGGATAGATGTGTCAGAGATGATAAGGTCGGCACAGGATAGAGCAGAGTTAAGACCTGGTGTATATAGGGTTGCTATGAGTCTCAAGTGACTGGATGACATAAAACAATAATAACAACAAGGGAGATCATACAGAAAACCCAACAAACCACTTGCAAACGTACATGCTTTTAGCCATAGAAGTAGCTGAACTAAGTCCTAGTGGGTGTCGTGATGGTAGGGATGCAAGTAGAAGTGAGGGTGCATTTAGGAAAGGAACCAGTACAAGAGTTCCTAGGAAATTTATCTGAGAGTAATGAGTTTGAAAGGAGAAAGAGCTACGGTTTTCTTGAGTTTCTTGGTTCTCTGCTGCTTGTGGCTAGATATTATAGCTTTGCATAAAGGTATTGTGGCAATTTTATTTTTAAATTATTTTAGCAAAATTTCACTAGGCTGACAGAGCATGTCATGCAAAATATACCCCGGAGATGGAAAAAAAAAACACCCCACAAAAAAATAAAAAACCCAACCCCAAAAATCAAAACCAACTGTTTTTAAAGGAGGATGAAGATTCAGATTGTTGTTGTTGTTGTTATGTGCCGTCGAGTCGTTTCCGACTCAAATAGCGACCCTATGCACAACAGCCCTAAACCCTGCTCTATCCTGCGCCAACCGC
>NW_006399752.1:17909093-17935002 GCF_000299155.1 Elephantulus edwardii
CATCTGCCAAGTCCCTTCAGAAAATATCTTCCATTGTCCAACCCATGATCTGACAGCTTGTATCTTAAGCGTTAGATTCCAAATTATGTTAGAATTTGGGCAGTTCTGATTGGTTGATGACACACCCTGCTTGCTGAAACTGAGGAGGACCTGAAGTGCTTGCTGCAAAGGGTCAAGGACTGCAGCCTTCAAAATGGATTGAGGCTCAATATCAAGAAGACAAAGATTCTTCTCACCACTGGACCAATTGGCAGTACCAGGATGAATAGTGAAGAGATTAAAATTCTTAACAACTTTAATTTGCTTGGATCCACAGTCAACACTCTTGGCTCCAGCAGCCAGGAAATTAAAAGACGTACTGTGATGGGAAAGTCTGCTGTTAGAGACCTCTAAAGTACTGAAGAGCATTAGTGTCACTCTGGAGACTAAGGTGCGTCTGATACAGGACATGGTCTTTGCAATCACTTGTTATGCATCAGAGAGTTGGAAAGTGACTAGGGAGAATAGAAGGAGAATTGATGCCTTTGAGCTGTGGTGCTGGAGAAGATTATTGAGGGTACCATGGACTGCTAAGAAAAACAGATTCAACCAGGCTGCTCCTTTGAGGCAAGGATTCTGGGGCTTTGTCTGACGTTCTTAGGATATGTTGTAAGGACAGACTGGTCCTTGGAGAGGGACATCATGCTTGGGAGGGTGGAGGGTGGAGCAGGAGGGGAAGACCCTCTATGATGTGGATTGATTCAGGGACTGGGGTAATCGGGATGGGTATGTCGGAAGCAGTGCAATTGGCACAGGACAGAGCAGGGTTTAGGGCTGTTGTACATAGGGTCACTATGAGTCGCAAGCGACTAGATGGCACATAACAACAACAACATTTGTAATTTACAACTGCATAGAGAGAGATCAATTGGCCTAGTGGACAGAAAGTGATGCTACCACTCCAAAAGTGGTTGACTTTAACCCATGTCCCTTGTGACAGTTTTTAATTGGTTTTGTTCAAACATTCTTCTAGGTCATATAGCCCTGGTCTGTCCACTTGCTGTGCGGAAGTAACTTGTGGTTGCTGTGATGCTGAACACTCTGACACTGATGTGTCAAATGCAATAATGATCAACCATAGAGGACAGTGTTTGGTGGAACTCTTCTGTTAAAACAAGCTTGGAAGTAAGAGTGGCATCCACTTCCGAAATAGCTTGTCTCCAGAAACCCTATGAACATGGAGAAAGGATGAAAGTTATACAAGTGTTCAGGTCTTTCATTCATAAGGTCGCTATGAGTCACGTACAACTCAATGGCACTTAACAACAACAACAACAACAACATTTGTAATTTGCTTTATGGAATATTTGTAATTTTAGGATCCAAAAGAGGATCAAAGTAGATCAAGTTAACGGTTTCACTTCCTGTGTTTTTTTAGGGAAAGAGAATTCAAGAAAGGAAAGATAGAATAATAACACAGACAAAGTACCCTCACACTTTGCCCCTGTGGTTGTTGTTAAGTGTTGTCAAGTCGTAGATGACTCATAGCGATGTTTTGCCTCTAGCTGCAGAAAAACCAATCTGAGAGAATAGGTGTGCTTGTCAGCAGGGTTCTTTTATGAACGTCTTGTTCACTTTGCTTTGTGCTTTCGTGGGCGGATTCAATGACACTCACCTTGCTGGTTATGGTTACGTCTGATCACCCACTCAGTTGTGCACAAAGTTAATGTGTAGCTTTTAATTTTTAGAAATAAAATCCATTTCATAAACTATGCTGATTTAATGAAAGAAGATTTTTGGAAGCAAAATTGTTTTGTGTGTACTTTAGCTTTATAGTAAAAAAATTGAGGCTTGCACTGCTCAACAGTATGTTTCTGGTTAAAGGAGGCAAGGGCCAACATGCTTGAAGTGATTAACACTTGAAAATCAGTGGAAGGTACTAGATACTTAAACTGTGCTCTTTGCCTTGTACTTTTTTGCCCTTTGATCTCCCCACCACAAGAGTATGACCTAGAGATTAATACTGCTCAAGGTTACATAATCAGACTTAGTGAGCCTGGATTTGAACCAAGATCTTCTTCTTGGAAACTTGAATCATAAAATCATTGCCATTGAGTCAATTTTTGTTCTACATGTTACAGAATATTTATCCCATGTGTTACAGAATAAAACTGCTTTATAGAGCTTTCTTGGCTATAATATTTACAGAAAGGATCACAAGACCTTTCTTTTATTCACTCAGTGTTCCAACCTTTATCCGTTATTGTGTATTGTGAAGTTGAAACAAACCCACGGCTTACCCTCCAGCAGGTTTTCAGAGGCATTAAATAGCATAGAAGGAGATTGCCCATCTTCCTCCCACAGAGAAGCTGGTGAATTTGACCCACCAATCTGAGAGAGTAGGAGATAGTGTCACTCAATTCTTTGCCATCCATTTGCTACCAACTCATAGCTCCGGGGGCTGTAAATTGCATAGGAGGAGATTGCCCATGTTTCTACTGCTGGAGCAGATGGTAGTTTTGAACTGCCTGTTTTTAGGCTGGCAGAGCAACACCCTATTGACTAAGAGAGCAAAGGTCCCTAATAGCAGTAGTAGAAGATAGTCATTGTTATGTGCTCTCAAGTCACCTTTGACTCATAACATCCCTGAGCACAATCGCCCTCCACACTTCAAAGCATGATGCCCTTACCCAGGAATGGACTCTATTGGCAAAATGCCCAAAGTATGTAAACAGATCTTCAAAATTCTTGCCTACAAAATCCAACTTGGTTTCTCCTTCACAAACAAGACAGATCTGTTTGTGCTCTTGGCCATCCATGGTAGGCTAAATACTCTTCTCCAGTACCACTGCTCAAAAGCATCATCAATTTTTTGATTGTTTCACCCTTATTTACCATCCAGCTCTCTGCTGCATAGCAAGTAATTGCAAAAACCACGGCCTGGATCATGCACACCCTAGTCTCTAGCCCAATATCATTGCTCTTCAGCAATGATCTGACAGTAGATTTTCCTACTGCAACTTGTCTTTTGATTTCTGACTGCTGGTATCAAGAATGTTGTTTGTGGAACCAAACAAGTTCAAATTGTTAATAATCTCAGTATCTTCTCCATCTTTCATGGTGCTGCCAATTGGCCCGGTGGTAAAAACCTCTGTCTTCTTGATCTTGAGCTTTATAATGAGGACTACAGTCTTTGAGCTTCTGCAGCAAATGCTTTATGTCCTTCTCACTTTCAGCAAGCAAGTTGTGTCCTTTGCATAATGCAGGCGACTGGAATAACAGGGGTAGGTTTGTCAGAGATAATAAGATTGACACAGGCTTGAGCAGGGTGTAGGGCTCTTGCACATAGGGTTGCTATGAGTCGCAAGTGACTCACCAGCACATAACAATAACAACAACAAGGATATGAATGACTCTTCCTTCAATCTTGATGCCACATTCCACCTAATAAAGTCCAGCCTCCTGAGTGATCTGTTCTGCATATAGATTAAAAGGAATGGAGATAGGACACATTCCTGACACACTCCTTTCCTGATTTTGAACCATGCAGTGTTTCCCTGCTCTGTTTTGATGACTGCTCCCTTGTCCAAGTATAGGTTTTTCGTGAGCACAATCAAGTGTTCTGGGATTCCCATTCTTCTCAAGATTAGTCACAATTTATTGTTATCCATACAGTCAAATGTCTTTGCACAGTCAACAAAACACTGATAGACACGCAGTCTTGCACTAGAATGCCAAGATGCCAAAGCAAAAGGAAGAAATCAGAAAATTAAGGAACCGAAGATTTCAAAGGACAGCTCTGGAAGACGGCAAAGTATTGTCATGAAATGTACAAAGAGCTGGAGTTAGAAAATCAAAACAGACACACTCACTCAGCATTTCTTAAATAGAAGAAACGGAAGAACAAATTCAAGCCTCAAGTTGCAATACTTAAGGATATTATAGGCAGAATACTGTGTTATCTGTGAAGTAGCAAAAGAAGATAGAGATTCCTTAAACCAAAAAGAATTGGCTGACACAGAAGAATGTAATGATATATAATTAAGAAGCAATAGTGATGAAGGGGAAGTCCAAGCTGTTCTGATGGAACTGGTAAAAAAGAAGGCCCTTAGGAATTGATGAAATACCAACTGACATGTTCCAACAAACAGATGCTTCCCTGGATGGGCTCACCAAGCTGTGCCATGAAGTCTGGAAAACAGGGAATTTGCCAGATGACTAGAAGAAATCAATATTTATTCCCACTATAAAAAAAAAAGGTGATCTGATACAGTGTGGACATTATAAAACAATAGTACTACCATCACATGCAAGCAAAATTCTACTGAAAACAATAAAAAAATTCCTACTAGAAGAGTCAAAAGAGAACTTCTAGAATTAAAAGCTGAGTTTAGAAGAGGCTGTGGCACTAAGGATATCACAGCCTATGTTAGATGGATCTTGGACAAAAGCAGAGAAAAGATAGTAGTAGAATGAGTGCAAACCATTTGTGGCACCCAGGGAAATTTTTTTCTCTGTTATTTTTTTAAACTGTACTTAATTATCTCAAGATTGAGTTGCTATTTTTTTTTTTTTAATGTTCATACTCTTGTCAGCAACTTTCCCCAGGGATAATTAAAAAGGTGCAAAATGAATATACCAATCATGTAGCATAGTTTACCTCTTGTAAAAAAGTTTTTCAGAGAAGGAAATGAAAACAAATAGCTATAACTAGAAGTCAGGGAACTAACTTAAAAGTCTCATTGTTAGGTAGAAAATTGTGACTGAAAAGCAGGTAACAAAGTAAAAGTGAATAATCTACAGTTACTATTTTAAGGGAATAGAGATTTTCCATGTTTTCTTATATCTTCATAAAACTTGGCCCACATTTTCATTAACACTTTATAATACATTATTGAGAAGAATGGGAATCCCAGAATACTCAACTGTGCTAACGCTAAACCTGTACCTAGAGCAAGAAGCTACTGTGTGAACTGCTTAAAGGAACACTACGTGGTCCAAAATTTTAAAGGATATGGATCAGAGCTGTGTCTTGTCTCTATACCTAATTGAATTGTATGCTGGACAAATTATTTGAGAAGCTGGACTCTGTGAAGTAGAATGTGGCATCAGGACTGGAGGAAGACTCATTAATAACCTTTATCAGGCAAATGAATGTTTCAAGTCCTTCTCACTTTCAGATGCAATGTTGATGAGGACTTGAACATTTGCCACAAAAGATTAAAGAATGTGGGCTTCAGTATAGATTGAATCTCACTGCCAAGACAAAAGTTCTCACCACTGAACCGATAAGCAATGCCATAATAGATGGATAAAAGATTGGAGCTGTCAATGTCTTCAACTCACTTGGATACAATCTATTTGATACCAGCAGTCAGGATATCAGAAGGCATATTGCACTGGGGAAGTCTGTAGACAGGAACCTCTCTAAATTACTTAGGAGCAGTGGTAGCTGCACCGTGATTCAGACTATTGTCTTTTCAATCACTTGTTGTGCGTTTGAGTAAGATGTGTCTTTGAGTAAGATGACAGAGGAAAATTGATGTCTTTGAAATGTGGTGTTGGAGAAGAGCGTTGAAGAGCCCATGGACTGCCCAAAGGACAGACAGAGATGTGTCTTGGAGAAGGTGAAGCCAGAGTGCTCCTTGAAGGCAAAGATGGTAAAGCTTCTTCTTGTATACTTCGGGCATGTTGCTAGGAGAGGCTATTTCTTGGAAAAGACATCATACTTGGAAAAGTGGAGGGACTGCAAAGAAGAGGAAGACCCTTAACCAGATGGATTGACACAGTGAGTGCAGCAATAGACTTTAGTGTATTGAGGATTGTGAGGACAGGACATTGTTCAGATCTATTGTTCTTAGAATCATATGAGTCATAGTCGACTCAATAAAACTTAAAGACAACAACAAACATTATTCTAAAGCATTTAGTTCAAGATATCACTCTTAAATTTTTAGAGCTTTTCCTTTTCAAACATCTTGCTTTCTCAGCTTAATATTTACTTCTGAAAAATATAAAAATGTGTTACTTTAAGCTGAGATCACTGACTCTCATGGGATATTTTAATTTGCATCTATTTAGTTAGATACAACAACAGCGCCAATAAAATGTGTCTTTTTCCAAGTTAAAGGATTTTTGTATATAAAGGCTTTCTGTTGATAGGCTTCTCATAAACAACCCTCAACTAATATACATATACTAATAAAAATATTTTGAAAGCCAAACATTCTCAATAATATTTCCAATTGCACATTACTGAATCCATCTGGCTTACTTTTTTTTTTTTTCCTGAGAATGGCAAAGGAAGATTTCCTGGCTCAGGATGAAAGATTTTACACAGTGTATGTAATTTCTTGAGCATCAAATAGCATCTACATAATAATATACAGCAGATGTACTACTGCTATGAACTGATGTATCTTCCTGTCTCAAGGAAAACAAGAATCTATTGAGAAGAGGGATTGGGGTGTGTGGGTGGGTGGGTGTGTTAGCGTGCTGTGTACACACAAACACTAACGTGGAAGCTTGGAGCACTGAGCATCTATTTTCAAATCCTGAATCCTTGAAAGAAACCAGCTTCATTCATTATTGGAAGAAGGCCTTTAATTTTAAGAACTGTTTATTGAATAAAAAACCAAAAAATAGTAATAATACATCTATTAAAATGAGCACTATAATCTTGATGTTTTCCCATAGGTAATCTTGTTAATCCCACAGCAATATCAAGGGAAAGAAATTGTTTCCTTTTTTTTTTTTTTTTTTTTGTCAGAGAAGTAGTATCAAGGATATTTACTGATTTAGCAAAGGCTTTATATCTTGTCATTTCCTGAGTCGGTGTACAAACTTCTAGTGCAAGTCTTCTACGTCTAGACTATCAGCAAAGTAATGATGTAAGTTATTTTCTTGCCTGATTTCTTCTGGACATTTGATTTAGACACTAGTTAGGTGAGATCAGTGTAAAAGTTTGATGTTAGCATTAGGTGCCATTGAATCAAGTATGGCTCATAGTGACCCTGTGGACAGCAGACCTGTGCCCCTTCCTGTCCTGTTCCATCTTCATAATCTCTGACACATTCAAGCCCATTGCAGCAGACAGTGTGTCTATCTATCTGGTTGAGGATCTTCCTCTTTCTTGCCAACTCTGTACCTTTCCATGTTTGAGTTCCTTCTTTGAGGAACAGCCTACGTAGTAACATGCCTGAAGTATGTGAGACAAAGCTTTATCATCTTTTCTTCCAACTATGGCTGCACTTTCTAAGATGTATTTATTTATCCTTTTAGTAGTTTATGGGATACTAAATACTCTTCTCCAACACCATAGCTTAAAAGCATTAGTTTTTCTTCTATCATCCTTATTCATTGTCCAGCTCTCAAATGCATAGCAAGTGATTCAACATGGCCCAAATCAGGAATACCTCTGTCCCCAAACTGACATAATTTCTTCTCAATTGTTTGGAGAGATCCCTTACTAGAGACTTTCTCAGTGTAGTAAGTCTCCTGACTTATTACAACACAAGTTTTTTTATTGTGGATCCAAGCAAGATGAAGTTATTGAGTATTTCAATCTGTTCTTCATCTGTCATGATGTTGCCTATCGGCCCAGTGGTAAGACATTTTCTTAGCGTTGAGATGCAATTCATATTGAAGGCTGTCTTCTTTGATTTTCTGCAGCAAGTGTTTCAAGTGAGGTCTTTGTAATGCTGATGATTTAGAATTTTACAAAAAGATAATTTTTTATGCTACCAGAAACTACATTCACTAAGGTGAAGTAGTAATATTCAACAGATGTCAGAAGAACTAATACAGTGGGTTCACATATCAGTCTTCAGTTTTCACTCACTATGGGATGCCATCAATGCAAAGGCAGTCATCTTGAACCTACCAGCTGTTCCCAGCGAGTGGATAGACAGTCTTCTCCTGTGCAAATAATGACCTTCAAAAATCTGCTGGACAGTCAGCTATACCTTAGTACTAAGTCAACAGCAATGAGTCGGAGGGTTTTTAATGGCTCTATGAGAACTTGGAGCTCTGGTAAGGAACTGCACTGTTATCGGAAAAACACACAGTTAAATACATCCATTGCTCTAAGGGAGAAAGATAGATGAATTCTTCCCATGTGATTTAATTTACAACCTTTGATATTCCACTGGAGGGTCAACTATGAGATGGTTTCTACTTAAGGGCACACAACAACAACAACAACAACAACAACAACATAGGGAGCTCTGGTGTCATACCTGAGGAGTTTTAATCCAAAGTTGAAGCCTCTGGCAATTCAAATCCACCAGTTGCATTCAAGAAAGCTGGACAATCTTCTCTCATGTGATTTATAACCATGGACAATCCATTGGAGGGTCAGTAATGAGTTGCTCCTTTACTTTATGGCAATGAGCTTTGAAAATTACTGGTAATGTTTATCACATAGAGATTTGTCTGTAGATGGTCATCTGGGATCCTCTCCGGTGTAACCCTCAGCAATCCCAGCCTTGTGAATGTGGTCACAGCTGTTTCAGGGCACTGTGTTAAGTCTCAGCTCTGACTTCCAAGTTGTCTCGAACCACAGACATTTGGAAGAATCCATGGTGAAGTACGGTTAAGCATTGAGCTACTAATGCAAAGACGGAGGGTCAACCTATCCACAAGCTTTGCAATAGAAATACACAGTGATCTACCCCTCGGAAAATTACAGCCTGGAAAACATCACAACACAGTGCAGTTCTAGTTCATTGGACTGCCACAAGTCCCGATGCACTCAACAACATTGAACAATAACAAGAAACAACCAAGTCTTAAGCAACTGGACTTCATGAAGGTTAACTTCGTTTTTCTACTTATCCTTTCCATGTTTCAAATGATAAAGCTTCACAATGAGACACACCCTTCAATTCTGTATCCAAAACAGCAACGGTTTACCTCATCTCTCTTCAGCTTCTCTATGTCTTTTTTCTCAGTTAACATTTTTTTAAATTATCCTTGTTTTCACTTTAAACATGTGTCTACAGGAAGAGAGTGTCTGGCTATTGCAAGAAGGCTACTGTGCCTAAGCTGTCTCTGAAAGCGCTAAATAGAGACAGTTTCTTTTTGATAGTCTAAGGTCAGTTTACTTTCATATATTCAAATGGGTTCTGTGTACATCAGTCAATCTATTTATTTACTGAAAACTTATGTTGAGTATAAATTTCCAATTAAATAGCATTATCATTTAAGGAATGCTATAAATTATAATTCAGGATGAAGGGAAATCTAGGAATACAATTTTTCTCAAAAATCATAGTGAAGACTACTCACTAGAGGGCGACATCGAGCTGTTAAACTACGCTGTAACAGGCTCCCATGCAGGGCTTCTGGTTGGCAACAGTGAGTCTCTAGAATGGATAATGAGAACTGTCTGGCAGGCAAGGGAGAGAGTATGGTGATGCATTATGAATTACTAACTTTATGTTCAAATGGAACAAAATAAAATTTCTGCAACTATGTTTTGAATTTGATGAATGAATCCACAAATCAACCCACACCCCTAAACTAGCACATTTACTCGGGCCTCTACAATTAAACCCACACTTGTGCCCACAATGCACACATCAAAACTCCAGAATAACCTATCAAGTTGTAGTTATAATAATACTGGTTTGTTCTGTTGTTTTGTTTTTTTTTTTAATAGGGCTAAATGAATTAGAGACTGGGAGTATTGCTCCCCAGGAGGGGAAGACCCTCTATGAGGTGGATTGATTCAGTGACTGGGGTAATTGGGATGGGAGTGTCGGAGACAGTGCGATTGGTATAGTACAGAGCGGAGTTTAGAGCTGTTGTACATAGGGTCGCTATGAGTCGCAGGCGACTCGACGGCACATAACAACAACAACAACAAATTAAAAAAAAGTATTTTTACCAGGAAAAGAGTTTGGAACAAAACTTACATGCTGTATATTACTATCCTTATTCTTGATTTTCTATATTTGATAGCAAAGATCTATCTGTCTTATAGGAGTTCTGTTTTACAGTCAGATCACTGGACACTGAGATATACTAACATTACTATACGCTCTTTGAAGGTTCACATTTATGAAATTTTGGGTTCTCTTTATTTTATTTTTAAATATGGTTAGAAAAACTATTATATTTAGAATTAGGCAGCTGGACCCCATTTGTTGTGTTGTTGTTGGTAGGTGCTTTTGAGTCAACTCCTCCTATGTGATTTACTGCCTTTGGAAACCCAGTGGAGAGTCAGCTGCGAGTTAGTGCCAATATGACAGCAACCAGCAACAGCTACTGTTGACCCGGCTATGACTCAGTGATGATGTGAACAGCAAAGCTGAACCTCATGCTGCCCTGGACCATCCCCGTGATCCCTGATAGGCTTGAATCCGTGCAGTCACTGTGTCAATTCATCTTGTTGAAGACCTTCTCTTTTGCTGACTCTCCACCTCTTCCAGCTGGATCAGTTTAGATGACCTAATTTTGATCCCAGCATCCAGAGAATCATAGTCAGAAGCAAGAGGAGCCCATGCCCTTTTCTCCAGCACACCTGAGCAAGTGTTGACCTTGGCCACAGCAAAGCCTTGGAAGTTCTCCACAACTTGATTGTCTCTGGGCATCCACAATGAACACAAAAGGATTATTACCTTCCGTCTGCCATGGCTGATTGATGGTCAGGGTAAACTTGATGGTGGTATAATGGTCAAGGTCACGTCTCCTTGGGATGCTTTGAGAGGTTGTTTGGACTCCCTCTGAAATCTCAGCATCTTCAATCATTGAGGTTGGCTGACATGGGAATCTTCTTTTTTGTTCCTGGTTGTGGTTACTTTTCAGCATCGCCTTTCTCACGCTGAATGTCTTTGTTCGACTTCAGTTTTAGGAAAAGTAGTGGTTTCCTGTGCTTCTGGTGCCATCATTCCATGTTCTTCAAAAGCTTTGCTGTTCTTCTGATCTTTCAGGGCTGTTAACCATTATAACGTCTTCGTGTTAAAGTGATTTTGTAATGGCTAACCTGAACCCTTTTAGTCATTTCAGCTTTCTTCTAGTACAACTCCTTACCAATATACCACCAGTACACAGCATCCAGTACAACTCCTTACCAATATACCACCAGAACTTCCTACTGCTCACCTAGTGGGTATTACTGAGTCCAAGATCTGTTGCAATGGCCACACACATATATCACTGGGCCATATTCACAGTTATGTGGCTTACTAGGGAAATTAACAGGTTACAATTCATGTTGACAGCAGGATATAATTCCTCAGTCATGGTAGCTTTTCAAGCATGCTTATAGGCCCTTCATTGTTACAGCTTAGGTCAGTGTTACAAAATTCTGAGCCTTACCAATTTTAGTGGCTCCTCTAGTCATTCAGAAAGCTTGAAGACAGGCCCCTGACTCTGGCTCCTTGGGGCAACAGTCTCAAATTAGCTCTGTCTCGTGTCACTTTTGAGTTCTCCACTTAAGCTGCTGCTGCTGTATAGGTCCCCATTTGACGCAAAAATCTCTAGCTCTGAGGGCCGTAAGCTGCACTCTGTGCATCTTTTTCCTTGCTGGTAGTGACAGTCCCACTTTAATTGCTAAATTGGCTCAACTTGGTGAGATGGGGGGAAATACACCCCAAAACTTGACAAATCCTGTAACGATACTTTTTGTTGTGTTGTTGTGTCCTGTCAAGTTGGAATTGACTCACAGGTTTTTAGAGGCAGTAAATTGCATGGGGAAAAATTATCCCTCTTGCTCCCATGGAAAGGTGGTGGACTTGAACTGCGTGACAATGAGATTGCAGTGCAACTTCTTATCACTGGACTGCTAGAGCTCAATTTATACATACCCTGTTTCAGAACCGTGTCTTATTCTGTATCATCCTGACGGGCCCTGGTAGGGATTTCTACGTTCCCTGTAACAAGTCCCCGTTTATATGATAAAATCCAAAGCCAATGGGCTTGGAAAGTAATTTTGAAAAGTAAACTCTGATGAGGGAGAGAATAGTTTAAAATTGATATATTTCAGGGCATTATTATTATCGTAAGAGTCTGGAATGAGGGTTGCAGAGTGGAGTGTACTGGGGTGGGGGCGGGGATGGGGATGTGAGAGGGGGATTGTGTACCAACGAAGGAGTTTTTCTTTTGCTTTTCAAGGAGAGGAGTGAACTGGGCGGGGGGAGGGGGGGAGAAAAGTGCAACACTGAATGAATGGAATTAAAAAAAAAAGTAAATTCACGACACCACATCTGAATTCATTCTTTCACCTTTCTTTATAGAGGTTATTTTAAGCTTATCATTGTTGTTTGTTGTTATGTGCCATTGAGTCACCTGTGACTTGTATGTACAATAGTTCTGGATTCTGTCTATCCTGAGCCAGTCTCAGTAACTCCAACACACCTGCTCCAGTTGCTATGTCTAACCATATCATCTGGGATCTTCCTTGCCTTTCTCTTACACGATCCCTCTTCCCGTCCAAGCATGACGTCCTTCTCCAAGGACTGATCCCTCCTGGCCATGTATCCTAAAGCTTCAAAATCCTTGCATCCAAGGATTAGTTTTCGAGTCTTTGATCTCTATATTGTTAGTCCTCACTTAGTCAAATCAAATAATAAAACAATTGACCTAGTCAGTTGTTGCATATTTTAATTGGCTAACAAAGTGGTTATTTGATCAAACCATTTAGCTTTATGTTCTCATTTGTTCCTGTTTCTACCATAGAAGGATACATATTAAATAAATAACAATATTGACTTTAGAGAAAATAAGATTACGATTATTGCTGTCAGAGACCATCAAGTTGCCTGCAAGTTACAAAGACCATAGAGTAAAACAGAACAAAACTTTGCCTAATCTTGAGTCATCCTTAAATCTCTGCAGCATTTAAAGCTGCTGTTGCAAACATTGTGTTAACCTATCTAGTTCAGAATTTTCTTCTTTTCTACTGGCCCTCTACTTTATCATGTATAAGGTCTTTTTCTCAGAACTGCCACTTCCTAATAACATGAGCAATATGTGAGACAAAGTGTTGATAATTCTCAATTATTCCTTTATTCAGTTTAGAATTTTGTAGCCATCCAGGATTTTGAAGAACACTTTTAGAAATCCCTTCTTTGAAATTCCTTTACTTATTTGTGCTGTATTGGACAAAACTACTTTTCAGGGTCTTTTAAAAGTGCCAATGAGCAAAGTTGTCAATTTGAAGAATAAGGTATGCCTGATCCAAGTCATGGCATTTTCAATTGCTTTCTATATGTCTGATATTTAGACAATAAATAAGGACGATCAAAGGAGAAGTGATGTCTTGAGTTATGGTTCTGGTAGTTGTTGTTTGTTGTTATGTGCCGTCGAGTCGTTTCCGACTCATAGCGACCCTATGCACAACAGCCCTAAACCCTGCTCTATCCTGCGCCAACTGCACCGCCTCTGACACACCCTTCCCGATTACCCCAGTCACCGAATCAATCCATCTCATAGGGGGTCTTCCCCTCCTGCGTTGTCCCTCAACTCTCCCAAGCATGATGTCCCTCTCCAAGGACCCGTCCCTCCTGGCAACATGTCCAAAGTATGTCAGACGAAGCCCCAGAATCCTTGCCTCCAAGGAGTAGCTTGGTTTTATCCTCTCCATGGAGCGATCAAAGAACAAACAAACCTTTCCCAGAGAAAGTGTAACCAGGATGCTGCCTCGAGGCAAGGCAAGTACATCTTCATCTGGTATGTTATTGTCAAAAGCTACTAGTCCTTGGAAAAAGACAGCATGTTTGGAAAATTAAGGGAAAGAAAATTTATATTAATGGAAATGGAGCCTCCATATTTTTTATCTACCTGTTTTTCCAAGCTGGATGAGACATCTTTTATTTCAAAACCTGAGATGATGTTTAATGACTGTACAAATGCGCTTGAACATGAAGATTGGAAGGATGGCACAGGATATGGCAAGGTTTCCATTTGTTGCTTATAGGATTACTTTAGGTCAGATTTGACTGGATGGTACCTAACAATATCAACAGCATCCTCTGGAAGATAGTAATAATGTTAAATAATTTCTCAGTAAGTTTATCTCTAAAATGTTTTACCTTATTTAAGGTTTCAATTACTATTTATATACTGATAAATCTTAAATATTTTAATTAACATTTTACCCTTGGGAAAATTATTAGAACCTCAACAACTTTTGTTTGTATAACTATTTCTATTTATTTATTTTCTACATTAGATACTTAGAGATTCATTTATCAATTAGTTCAAAAGAATATTAACAAATCTAGCTTTGGTCGCTTTGTGGTAAGAAGTTGTGCTGCCTACTCAAAACCATGTGGTTTGAATCCACCAACTGCTCCTCAGGAGAACCATGGACAGTTTTCCCCTCTGAGAATAATTACCTCTCAAAAACTGCTAGAGGGTCAGCTTTGGGTTGGTTCTGACCTGACAATACACATCAACATAACTTATTAATATAACAAAGATAACTCAATGGGAAAAGAACTCTTATAAAACAAAACATTTAATAAGAAGAGAAGCATCGTTTATTTTTTCCAAATTTTTTTTTAGAGTTCTTACATGTTTCAATCTTTTGTAATATACTGTTTGGCACAGTATTTGATTTTGACTGAAATATATGAAGCTAATTTAGCCTCACATGGATATGTTGTTTAGAAAGAGAAATAAGTCTATCTAACAGCTTTTTCAGATTACAGTGACTATTTTTCTTTCATTGTTAGCACTTGTTAAGGGCTAACAAGTAACTTCTTACTAAATGACCCTGTGTACAGCGACCAAAATACTCCTTGGCCCTGTGTGATCCTCACAGCCAGTGTTATATTTGAGTCTCCTGATGCAGGCATTGTGTCAATTCATCTCATTGAGGCTCTTCCCTTTTTTTTTGTGACTCCATACTTTCCCACGCATGTCCTCTTCATAATATGTACAAAGATGAAATCTTGTTATTTTAAATTCAAAGAAACATTTTTGCTGTACTTATTTCAAGACAGATTCATTCATTTGTCTCACAGCCTGTGGTGTGCTTAGTATTCTTTATGAACATCATCATTCATACGCTTCAATAATTTGTCAGTCTTCCTTACTCATTGTCCGGTTTTCCCAAGCATAGGAGACAATTGAAAATATGATTTGAATCTAACTAATTCATTGCCATCAATTGGAGCCAACGTGTAGCTGAAATTCAGGCAGGTTTTCCAAGGCTGTAAATCACATGGGAGAGGTAGCCTGCTTTCGTGTCTAGGAGCAACTGGTAGATTCGAATCAGGTGTATCTTAATCCTCAAATCTTAAGAAAGTGCTTAAACATCTTTAAAGACATCTTTTGCCGCAGGTTTGCTTAATATAACATGCTATTTGATTTGTTGACTGCTTCTTTCATAGATATTTATTGTAGATTTAAATAAAATGACATCCTCGAGAATGTCAATCTTTTCTTTTTTGTCATGATGTTGCGTATTTCAATTGTGAGAGTTTTTATTTTCTTGTACGCTGAGATGTAATCCATTCTGAAGGCTGGAGTCTTTGATCTTCATTAGAAAGCACTACAATTCATGTTTATTTTCAGTAAGCAAAGTTGTGTCACCTACGTAGCAGAGGTCGTTAATGTGTCTTCCACCAGTCCTGATGCTGAACATTCAGACAGAATAAGTATGGTAAAAGCCATTCAACTCCGACATATACTTTTCTTGATTTTAAACCACATAGTATCCCTTTGTTCTGTTTGAGTGACTGTTGGTCTGTGTATAAATTCTGTGTGATCACAATGAATTGTTCTAAAATTCTCCCTTTTCATAATATTATCAATAATTAGTTATGATACACATAGTAAAATGTGTTTGGATGAACAGTAAAACACGAGTAAATATGTTCCTCATAGTCCTGCTTTTAGTCAAGGTTCATCTGATACTATCATTCTTTGTTCCACATTCTTTTTTGAATTCAGCTTGGCTTTCTAGTATTTTCCTGTTAATGAGATGCAACTGTTTACAAAATAATTTTCAGAAAAATGCTTACTTGTTTGCAATATTATTAATATTATTGAATAATTTCTGCATTATTTTGTATACCTTTTCTTTGGAATAGGCAAAAATATTGATCTCTTTCAGTTTGTTCACTAAATAGCTGTCTCTCAAACTTCTTGGCATATATGAATGTCCAGGGCTGCATATGTTTGCTGAAACACCTAAGTTGGCATGCCATCAGTTCCTGGAGTTTTGAGTGGTTTTTGCCGATGCCTTTGGTGCAGGTTGGATTTCTTCCTTCAGTGCCGTGAGTTCTTGAATATATGAAACCTTCTAAATTGTTGAATGTTAAACAATTCCTGTTGGTACACAGCGACTCTGTATATTTCATCTATATTCTTTTCAGGCTTCACATGTTATCCAATATTTCACCCAAATAGTGATTCCTTCAATACTTTAAATAGATGTATGAAATTTTCTTCAGTCCTTTCGAGAAATGTTGGCTGTGTTCTTCCCTTTCGATTTTCTAATATTTGATCTTTGTACATTTCGTTATAATGCTCTACTTTTTCTACTCAAGTCACCCTTTGAAATCACCTGTCCAGCTCTTTTACATCATAATCTTTGCCTTTTACTTTAGCTTCTGTACATCAAAGTGCAAGATTTAGAGTCTCTTTTGCCATCTATTTTAGTGTTAATTCTAAATATCAACAAAAAGTATTTTTTAAAAAAAGAAGTGTCAAAGCTAAATCAGAAACCTAAGAATTTCTATTTTATGATATTAAAAATCATTGGTTTTTCTTACACCTAAAATAGATCTTTTACCGAAGCATGACACTGTAACATTATGCATTAGTTATTTGGAAAATATTGAGTCCTTGAATTGTATACATTTTCCAAATGCTGACATGTTTAATTGTCCAATATTGAAATACAGTCCCCCTCAGTTTCAGCAAGCAAAGCTGTGTCATCTGCATGATATAGGCTGTTGATGAGTCTTCCTAAAATCCGGATACCACATTCCTCTTCATAAAGTCCAGTGTCTCAGATGATCTTTTCTGCATATATATAGTGAAATGATATGAAGATAGGATGCATTTCTGACATACACCTTTTCCTGATTTTGAATTATGCAGTGTTTCATTGCTCTGTTCTGATGGATGCCTCTTGGTCCAAGTAAAGGTATCTCATAAGCACAATCAATTGTTCTAGGATTTTCATTCTTCTCAAAGTGAGCCACAATTTATTGCTATCCATACAGTCAAATGAAGATCTGAAGCATTTACTGCAGAAGGTCAAGGACTGCAGCCTTCAATATGAATTGAAGCACAATGTCAAAGCACGAAATTACAAAGATTCTCACCAAAGAGCCAACTGGCAGCATCATGATAATGAAGAAGAGACTGAGATTGTTAACAATTTCAGCTTGCATGGCTCCACAATCAACATTCTTGGTACCAGCATCCATTAAATCAAAAGACGTATTGCATTGGAGAAATCTGCTGTCAGGGACCTCTCCAGAATACTGAAGAACAATGACATCAGTCTAGAGACTAAGGCGTACCTGATCCAAGCCATGGTCTTTGAAATTACTTGCTATTCGTTAAAGAGCTGGACAACAACCAAAGATGACAGAAGAAGAATTGATGCCTTTGAGTTGTTGTTCTGGAGAAGAAAATTGAACATACCTTGGACTGATAAGGGAACAAACAAGTCTGTCCTGGAGAGGGTGAAACCAAGCTGTTCTTTGAGGCAAGGATTTTGAATTTCCACCTGACATGTTTTGGGCATGTTGCCACGAAGGACCAGTCCTTGGAGAAGGACATCATGCTTGGAAGGTGGAGGGACAGTTCAAGAGGGAAAGACCCTTGATGAGACGGATTGACACAATAACTGAGGTAATGAGAATAGGTGTGTTAGAGACAGTGAGATAGGCTCAGTTCAGAGGTACTGAATTAGAGATTCGCTATGAGTCAGAACCTACTTGACAGCATATAACAACTATGGAGTTGGAATCAATTAGTGGTTGACCCCCTCACAAAATTTTTAGAAGCAATAAACTACATAGGAGGTAATTGCTTATTTTTGTCCTAAGAAGTTGCTAGTGGGTTTGAACCATGTGCCTTTGGGTTTGCAGCACAACTCCTTGTCACTAAGATATTCCTAACTCATAGTGGTGGATACAATTCTGCAGAATTCAAATATTTGTTTGAAAACTCCAATTTTGTCAGTAGCAAGAACTACTATTACTTATAAAAAAACTTAATGTTTTTAATTTTATGAAAATATTTACCAAGTTTTACATCTGAATAATAATAATTTATTTGTAGTTATTCTTTGAAAAAAAATCAAGATTGTATCCCATGAAGAAAGTAAGTACTTTAACTCCCAATTTAAATACACGTGTGTTGCTTCTGAGACAAATGTTAGTGTGCAGCACTCTTACAAGTATGGTATGTATACTTCCTTTTCTGTCACTGTAAATATTAATAAGTGTTCTGAAGATTTGAGATGTAATAAAATTATTGTTAATTAATAATAAATAATTTCTAATAAAACAATAAACTTATTTAAGATAATTATAATAAATAGAATACTTTCATTTTTACCTGCATTTTTAAGTGAAATGGAAATTTTGAAATTTTGTAAGATGTATGTGGCAGTGCAGTTCTTTGCTTCTGTTTTGTTTATAACTCTTGTTTTTTGCATCATCAGTAGAAATAGCACTAGGTTAAAAAGGCAAATATGTTCATGATTTTGTGGCATTTTAAAAATAGTTTTAATCTCATGGACTTCCTTAAGGTGTCTCATGCAAGTCCTGAATATATATGGATCACAGTTTGAAAACTCCGGGATGAATTTAAAATTCTCTGTTAAACTTTGAGACCATGTATGCTGTGGTCTAGTAGATATTCTGATGCACTCTCAGCTCAATCATCTTACTTGGTTACTGGCTATATTTCTTGTGTGGGTTCCTCCCCCTTTTCTAAGCTGTTTCTCTTTTCTTTCCTGTCTTAGGTGTAATTTGTAATAATTTTCAAAGTTGCAGTAATGAAAGACCCCAAATCATATGGCTTATTTTCCTTCCTGGATTTGTCGTGGTGTTGCCTAATGGTCTACTTACGAGGATGTTTTTCCATTATGTTGATTTTTGAAGAAAAAAAAAATCAAGATTGTATCCCATGAGGAAAGTAAGTACTTTAGCTCACAATTCAAATACACAAATTCCAGTTTTCCATACTGAAGGCTTTAGTCTTTGTTATTCTTCAGTGAGTACTTTCAATAATCCTCCTTCTTTAATGCAAACAAAGTTGTATCATATGCATATCACAGATTATTGGTAAGCTTCCTCGATCCTGATGCCACATTCTTCTTCATGTCATCCAGCTCTCGAATTTGCTCAGCCTGCATACTGAATAGGTACTAGTAAAAGGATAAAGCTCTGACACACAGCTTTTCTAGTTCACACACTTTGAGCATTTTATCAGGAGGGGGTCAATTCTTAAAAGAGGATTCTTGAAAACATGGAAGTTTAGAGAAAGAAAAGAGCCATGCTGTGGCTAGCCATTGTTATCGTAATGTTGGATTCAAGCATAGTAGAGATTATGAGTGTGGTATAGGACGGGCAGTTTTTATCTTTCACAGCCCGAGGCCACCAAGTGCTTCAGGAGAAGGATGGGCAATCTCCTCCCGCCAGAGGGTCAGCTATGGGCTGGTTCCAAGCCTGCAGTACACAACACCACATAGGGTCACCATGAGTTGAAGTCACTTCAGTGGCACCTAACAAAGGTGGCTTATGAGACCAGAAATATATTGCTTTTCAGTTCAGGAGTCTACAAGTCCATTATCAGAATAGTGGCTTTGTTCATTCTCCAGTTTCGTTCTTGATTTCTATAAATGTATGGCTATCTTTGAAATTCCTTGACTTAAAGATGCATTTATATATCATTGTCATCTCACCCTATGCCATTATGATTTTATGTTTACTTCGTAACATATTCAAAGATCCTATTTCCAACTAGGGTTTTATTCTCAGACACAGGAGTTAGGATTTAATTATATCTCTTTGGAGAAGAAAAGAAAAGGCCTGGAGGTATCAGGTCTGTTGTCTATAGGATCACTATGAGTCTGAGTTGTACTCGACTTGACAGCACCTACCATTACCCCCACCACCAACTCTAGAGGATACAATTTGACAGTGCATCTCCTTACTTCCTATATTAACTAAACTATATACAAGAGTTTACTTAAACATTTATTTTCTTCAAATTTTCAAAACAATCCCATTTTGAAATGACATTTTTAATGAGAAATCCTCAAGAAACTAAACTCTTGCTCTCTTCATGGATGGGCTTGAGGAGGGGTTGAGAAACCCTTGAAATTGCTTGCAATATTATTCTATGCCACTTAAACATTTTTTTTATGAGGTGAGGACAGAAGGGCTTTCACTGAATTATCAAAAGGGGTCTGTGACCCAGATAAGGTTAATAACCACAGTTACAGAAGACGGTAGGGAGTATAGTAGGTTTCCATGAAAAACTAGTGGGGTGTATTTTTTAGAAGGGAGAATTTTGAAACCTATCAAGCCACACAATGAAGGAAATTGCCTACCTTATGTGCAGTAAGGCCTAAAGTTCGAAAATAAAAATTGTGAAGTCCATGACCTTAAAGCCAATAAACTGACCCCTCAAAAAGAGCCAATAAGATAAAATTATCAAATCACAAAAATGATTTTAATGTCTCTTCCTTCCGAGTGCCTGTTGGGGTTGTTGCCAACACTACTGGGAGCATATGTGAAGCATATCATAATAGTAACCTTTGGTTTCATTTCTCTTATGTGAATCACCTGCATTTTTCTTCCATTCTTTACGAGTTCACAGTGTGGTGCCTTTTATTTTTATTTTTAGCATAGACTTCAGAATAGATCTAAAACCAGAACATTGTGGCTTTCCCTGTTTTAAAAAGCCTGAACACAGAAAAAAGGAACTGTGCTTTGACCTCATGACATCTTTTGAAAACATATTTGTTACTAGAATTTTTTTTTCATATTCCTTTGGAACTCTGGATTGACTGTGCAGATAGTTTAACTAAAACTCAATAAAATATTGGGAGGTGCATTTGGATGAGAACTATAAGAGCATAGCCAAACAAACAGGAATATTTAGAGAGCCTAGAAACTGTGTAGAATACTTAAGCTTTCCAGAGGGCAAGTTTTAACCAGCAACTTTCATCTGAGAGCTCTAGTGCATAGGGTTGCTATGAGTCGCAGTGACTCAGTGACACAGAACAATAACAACAACAATGTCTGCAAGTATCAGACTAGGTTAGGAGTTAAAGTTTAGTCCTGTCTCCATCTGGGATTCATATGACCCATTTGTCCAAGACAGCGTGTGTCAATTTACACCCATTACCTCCAAATCCTGTTGGCATCCCTTTGACTCTCAAAAGTATACTTGTTAAAATAACAAATTTATATACTTTCTCTCTGTCAATAATAGTGCTATTGATGAGTTTACTGATACTTTTTAAAAAGAAAAGTTGCCTTTTAGTGAATTACAACCCAAGAAAACCTCAGGAGTGTGAAGTAGAATTGTATTCCATGGAGTTTTCAATGGCATGGCTGGTATTTTTGAAAATAGAGGTTTCTATTTTTCTTTTTTTCCCTTTCCCTGAGGGACTTCTGGGTGAACTAGAAATAGCAGTTTTTTATTTGATTAGCAGCAATCACTTTAACCATTTGCACCACTCAAGGGCTTCGCTAATACTTCCAAAATAAGATAAGTATACAGTTTGGGTTAAAACTAAAAACCAAACAAAACCTAAACAAACAAGTAAACAATAAAAGCTCCCAATCGGGAAAAAAAACCAACCCAAAAACAACAACCCAGACAAACTCAAAATCACCACCAAAACCCAAAGTGAAATACTGTGGTGACTAGACATCAAACTCTTTTATTTTAGAGGCAAAACACATCGTTTATGGACAAAGCCATAGACAGTGTTGTCTGAGAGGTTCGGGTTAGATTGGAGACATGAAGCTTAACTTCACGGAATAACCTGACCTCATCATTCAACTTGTTCTTAGTGGACAGCGCTGGGCGCAGTAACCTGTGCAGAAAGATTATAATCAAGACCTTGTCAACAGAAAATGGAGAAATGCTTCAATGGGTGCCATTATCAGCCTTTGTTCTTGTGGTATTTTTCATTATTGCGCTCTTTTAAGTTTGCTGAATTAAAGCTTGATCCATGATGAATCAATGATGAGGATGACGTGTGCCTTCTGTCAAACTGAACGTATTTTCCAAGAAGCATACTTTTGTTTGATTTCCTGATAATTCTTCTTACTTTTTCCATTTGTAGTTTTTGTAAGTAGAAATAGAGCTCTTTATTAAAATATATTGCCAAACACTTTAAAAGCTAGTGCATGCCTTCAAATAGGTTAAGGAAAATTATATCAGTGTAGCCTGGACTTTTGGTTTGGGTTTTTTCTGCTGGATTATTTCTCCCCGCTGACCCTTTGCCGTTAATATTTCTGCTTCTCTTCTCTACTTCTGATTTTATAAGAGATTTTTTTTTCACTTAATTGACCACTTACTGAAACTTTCAGGCTATGCGTTGCCCAGATTTGTGAATAACCTTGGCTGTACTGTGATAATATTTGCCTTTTAGTGGGTTCTGCCAGACTGGGCAGACAGGTCGGTGAGTGAGAAGGATGTGATTCTTCTTCTCCTGGAAATGAAATTCCTCAGATCCGATCTTTATTTTTTTTATATTAAAACCAGGGTTGATAATTCATTTCAGCATAACTCTATTCGACAGAGAGCACACTGGCAGGAAAATCTGTAGGGGACTGAGCTGGTAACCCAAAGATTCTGTCTGCCACTGGAATTCATACACATTCAAATTTGAATTTTTGGCAATAAACATTAACCACGAACTATTTCATAAACTTTTTTTATTTAATATGGAACGTCTCTTTGTATGGAATAGATATTAATGGTAATAAGTTAAATAATGTCTTGACTTAAACATGGGTCCTGAATAAATTTAGTGTAATTTTTGATGAATTAGCTTCCTTGAGGTATTCAGCAACACTTTAAATTCTACCTATTTCTTTCCTTTCCTTTCCCCACTTATTTATCCAGCCAATATAATATGTAAGGGTTATAAATCTTCAAATATAGGGAAAGAACTTAACTTGATTAAACGAAGTAGGAAATACTGAGGATGCATATTTCAGTGTATTTCTGTCATGAAGTCTGGTAATGACATCTGCTAAGAAGGCTAGGTGAGGAAATTGTTTGGTATTCTTTTGTATATATGCCCTTGGGAAGCTTGTCTATGAAATATTTGCTTTGAGTGTCTGATAGGATGAAATTTTGGGCATTGCTGTGTTTATTTTATTGAATGAGTGTATACATAGGTGTGTAAGAGTATAAACCTCTTCAGTGTCAATCTGTGGACGTAAATGTGTGAATTGTGCCTACGTGCATCTATCAATAATAAACCCATGGCAGGCAGAGGCACTATTCTCTCAGCACCCTGCTGTGCATGTGGATTGATGCCTGCATGGAGGACGTGCCACTCCATGGGTGAATGTGCAGGTGGGTTAGATGGATGGATACACTTTATGTCAGTAGTTCCTGTGAAGGGCAGGATGAGAATCTGTTTTCAGCATGGTTGGTTTCAGGCCAGCATAAGCTAGTGACTGGCTTTATGCCAAGATTACTACTCCTTTACCAAACTGAAGAACTGATGGCATAAAGAAAGATTTTTTTTTTAAATTACAAGACAGTTAAGTGAGAGCTTAGCGTGGGAACTGAAACTGTGCTAAAGGGAACATATGTAATTGAAGGACTTTAAGTACCATGGGTAATTGTAGCTTCATTTTTTTAATGTATGTGAAACTTGTGTAGAGTAGAACAGAATTATTCCTATTTATGCATTCTTTTTTGCTTATATTGGGCAATGACACACCAATTACTACTGTTAAAATCACTTAGTGCTCCAATTACCATTCACTCCAAGTGCATGCTTTTGATTTCAATTCCTAGATCACAGGATAACGTGTAAAATTATGTTTGGCTAATGGCTAAGAGCTTTTCTCCCTTTCTTTTGATAACAGTGTTGCCCTCATTGCTCGCTTTTGTACATGTATAAAAACACAGAATTGCTTCTGAGGGCAAGCGTGCAAGTTATTTGACATAAGGGTTTCCCGTGTCTTATCCCTAGTGGAATCTCGGTGTCCACCAATATTTATAACCACTTCGAATCTGTGACAGATTATGTAATCATAGCTGAATCCCAAGAGGAACGCTTCCTAGATTATCACCATTTTAAAACCATATCTATGTCAAAAGGAAGCAGAGTTAAAGTGACCTGAGTGGAAGCTGACAGGTCTTGAAGGTGAATTAGCTGCTCTGGTGACAGTGGGTGCAAATCACAGCAGGGGGCGGTGACTAGAGAAGAAAAGGTCTCTTCTAGGTTAACAGAGAGGCCAATTAGGTGCTAATGGCAGTAAAGAATGATTCTTTTGGTGGAGTAAGAGCACTTTGGAGATCAGAGTCAGGAGGAATGCAGAGATGAGCATTTTGTCAGGACAGGGAAATAATGGATACTTTTCCCATCTCCCTTTGCACCCTACAAATGCATCTGAACTCACTCAATGATGGAAGTTTCACTTTCCTAAAAGATGTTTTCTTAATTCTAAATAATGAACTATTTTGCCTTTATTTACTTCCCCTCTACCTAAATCTGTTCTGCAATATAAAATTCAACTGTGCCTCTAAAAGTTTTGCTTTATGATGTGATCTCCATTCTCAGTAATATCCTTGTACAGTTGAATGTAAGTATCACTAAGAACAATTTCTTTTCTAATCATAAAAGAACACCATACATATTACTAAAACTTAGGAAACCTGATTTCAGAAAGCACACTTTTTCAGGGGAAGATCAGTTGTGTTATTTGAGTGACACTTTCTTTTCTTTTTACTTTTTCAAATGGAGAAACAAATGGAAGAAGGTGATCAGTTGACTCATTAATACAACATTATCTTATGGCATTAATTTAAACTAGCAGTCATTATAGTATAAACAAATGTCACAGAAAATAACCAATTTAAACTAATTGTTACAATAGAATGTAGTCAATAATATCACTACTGAACTCTGTGGCAGTTCATTTCTGTGAACAACCGGGCCAAGGAGGTTAACCACTTCACTTCTGAATTATTCCTTTATCCTTTGACTATATTTCACTTTTGCACCATCTAGTCACTTTGTAATATGCTAAGGAATCTCACAAGACTGTTTATAATGCAAGTACATAATTAAACCTATGTCGTTGTTGTTGTTGTTATATGCCATTGAGTTGCTTCTGACTCATAGCGACCCTATGTACAAGAGCACAAAACGCTGCTCTATCCTGTGCCAACCATGCTGTCTCTGACAAACTCATTCCCACAACTCCACGCACAGAATAGATCCATCTCTTTGAGGGTCTTCCTCTCCTGCGTCATCCCTCCACTCTCCCAAACATGATGTCCCTCTCCAAGGACCAGTCCCTCCTTGCAACATGCCCAAAGTACATCAGATGAAGCTTCAGAATCCTTGACTTCAAGGAGCATTCTGGCTTCACCCTCTCCAGGACAAACCTATTTGTTCTCCTAGCAGTCCTAATTCCACACTCTTCTCCAGCACAAGAGCTCAAAGGCATCAATTATCTTTCTATCATCCCTAGTTACGGTCCAACTCTCTGATGCATAGCACAGAATCAGGTGCACCTTAGTCTCTAGCCTGATGTCGTTGCTCTTCAGTACTCTTGAGAGGTCCCTCACAGCTGACTTTCCCAATGCAATTTGTCTCCTGATTTCCTGGCTGCTGGTATCAACACTTTTGACTGTGTAGCGAAGTAAGCTAAAACTGTTAACTATCTCAATCTCTTCACCATCCATACTGATGCTGCCAATTGGCCCAGTGGTGAAAATCTTTGTTTTCTTGGTGTTGAGC
>NW_006399752.1:17940032-17944112 GCF_000299155.1 Elephantulus edwardii
AACAAACCTATTCACTGTCCAACTCTCTGATGCATAGCACACAATTGCGAAGACTATAGCCCTGATCAGGTGCACATTAGTCTCTTCAGTACTCTTGAGAGGTCCCTCACAGCCAACTTTCCCAATGCAATTCATTTCCTGATTTCCTGGCTGCTGTTACCAAGAGTGTTGACTGTGGAGGCAAGTAAATTAACATTGTTACCTATCTCAATCTCTTCACCATCCATACTGATGCTGCCAATTGGCCCAGTGGTTAGAATCTTTGTTTTCTTGACGTTGAGCTTCAGTCCATATAGGAGGCTGTTGTCCTTAGTCTTCTGCAGCAAACGCTTCAGGTTCTCCTCAGTTTCAGCAAGCAGGGTTGTGTCATGTGCATAACACAGGTTGTTGATGATTCTTCCACCAATCCTCATGCCACATTCCTCTTCGTATAGCCCAACGTTTCGGATGTTCTGTTCTGCATACAGATTGAAAAGGTATGGAGACAGAATACATCCCAGATGGAACCCCTGCTTGATTTTGAACCATGTAGTGTCTCCTTGCTCTATTCTGACGACTGCCTTTTGGTACAAGTATAAGTTTCGTATTAGCACAATCAAATGTTCTGGGATTCCCATTCTTCTCAGAGTCAGCCACAGCTTGTATGCTGAGAAAATTATTCGAGAAGCTGGTTGCTAAGAAGAATCAAAATCAGAGGAAGATCCATCAATGACCTACTTAATGCAGATGACATAACCTTGCTTGCTGAACGTAAAGATGACTCCAAACACTTGCTGCAGAGGATCAAATATGGCAGCTTTCAATAAGAATTGCATGTCAACGTCAATAAAACAAAAATTCTCAGCACTGGACTAATAGGCAACATCATGGAGAAAAAGGGAGAAAATATTGAAACTGTCAAAAACTTCATCTTATTTGAATCCACAACCAATATGCTTGACACCAGTGAGAAGAACAGGAGATGTATTTATGTTAGAAAAATCTGCAGTCAGGGACCTCTCCAGATTACTGAGGAACAGTGATGTTAGTTTCAAGACAGAAGTGTGCCTGATTCAGACCTTTGTTTTTTTAATCACTTGATGCGTATCTGGGAGCTGGAAATGAATAAAGATGATAGAAGGAAAAAAATGGTGCTTTTGAAATATTGAACTAGATGTTGGAGAAGAATATTGAATATCCCATGGACTACCAAAAGAACAAACAGATATGTCTTAGAGAAGGTGAAGCCTGATAGATACTTGGAAGTAAAGATGGTGAAGCTTCATCTCACATATTTTAGACATAGTGTTAGAAGAGGCTACTCTTTGGTGAAGAATAACAAGCTAAGCTTGTAAATGTGGAGGGATCGTGAATGAGAGGAAGACCTTCAAGTACATGGATTGTCACAGTGACTGCGTCAACGGGCTCAAATGTATCAAAGATTATGAGGATGGTATAGGAAAGGACAGGGTTCAGATCTGTTGTACGTAGGGTAACTATGGGTCATACTTGACTTGACGGCATGAAACAACAACTGTCGTATTCTCCAGGGAAACTTTAGTTATTAGAAATGTATTATTAAAATAATTTTCTCAGTGGGAAAAATGGATAAAGCTTAGATCTTTAAAAGCATAGTTATCATTCATACTATAGATCTGTATCAAAAAAATGAAGGAATTTTTCAAGAAGTTCCATAATGAGGGTACTTTGAAAAGCTATAAATATAAGACTTGTGGATCTAAACAGCTAGCTTTGGATCAAATCCATTTCTATTCAGTAAATATGAAAAACATCTTTTCATTTTAATACCTGTATCTATTGTTTAAGGAACAATGCACATATGAAACTCACAGCTACCAGTCACATAGCTGCATTGTTGATGTTGTTATATGTCATCGAGTCGCCTGAGACTCATAGTAACCTTATGTACAACAGCCCTGCTCTATCCTGTGCTAATCCCTATTGTCTCTGACACACCTACCCCAATTACCTCAGTCACGGAAACAATCCATCTCATCGAGGGTTTTCCTCTTCTGCACTGTGCCTCCGCCCTCCCAGGAATGACATCCCTCTCCAAGGACTGGTCCTTCGTTGCAACAAGTCCAAAGTATGTCAGATGAAGCTTCAGAATCCTTGTATCCAAGGAGCAGCCTGCCTTCAACCTCTCCAGGGCAAACGTGCTTGTTCTTTTAACTGGCTATGGTATATTCAGTACTCTTCTCCAACACCACAGCTCAAAGGGATCAATTTGCTTTCTATCTCTGATGCAAAGCAAGTAATTGCAAAAACCATGGCCTGATTCAGGTGCACAGTGCTTTAGAGAGATCTCTGACAGGAGACTTTCACAACTCAGTATGTCTTTTAATTTCCTGGCTACTGGTGCCAAGAGTGTTGACTGTGGAATCAAGGAAACTAAAGCTGTGAACAATCTCAGTTTTTTCACTATAATGATGCTGCCAGGTGGCTCAGTGGTGGGAATCTTTGTTTTCTTGATGTTGAGCTTCAATCCATATTGAAGGCTGTGATCCTTGACCTTCTGCAACAAGCACTCCAGGTCCCACACAGTTTTACCAAGCAGGGTTGTGTCATCTACATAACATAGATTCCTCATAGAGCCCAGCCTTCCAGATAATATCTTCTTCATATAGATTGTAAAGTTATGTAGATAGGACACATCTCTGGCATACATCCTTCCCAGTTTTGAAATGTGTAGTGTTTCTTTGTTCTGATGACTGTCTCCTGGTCCAAGTATAGGTTTCACATTAGCACAATCAAGTGTTCTGGGATTCCCACTCTTCTCAGAGTTAGCCAACGCTTTTGCATAAAACAAAACAAATTTTTGTTTAAACTTGAATCTACCTATATTGCATTCCATCCTAATGTGGTTAGCTTGGTGCAGACAAATTAACCCTAACCTGTTCTGGTGCATGCAGTTGTTTTTATTTAAAATCAAGCTGAAAGAGTGACATCATCTTTTCCTCTTTTCTTCTACTTTTGAATGGAGAAATGTTCCTAAGTGACATAAAATTAAGTTGAATCATTCCAGATAGATAATACAGACTTAGCAAAGGCCATTCCAGGGATTACTACAGTGCTTGTGGGAGACGTGTGTTCTATAAAAGTAAGATTGTGACTTTCTTAATTTCTGTCTCCTTTAAACTAGAAGTAAGAGAGGGGAAATTACCCTTCTTCACTACTTCAGTCAGATGTCCTCAGCTCATCACTGCACCAGAAGGAAAGCTTTTTGGTTTTTCTTCACTCTGTGTCTCATGCATTTTTAATTTTATTTATTTATTTATTTATTTCGGCTCTGCCTTCATCTTTACCTTTGGGACAAAGATGTATGGATATGTCTGAAGCAGGGTAAAGAGTGTGCAGTGAGCATACAGGGAAGAGGGATAATTATGTGAGAATTGAGACATTGAGAAGAAAAGTAGGGATCAAAAATGGTCTCAAAGGATGAAGAAACAGAGCAGACCAAATAAATATTTTTGAACACTTTGTGAAACTTGTTATATTTGGGTGATTTTCTTACATGCCTTTGAAAATTTAATCTTTATTTTCTTGGCTTTGTTACTGCAGGGTGGTGGCCCCCCACTGTGTTGACCAGCACAAATGCTATTGTTGTTGTGACATTCTTGTCATCTTCATAGACATTCATGTCTTGTCAACAATGTCACTCTTTTTGCCAATCAGAATTTCAATTGCTGCCTTTTTGATAAGAACATTTGAATATTGGTTAGCATTTCTTCTTCCAAGGTAGACAAGATGAGTAAGAAATTTAGGAAACAAGGAAAATGAAGATTATTAGAAATTATAAAATGTTTTCCCATTGACATGCTGATCTTGAGGAATTGTAGAAACCAAATTGATAGGAGAAAACTGGACCCAACATACAGGACCCAACTTAAAACTTTGAAAATCTATCAATAAAAATCACCTTCATGCATATCTATATTCTGCTACATATAGTAAAGTCATATAATTTAACAAAAATATTTTTGTTGCCAATTTACCTAAAAGAAAAATTAAAAAGTCAATTATTAACAATTATTTTCTCTGTTGTTGTTGTTGTTGTTGTTATGTGCCGTCGAGTCGTTT
>NW_006399752.1:17944212-17945485 GCF_000299155.1 Elephantulus edwardii
TTATTTACAAAATTTGAATGCATTGTTTTTAAGAACAAATTATTTCCATTTTTCTCACCATGCCCCCATCAAATTGTACAACCCAATGATTCATCCCCCTCTCCTGAACATAGAAACAAGTTATTTTGATGTTAAAGAAGATCCGAGTGCTAAAGTGCTGTCAGTGTTTAGGCTGGAGGATGAATACTCAGAGAGAGAAAGAAGTACTTCTATATGCGTTTTTTTAGGAATACATATTTTTTTTTAGAATTTTAATCCTTTATTTTCTTGCATTTAAAAATATTACTCATTCATGTATGCAGGCGTGCATACTCTCCTCCCTCCTCTTCCCCAAGTCTACTTGTCATATTTATTGACATATTGACAATGGTGAAGTAGCCTTTTGGTTATCAATGATGAATTTCATGGATATATTACCTACGCCATACTTTCATTCTGAAGACATTTTTGTAGTATTTAAAAAAGTATTAATTGGTATCGTTTTCGGATTACATGTTCCAAAACATTTGGCTATTGTTGTTGTTGTTTGTCCAAGTGTTGGAACTGACCTATACCTGACCCTCCAGCAGGTTTTCAGACATTAAGTCACAAGGAAGATCACCCACCTCTCACCCATGAAGCAACTGGTGGAGTTAAACCACTTGTAGAATACCTTCTACCACTAGGCCACTAGAGCTCCCTTAAATTTTATCAAACTTAGGTGATAACTGTCATTAAAAAAATCTCTTAAGTTTTGAAAATGAGTATCGATCACTGTATAGTAGTTGTTTATTTTAATATAGCTACCCCATGGAACGTGGAATTTGAAGGGATGGGTCTTTTACCTGAACAGAAATGGGTGAGGTAGTTTGAAGATTCTTTCTTGTTTATAATATTTAGTTCACTAATACTTTTCAAATGTTACAGAAATGTCTTCAGAACACGAATTTGATCATTCGTACCAAAAGGCTGCTTCACCATCCTCCATATGACAAATAATATGACAAGTGGAATTGGGGGAGGCGTGGAGAAAATGTGTGCATGAATAAATGAACAATAACTTTGTAAAATGTAAAAAATAATGAAAATGTTTTAAAAATTATTTCTTTCTCTGAGTATTCATCCTCTAGTAAATATTGTCAGTACTTCAGGACTTGGATCTTCTTTAATACAAAAATAATTTGTTTTATATACTTAAAGAGCCTATGGTGATGAAGGAAGAAGTTCAAGCTGCTTTGAAGAAAATAGCAAAAAATAAGGCCCCAGGAATAGATGGTATACCAATTGAAGTATT
>NW_006399752.1:17950070-17986386 GCF_000299155.1 Elephantulus edwardii
TTCTTTCTGTTGCTGCTTTAAAAATATTTATGCAGGTATCATATTTTATATCCTTTGAAAATGGAAAGAATGACATTCTATGGTAACAAGAAATGATTCTGTATTTCTAGGATTTTAAGTAAGAAAAAACTGGAAAAGGAACATAGACTATTGCGGTTACCTATTTATCATCTTTAGATGTAGTGCCATAAGTACTAATAGGTTGCCTGTCATGTCATTGCCCTGTTATTTGTGGGGATAGATGTTGTTTTATTGTTGTTAGGTTCTGTCAACTATGACTCATAGTGCCCCTATACACAACAGATTTGAAATCCTCCATATCCTGTGCCTTCTTCATCTATCAGATCTTTTAACCCATTTTTATAGTCTCTGTGTCAATCCACTTTGTTCAGGAACTTTCTCTCTTTCACTGAAACTTCCTAACAATATGCCCAACATAGCTATTCTTGTTAAGGCACATGCTGGTGGCTCTTTCTCCAAGAAATGAGATGCACCTTAGCCTCTAAATTGTCTTGTTGCTTTTTCAGGATGCTGTAATGCTGGAAGCTACTTCATCACTAGTATTTCAAATATTATCATGGTAAATCATGGTACTTAGGCTTCAGTGAAGCTTTCAGATTAAGACATACTAAAAAGAAACACTGACCATCAACTTCTGAAGTAACAGGCTTTAGAAAACCTTATGAACAATAGGAGGACACTGAAGAACTAACCCTGCAGGTAGACCTTTCATATTGAAAGATACTAAAATATGATGAGGAGAAACAATTAGAAACATTCATTAATACTGAAATGTAGTAATTGGAATACAAGAAGTATGAATATAGAAAATTTATAAGTTTTTTAAAAAATTTTATTAATTTTAATGAACATTTATGGAGATTTTGGATTTCCATTCATTCATTGTTGCACTATTTTCTCTACCCTCCTCCTCAGTTTGTTCCCTTTTTTCCCCCCCTTGAAAGTCTGCTTTAATTGTCCCATTGCCACAGTGCTTGTCAAAACCAGTTCTGATTAATCTCCTTTGTCAGTGTGTCCTTTGCCATTCCCTATCACTCCTCCCTGAGAGAGATTTCACCAGAAATTTATAACTTTAAAAATGAAAAAGTACAGAATGATCAGAATCACAGTGAATCAGGCAATCATGTGGTCTATTAAGCTGTTTATGGAAAACTAAGAATGGTTGTTCATTTAGTCAGAAAAGCCATTTCATTATCTCTCTGGAATTATAGTACTTTATATGATAGGATACTACTATAAATATGTGTATAACAAAGGAAGACCTATTAATACAACCATTATTCAAATATATGCATCAACAACTAAAGTCAAAGAGGAAGAAATTAAGAATTTCTACCAACTTTTGCAGTCAGAAATTTATCAAATAGTCAACCAAGATCTATTAATAATTATTAGTGACTGGAATAAAAAAATAGAAATAGCATAAGGCTTAGTAGTTGAAAAATTAGACTTCATTACAAAAATGAGTACATAAATAGAATGATTAAATTTTTCTCAATAGTTTATTCAGTACAAATATCTTTTTTTAAAAAAAACAAAACCACACCACAAATGGTGGCTATACACGTGGAACATGGACCTTACCAAATAGACTACAAAGAAATCATTGATTATATTTTTGGGAAAAATCACTGGAGAAGCTAAAAATTAGCAATCAAAATCATGAGGAATCGTGACTCGAAAAGATTATCAATTACTCATATGTAAGTTACACATGAAGCTAAATAAAATTAAAATAAGTCTATAGGAACCAAAATACAACCTTGCATCAACTCACTTCAACTTAAAAACCATCTCAAGAATAGATATGAAACATTGAACATTTATGATTGAAGTCCAGATGAGTTGTTGGAAGACATATCATTCATGAAGAAAGCAAAGGTCTTTACAAAGACCGAAAATAAAGAAAAGACCAAAATAGGTGTCAGAAGAGACTCTAAAAATTGCACCAGGCGCTGAGTGGCCAAAACAAAGGGAAGAAGCAAGCACTGACGTAAAGGAGATGAACAGAAGTTTTCAAGGGACAGATTGGGAAGGCAAAGTGAAATAATGTACGAAGAGGTGGAGATAGGAAATAAAGGAGGAAACTGATCTACATTTCTCAAGCTAACAGAACTAAAAAACAAACTCAAGCCTTGTGCAGCAATACTGAGAGATACTATGAGCAATATTTTAAATAATCTAGGAAGCATCAAAAAGAAGATGGAGAGAATAAACAAAGTCATTGTACCAAAAAAGAATCCGTCAACACCGAACCATTTTAGGAAGCCCCAAGTAAACAAAAGTAAATAAGGAAAGGATTTATGGGGGGAAATGTAAGTAATCATTTGTGCATGGTCTCTATCTTTTTGCCAAAGAATGTGCGATAATTCATCTCTATCATGTTTATTTTGGAAATATCAGTTTTATTTATTTCTGTTACTTATTATAGTGTCAATCCTTTAAAGTCCTAAATATATACTTGTATATGTAAAGATCCTAACACACACACACACACACACACACATTTTCTTGTTAATATAAATATTAGATCTCAACTCTATCCTATCCTGTGACATTCTCTTTATACCGGACACATTTGAGTCCACTGCCGTAGCTATCAAATACATACATATATGTGTATATATCTTATATATTGCATAACTATCATATAAATATATAACACCAATAGTTGCTGAGTTATGAAGTGAGTGAATTAAACTAAAGCGTTAGAGTTACTTTATAATGACCACTTAAGAATTTGACAGTATAGAATACTTTTGCTTAAAGGATCTATATCGATGAACTGATGATATGTTCAAATGATTCTGTAACATTTTCAAAGTATTTATTACATGGAATATTTTATATATACTTATTTTTTTAATTTCACTACATCTGCTCATACTATTCCCATATTCTTTCAATATGGATTGTATCTCAATGTTAAAAAAATAAAGATTCTTATCACTTCACTGGCACTATCACAACTTCATCTTATATAATTAACAAAGCAGGAGACGTATTGCACTGCGAAAGTTTGCCCTTAAGAACCTCTCCAAAATTATTGAGAAGTAATGGTGTCAATTTGATGACCAAGGTGCATCTGATTCAGACCATGGTCTTTTTGATCACTTGCTATGCATCTGAGAGCTAGACAATGAATAAGGATAACAGAAGAAGAAATGATGCCTTTGAGTTGTGGTGCTGAAGAGTACTGAATATACTATGGACTGCCTAAAGGGTTCAGTTGGAGTACTCTTTGGAGGCAATGATAATAAAGCTTCACCTCATGTACTTTGGTGCATTGCTAGGATGGAATTTTTCCTTGGAGAGGAACATGCCACTTCGAAAGGTAGAGGCTTCATGAAGGAGAGGAAGACCCTTGACCAGGTGGATTGACACAGTAACTACCACTATAGGCTCTAGTGTGTCATTAAGTGTGTGAATGGCACAGGATAGGAAAGGGTTTAGATCTATTGTTCATTGGTTCACAATGGGTTATATTTGACTCCACAGTATCTAACAATAACAAAAAATCTTATTCCCATTAGCATTCAAGCTTCATAACTTTATGAAAGCAATACATTATTTGTCCAGGCCAGTTTTGCTGCCTATCTTTTTGAATGATAGCTGGCAAACTGTTTTTTGTTTTTTTTTTCTATCTGCCATTAAATTGATTCCAAGTCAAAATGACTAGTTAAATAAAACAAAATAATGCTGAGTCTTGGGCTATTACCTTGTTCTTTGAAATATTTGAGTTCGTTGTTGAGGCTATGTGTCAATACATGTCATTGATGATTTTTTCTTATTTTCTTTGATCCTTCATTTAATATGATGTCACTTTTTAGCAAATGGATTTTCTTAATAATATGTCCTAATTAAGAAAAACCAGGTCTTCTCATAATTGTATGGGTAAGCATACAGTAGTTGTTAAATATTTGTTGAATTGGTAAAGGCAGCATGTTTTAAAAATTATAGCATATTTATATAAACACAACACATATAAATGGGATGAATAATTACAAAAATAACCTACTTAGAGTTAATCTCTATTAAAAAGCATATTTCCTCTCATTTATTCCCATCTGTGCAATACAAAAATAAGTATCTATACCTAAAATAGTTTGAAATATGACTTTTTGTTTTTATAGGAGGTAGAAACCTTCTCTTGTTATTGCTGAACATTGTTTCATATTATTTATTTAAATTTGTAACATAGGCTTTTATTTTTTAGAAAGACCAGAGATGTTGGAATCAGCTTAGAGTTTAATTCCAGATGTTATATTTAATATCTGTATAATCCTGAATATTTTGGAAGTAGAGAAACAAAAAAGAAAGATGATGAAACAGAATTTTGAAAAGGAGAGTGAAGGCTGGCAGTCAGGCAAGGTGAGCCCATCTAGATCTCAATGTCAAGTCCAACCTACTCAATGGAGAAGGTTTTCCTCCTCTGATCTCTGCTGCCAAAGGCATGAAGTAGCCACAGAAAAGGGAATTGTCTTTTACAGTTGGCCTCAAATGTTCTTCTATTCTTAGGTCTCAGGATTATTAATAAATACATTACAGAGAAAATTTTAAATGTGCTCACCTCTTTTGAAGAAGCTATGTGTTCAGAATATTCTGGCAGAGATGTCTCACTATACTTTGTCCTGTGCTAAAACATGAGGTGTCAATGTCAGGAAAAAATTGTATATATTTGAAATGTTGCTTAGTTTTACACTATTTACTTTCCAGTCTTAGATATTTAGATTCTTTATAGATGTTAAGTATAATTAATTTTATCTGTCAAGGATTTAATTACTTTCGATTGTCTCTTGGCTCTTTTCTTCCTCTATTATATTAATTTTTTGTCACTATGACCATATACAATTTTACAATGTATTTGTGGAATACTCATTAGTAAATATATTAGAAAATTTAAAATTTCCATGTGTGTATAATCAATAAAGATGTAATAATTTTATTATTTTTAACTTGACTGATGCCTTACAAATCTATTGTTTTTAATAAACACTAGATATTTTATTTATACCTTTAATTATCATCAAAGAATTAATTGATTACAATGTCTACTCAACCCTCATTGTGTATTGCTTTTTCCTTCACCCAACTTATTGACTGATTGAGTTTTATTCCCCTTTATCTCCCTTCTCATCCTCGTTAACTGCCACAATTGGTTGCATCTGTATGTAAGCCTTTCCTTAGCTTTTTATCATAGTAACTTTACACCATAATCATCCTTTTGGGATTGAACTATGTCAATCAGTAAAACTTGCTTGAAATATGTCCATGTTGTACAATATTTCACAAATTCTTACACTGTGTCTTATAAAATTAAGGACTATTTGTCTATGACCACTATTGTCCTGTCTTTTTCAGATCTCCTCTGGATCTTTCCTAATTTCTTGACAGTCCCCCCTCCCACACACATACACACCAAACTCTTTGACTCCACAATTTCAGTCCTATGTATTGTACTTAATCTGTATCCTCAAAATACATTCTCCCAACATACATGACAATTATGGTTCATTGTTTTCTGTGGATCTCCACTCCAACTTAGAATAAATGTCTCAGAATAAATTAGAGTAATAAATAAGTGCATTTATTTCTTTGTTGTCAGAATGAATTTTAGAGTCAATGCTGTTTTTCTCAGAAATATTTTTGTAATTTAAGTTCTAGCTAGCACAATCTCTCAAAGAGTGTGTATAGAATATGGCTTTAAAATGTGGAAATGCTTCATGGAAATCCAATATTTTTCCCAGTGAAACCATGATATTTTTTTCCAGGTGAGATTGAATGCCTAAACCCCAAGAGGTCAATGTTTCACCAGGGAGAAAAGAGACCCAACTCAAACTTTCACAAGAGAGGCTTTTTCTCTTTTGACACTGCATTATTTTGCTTTTACTTCATTAGAAGAAAGAAAAGAATCTTTCTGAATGGCACAGAGGAGCAAAATTGGAACAAATATCTCTATTGTACACCCCTCCAGCTTCATAATCCCAGCTGAAAAAAAGGAGTTTTAAGTGAGAGTATTTTCCTTGGATATTATTAGTACAATTTGAGTCTTGTATGTATGGGTGATTAGAAATTAGTCAGGAATTTCTATCTGGAAGCCATAATTGCTCTACTCTTCTTAAATTTTTCCAACTTACTTCTTTCTTAGGAATCACATAACACAAAACTGAGTAATGTTTTTCTGATGTTTTTGTTGTTGTTGTTCTTGTAGTTTTTGTCACTGAAAAGCAACAATGTCAGGTTGGAGACTAAAGTGTGCCTGATCCAGGCTATAGTCTTTGCAATTACATGCTATGCATTAGAGAGTTGGACAGTGAATAGGGATAATAGAAAGAAAATTGATGCCTTCGACTGTGGTGCTAAAGAAGAGTGGTGAATATACCATGGACTTCTAGGAGAACAAACATGTTCATCCTAGAGAGGGTGAAGCCAGAATGCTCCTTGGAGTCAAGGATTCTGAAGCTTTGTCTGACAAATTTTGGGCATGTTGTATGTCCTTGGAGAGGGACATCATGGAGTGGAGGGACAGTACAGCAGAGGAAGACCCTCAATGAGATGGATCGATTCTGTGAGTGGAGTGGTGGGAATGAATGTGTTTGAGACAGCGAGGTTGGCACAGGATAGAACCGTGTTTAGGGCTCTTGTACATAGGGTCGCTATAATCACAAGCGACTCAATGGCACATAACAACAACAACATCTAAATTACACAGGAGCTAGATAGAAGACTTGAAGTATTTGCTAAAGAATTAAACCTGGCTTGGAGGAAACAAAACTCTTGTAGCTCTGGTGGCCTAGTGATAAAAAGCTGTGCTGAAATTCAAAGGCATGTTGTTCAAATCTATCAATTGTTCTTTGGAAAAGAATGGGTAATCTCCTCCAGTGAAATTTATTGCCTCTGAAAACGTGTTGGAGGACCATCTATGAGCTAGTTCTGACTTGATGGTACACAACCACAACAACAACTTGAAATATATAGATCTCAAAGAAAACAAAATTCCTTATTACTGGACCAATAGGTGACATTGTGAAAGAAGGGGAAAATAATAAAATTGCAAATTATTTTCATTTAGTAAGATCCGGAATCAACTCGCATGGTAACAATAGTCAAGAAATCAGAAGACATGTTACACTGGGCAAATCTGCTGTCAATGACTGCTTTAAAGTACTAAAGAGCAAGTTTAAGTATAAAGTTTTGTATTTGATCCAGGAAGTATTAAAAGAAGATGGAAGGAGTATACAGAGTCACTATACCAACAAGAATTGCCTGACACAGAAGAATTTCAAGACACAACAGAAGATCAAGAGGCAATGGTGATGGAGGAGAAATTTCAGGCTGCTCTGAAGGACTTGGGAAAAAAAAGCACCCGAGGAATTGATGGAATGCCAATTGTCATATTTCAGCTAACAGAGGCTGCTCTGAATGTGTTCACCAGGTTGTGCCAAGAAATCAGGAGGACAATTGCATAACCAATTGACGGAAAGAGATCCATATTTATTCCCATTCCAATAAAAGGTGACACTACAGAGTGTGGAAATTATTGTGCTGTATCACCCATATCACATACAAGCAAAATCCTGCTGGAGATTGTCCAGAAACAACTGGAACAAGTACATTGACAGAGAACTACCATAAATATAAACTGGGTTTAGAAGAGGTTGTGGCATTGGAGACATTATTGCCAATGCAGATGGATCTTGGCAGAAAGCAAAGTACAAGAGGAATGTCTGTCTGCGTTTCATTGACTATGCAAAGCCATATGACTGTGTGGATCACAACAAATTTTGATTAACCTTGAAAAGAATTCAAATCTCAGAACACTTGATTGTGATTATGCAAAACCTATATTTGGACCAAGAAGCAGTTCAGAAGAGAGTAGGGAAACACGACATGCTTCAAAATCAGGAAAGGAGTGCAACAGGGATACATCCTGCATCCATACCTTTTCAATCTATATGCAGAACAGATAATTTAGGAAGGTTGGCTTTATAAGGAGGAATGGGGCATAAGGATTGGAGGAAGACCCATCAACAACCTACATTATGCAGATGACACAACCTTGTTTGCTGAAACTGAGGAGGACCTGATATGCTTACTGAAGAAGGTCTAGGACTGTAGCCTTCAGTATGGATTAAAGATCAACATCAAGAAGACAAAGATTCTCACCACAGGGTCAGTTGGCAGCACCTTGATGGATGGAGAGGAGACTGATGTCGACACTCTCAGAACCAGTCAGGAACCCAAAAGATGAATTACATTGGGTAAATCTGCTGTCAAGGATCTTTCTAGAATACTGAGAAACAACAATATCACTCTAGAGACTAAGGTGCACCTGACGTAGGCCATGGTCTTTGCAAATTACTGGCTATGCATAAGAGAGCTGGACAATAACTAAGATGACAGGAGAATTGATGTCTTTGAGTTGTAGTGCTGGAGAAGAGTTTTGAACATACCATGGACCTCCAAGAAAACATGTAAATCTGTCTTGAAGAGGGTGAAACCAAGTTTCTCCTTGGAGGCTAGGATTGTGAAGCTCTGTCTCACATACTTTGGGAATGTGGCCAGAAGGAACAAATCCTTGGAGAAGGTCATCATGCTCAGAAAAGTAGAGGGACAGTGTAGGATAGGAAGACTCTGGACGAGATGGATTGATACAGTAACTCGGGAAATGTGGGTAGGTGTGCCAGAGTCAGTGAGACTGGTTCAGGACAGGGCAGGCTTCAGAGCTGTTGTATATAGGGTCACGATGAATCACAGGTGACTTGACAGTACACAACAACAACACTTAAAGACTAAAATGTGTTGACCTAACTGATGACATTTTCATTGACTTCATATGAATCTGAAAACTGGATAAGGAAGACCAACAAGAATTGATGCCTTAAGATTGTGATGATGGTGAAAAGTACTGGATATCCCACAGACTGCCAAAAGAACAATATACCTTTTCGGAAGTGTATCCAGAGTGTGTAATGGAGGCAAAATAGGTAAAATTTTATCTCATATACTGTATTAGAATATGTTGTCAGGAGGCACTAGTCCTTGAACAAAGACATCATCCTTGGACTAACAGTCCCAATGAAAGAGAGGAAGACCTTCAATGAGATTGTTTGCCACAGTGACTGCATCAATTAGCTAAGCATTACAATGACTCAAGACATGGCAAGGTTTCAGTCGGTTTTTCATAGGGTCATTATGAGTCATAATTGACTTGATAACTCTTAACAATAATAATTTCTTGTGCCTTCTGCTGTTTTCCGTACAATTATGTTAAGATAAAAATAGAACATTTTCAAATAAGAAAGATGGTAGCCTTCTTCCACACCACAGAAATTGTGGGGGTGGAAAACAAATTGTAGTTTTTAAAATAAAAGAGCGGAAGTATGCTAAATTTTGTTAGGCGTACTAATAAAATCTTTTCATGACTAAAATATAAGACATAGGGTGGCTAATGTTGATTTTGTTCTAAGTTTAATTTAGAACATTTATATTGAATTAAAACCCAGTTTTATTTGATTATCTATATCAAATATCTAATAAAATATATGAGAAAAAGACTTAAATTGATACATTTCATTTTATCTGAAGTATAATTAAACCAAACATATTAAATATTATAAAGAGATGAAATATAATTCATCACAATATGTTTGTATTTCTTATTTCAAAATGATTAAGATAAAAAATATCTACCCAGTTTATTTATATCAATATAAAACCAAATATACTTGGGAGGTCATTAAATAAGCTTCTGTAGAGAAGAAAAATAGTTCTTATGGAAGGTTATTATGTCCCTTGCTTCATAACAATAGTATGACATAAAATACAAAGTCGAAGTCAAGATAACCAGTTCCCCTGCAAAGGACATACCAAATTGTTCTCTGCCATTTCTAAATTTATTCTTCCATCTGATTGTTCTTTTCCGGGTTATTCATGCACCATCAAACACAAGGCAAATAAATTGCTATATTATATTCTGTTGTCAGATGAGTGAGAGGGTTTAATGTATTTCCTTCAATAGCCCTGAGACAGGTATAGCCAATTTCATCATCTTTCTGTAATGTTTTGTATCTTCCACTTGTAAATCCTTTAGTGTCCTCTAAAAATTACTTTATTTTTGTTAAAAAGTTATGTATTTACTATTCTGAGTGTAAAGAAGGACTCTGAGTTTTATTTTTAATTTAGCATAAGATTGTTTTAAAATTTCCTGTGGACTAAAAATTGTGCTAGAAGTTGGGCATATAGGAAATGCCGCTGCATTTTGGCTCACAGTATAGCAGAGGAATACACAAAGGGGGGAAAAAATCTATGTGGTGAGATGAAAGTTGCAATAATGTTTACTTCAAATAATGACTTTAAATAATAGTGACTTTGTGTGCAATGTACCAAAACTTATCTATGACAGATACTGGAGTAGTATTCCTGGCATTGAAGTTCAAGTTCTTAGCTCCTCTGAAAATCAAGCAGAATAGGTAATGATGTATCTCTGTGAGCGTATATAGGAAGATAAAAAAAATAGTACTTATAGATTCAGTGAATGCATGTCCGTGTGGTCGCCTAACGCTGCCTTAGAAATTAGAAATTAACTAAGGTGGAGGAAGAGAGGTACTTTATAGGTTTGTCACAAAATAGATATTGAAATGAAAGATCATGCTATGTCTGAAGCATCAGGAATAATTTAGAAAATTAGTAATCTGATTTTGAATGTCTTTGTTCTCTGTTCCTTACCTTAAGAAAAAAATAATTCTGTATATCTTCATAGATAAAGGGAGTCATTGATTGTTTAAAATAAGAAGAGTAAGAACCTTAGGTATCTGTTTTAGACAAGTTCAGTTAGGAAGCTACTTTGAGGATGAGCAAAATTTGAACTAGAGAATCCTATTGGAAATCTCAAGGAATAATTTAAAGGAGAGATAGATGATGAGGACTTAAGTAAAGTGTGAAGGTGAATTAATTCATAAATATTATGGCTGTGGTGAAGAATATTAAATGTACTATGGACTTCCTGAAAAATGAAAAATCTTAGAAGAAATACAAACATAATACTCCTTTGAAGACAAAATGGTAAGATTTCAGCTTGATTACTTTGAGTATGTCATCAAGAAAGAAGAATTGCTAGAAAAGTGCATACTGTTTGACAGGGAATCAGTAAAAATGAGAGAAGTCTACAAGATACATATTGCCACAATATCCACAATAATGGCTTCACATATACCAACGATCTTGAGGATAACACAGAAATGGAGAAAGTTTGGTTCTATTAAGCATAAAGCCACAATAAATAAGAGTCAACAATAAGGTAAGTAATAATAACAAAAATATACCAATGATGAAGAAAAGGTGAAAGATATCACAATATATTTAAGAGCTAATAAGCTTTATAAAGGTGTAATATGATAGAGTGTAATATGATAGAGACCATAGGCTAGGCCAAAAGTAAGTTATGTTTCATATTAGTTACTTAATATGAGAATCTAACTCACTGCCTTCAATATGGATTGCATTTCAACAGCAAGAAAGAAAAAAAAACACAACTAAACAACTAAGGTACACGTGATTCAAGCCATGTTGTGTTATTACATGGCATCAACTTGGAACTAACCTACAGCTGGCCCTCCAGTGGGTTTTCAGAGACTGTAAAAATGGTATGGGAGGAGATTGCCCATCTTTGTCTAACAGAGTAGCTGGTGAATTAGAATGATATAACAGTGTTGGCAGAGTAACACCTTACAACTGGACCACCAGAGCTCCCTGATCCAAGCCATATTATTTTCAACCACTTCCTTTGCATCTGTCCATAGCTGGACAATAATGAAGAAGACCAAAGAATTGATGTCTATGAATGGAGGTGTTGGTGAAGAATACTGAATGTATCATGGACTGCTGAAGGAACAAATCTGTTATAGGGCAATTGCCACCAGTGTTCTCCTTAGAGGCAAGAATGGTAAAAACACATTTCACATACTTTGGGCATGTATCAGGAGGGACCATTCTTTGGCTTTCATGCTGGTCAAAGTAGATGGTGAAGGAGAGAGAGAATTACTCTCAACGAGATCAATCAGCATAGTGGCTGTAACAATGCACTTGAACATGGCAGAGGTGGTGAGAATGGCATATGATAAGACAAGGTTTGTTTCTACCTGCTGTTCACAGGGACACTATGACTTGTAGTCAATTTAAGGACATTTTAACAACAGCTTTAACTACTACCTCATTGGGTTGCTATAAAAATAAAGTTTAAAGTATAGAAACTTTTGAATCATGAGTCTTTTGTGTATTATTTCTGAGTAAATGTGTTTACTAAAATGATGAGTGTTGATGGCTTGGTGGACTTTAGTGTCAATATTTGAGTGAAAACTCAGAATAATGCACTTGAGAAGAAAATGAATTTTAAACTTTATATTTACTGAGCTTGCAGGGTTTGAGTTGAATTGCGAGGCAAAGATAGTCATATAGCTACTAAATTCCGGCCAGATATCTGAGAATTGGGTACTCTATCTGGAGTTGTCAGGGGTTTTTAGGTGCTAGAAGCTATGCATTGTCATGAGATAGTTCACAGAGAGTATTCACACAAGAAGAGAGGAGAATGAAGTGCTAGAGTTGGATGAACCAGCAATTAACCCAGTGAAGGTACAGTTGCTGAAGGAGACTGAGATATGTTCACATGAAATCTCAAGCACACAACTAGAGACTTTGGATGAGCAAATTTCACTTCACTTTTTGAGGGAATGAACAATAGATGGTCTTTATATCTTTTGAGACCTAAAATTTCAAATGCTGCCTTGGCAAATTAGAGATTTACAAGGCTTCTGAAAGGCTCCTACCCGGTATAAAAGCTACACTGTCATTTGAAACATTTCAGTTGGTATCCTTTGATACCTGAGGCCTTATTATTTTTGCCAATGCCTCCAGTGCAGTTTGAATTTCATCCATCATTACCACTGACTCCTGAGTGTATGGTATTTCCTGAAAGACTTCATTTTCATCCAATTCTTTTTGATACTGTGATTCTGTTTATTCCCACCATCTTCTTTTGATGCTTGCTTGATTGTCTACAATTTCCCCCTTTGTGTCCCTTAGTGTGACTACTCGAGGCTTGAATTTGTTTTCCAGTTCAGCTTGAGCAATGCAAAGTGAGTTCTTTCTTTTTATATTCTCCAATTCTATCATAATAGTTTGCCTTGTCTTCCTGAGCTGCCTTATGAAATCTTTTGTTCAGATCTTTTATTTCAGTATCTCTTCTCTTTGTTTTGTCTTGAAATTATCAATGTCTTCATCTTACTTGAAACCACAATCAATACACTTGGTACTAGCAGTCAGGAGATCGAAAGACATATTGTACTTAAATCTGTAGTCAGGAACCTCTCCAAATTATTGATTCATTATATGATCTTTACAGTTAATCGCTATGCTTCTGAGAACTTGATACTGACTAAAGATGACAGAAGAAGAATTGATGCCTTTGAATTGTGGTATTGGAGAGGGGTGCTAACTATACCATGGACTGTCCCAAGACTAAACAAATGAATTTTGGAGGAATGCCAGAATACTTGTTGGAAGCAAAAAATGATGAAGATTTTTTTCTCACATACTTTGGGAATGTTGCTAGGAAAAGCTACTCATTCCTGAGCAGGAAGGTGGCGCAACAGTGAAGAAAAGGACCCTCAACCAGGTAGATTGATATAGTGACTACAGTTACGCGCTTGAGGGAGTCAGAGTTTGTGAGGATGGTGCAGGATAGCCCTTGTTGTATTGCTTACCTTAAAGTCCGAACCAACCCATAGCTGATCCTCCAGTGGGTTTTCAGATGGAATTCATAGCATCGAAAGAGATTGTCCATTCTTCTCCTTGCAGAGAATCAGGTAGATTAGAACTGTGTGCTTTTGGGATTACAGCACATCTTCTAACAACTAAGGTTAACAGTTTCTTTTCAGTTTTGTTATTGTTGATGGTGTTATGTGCTGTCTAATTGTCAGTGACTCATAGCGACCCTATGCACAGTAGCTCTGAATTCCGTTGAATTCAGCCAATCTCATTGTCCCAAACACATCTACCCCCAGTATCCCAGTTACTACTGCATCAAACCATCTCCTCCTGTGTCCTCCTCTCTTGGAGTGTCCCTCCATCCTTCCAAGCATTACATCCTTCTTTAATGACTCCTGGTAACATGCACAGAGTATGTAAAATGGAGCTTCAAAATCCTAGCCTCCAAGGAGCAATTTGGCTTCACCCTCTCCAGGACAAACTTGTCTGTTCTCTTGGCAGTTCATGGTATGTTTAATACTTTCTCCCAGCACCAAAACCCAAAAGCATTTATTCTTCTGTGATTCTTAGTCATTGTCCAGCTCTCAGATGCATTCCAAGTAATTGTGAAGACCATAGCCCATATCAGGTGCACTTTAGTCTCTGGATTGACATCGTTGTTCTCAGCACACTGGAGAGATCCCTGAGGGCAGATTTCCTAATGCAATTCATCTTTTGATTTCCTGACTACTAGTGCCAAGAATGTTGTTTGTGGAGCTGAGCAAGCTGAAATTGTTAACAATTTCAATTTTTCTCCATCCACCATGGTGCTGCCAGTTGGCCCATTGGTGAGAATTTTTGTTTTCTTGATGTTTCAATCCATACTGAAGACTTTCCTTGACTCTGAAGCAAGTACCTTAGGTCCCTTCAGATGCAGCAATCAAGGTTGTGTCATTTGCATAATGAAAGTTGTTGGTGAATCTTCCTCCAATCTTGATGCCACATTCCTTCTCATCAAGCCCAGCCTCCTGGATGATCTGTTCCACATAAAGTTTGAAAAAGTATGGGGGCAAGATGCATTCTTGACACACTCCTTTCATGATTTTGAGTAATCTAGTGTTCCTTTGCACTGTTTTCATGACTGTTTCCTGGTCCAGGTATAGGTTTCACATGAAAAAAATTAGATGTTTTGGAATTCCCATTCTTCTCAATGTTACACACAAGCAAATCTGGTGCTCTGATTCCAGATAAGATGCATCTGACATTGGCTATAGTCCTCAATGATGTGGAGTGTCATTCTCTCCTAGCCTGTAAGTATGATGGTGGTGATGTGGTGTGTCCAGTCAAGACTGACTCAAAGCTCACACTCGAGTGGATTTTCAGAAGCAGTATATCACACAGGAGTTGAATGCCAACCCACATTTTCCCTGTGGAATAGCTGGCTGATTTGAGCATGTGACTTTGGGTTGGCAATGCTATTCCTTACCTCTGGGCCACCAGAGCTCCCTGTATGAGTATTGATGAGTAACGCACTGTTGATAATCTCATCTCTCCAGTGCTGGATGTTTTGAATTTGACCACATTATACTCTTTAAGATAGAGGACATTCCTAATTCTCCAATCTGGTGAATAGGAAAGTAGACAGGACATCCTTTGAGTTGAAGTAACTTAATGGTAAAGTTACATTTTTTTGGAAAGTTCTATTGACATGGAGTTTGAACAAAATTGCCACTTACTCATCTAATGCATGTTTTAGGCTCACATTCTCTATTTTCCATGCTAACTTTCAGGTGTTTTTTTTTTCTCTAGTAGTCAATCTCTCCTTTCATCATTCTCTTTTTGAGATTATACTTAGTAGTTTGGAAACAGATACACCATTACTTTATGTAAAGGAAATACAACTTGCTGTGTATTTCCAATGCTCAAGATGTTTTTAGCCTCATTTGTTGCAAAGGCATAATGTTGTTTTTATTCTCTAAGAAGCTACCTTTCTGAAAAGACGTATAGTTTTCTCTACTGAACTACAAAAATACCTTTCAATTTTTTTATTATTTATGCTGTTTTCATTCATTGATAGAATAGAAAAAATTTTCTCCACAACCTCTGAAGATAAATTCTCCCAAACCCTAAATTTCTCTTTTGTAACTCTTCCCTCTATCATTTTCGATTCCAAATCCCCTTTTTATTTGAAAAATTAGGGAATTTATCAGTGTATGTAATCTTTATTTTATGTAACATATGGACTACTGAGAACTATTCACAGAATGTATATGTGACCAAATTAAAATGACTTAATCATGTTCTCAATAAAGCAAATGCTACATAAAACATAAAATGGAATGTTTTTATAATTACATGTAATTTCATAACTGCTCTTTATATGTAATTTGAGTTCATTGCTTGCTTTAGATCACTAAATTGAATCTTTTTACTTTAATCTCAAATATGTTTGAATTTGTTTTCATATTGATTCTAGCACTATGGAAGCTGTCTACAATCATGGAGTAAAGAACATTTTCATATGAGGTAAATGTCATCTGTGAGCATGAGCTACTTTTCTCCTTCGGATTTTGTTATGAAGCTGGAATATGCCACCAAACTAGATAAATATCTGGGAAAAATTATAGTGCTAGCTTTAGATAAAGGTTTCACTGCATAGTATAAAAGCATTTTTCTTTTATTAGAAGTATTGAATCTACGGACATATATATACATACATTTATATATATCTCTATCTATCTATCTATCTATCTATCTATCTATCTATCTATCTATCTATCTATCTATGCCTTCAACCCGTAATGTAAACCTGAAATGTAAGGCTGGCAGCCCACCTTCTTATTTGCCATTACAGGACAACTAATACAAACACTGCTTCCCACTTCTGACAGACTAGTGTGCACATTGCACATTTACACTATAATTATAAATGGTTTGTTTCCTGTGGTTTTTCTACAATGATAGATTTATACTTGTCCACATGTGAAGATAAAAATATCAGTTCTTTACATTACAACAAAGGAATCGCAGCTAAACAAAACTGAGAATGACTTGGCTTCTACTTTGCAAATCAAAGAGGATTGTTGGTACTTTCAGAATCTTGGAAGTTACAAAAAATCTTATATTTTAGATATTTTTTCTTACTTTTATAGAGTTCAATTATGTGCTTTATTTGGTGTTATATGTAAATATTTTTAAAAGAACATAATGAGCTTCCCCCCCCCTTAGATTTTAAAATTTAGATTTTTCAAACTCTATTCATTGCCTTCTAGTAGGAATTGACTCATTACTGGCCCTCTGATAGGTTTTTGGGGATTGTAAATGGCGCAGGAGGAGATTGTCCATCATTCTTCTGCAGAGTGATTGGAGAATTTGAACTACCAGAGAGGTGTCATCTTCAGGAGAGCAACCACAACTCCCTACAGACTATGCCAATAGAGGAAGAAAAATGATAATTTAACCAAATAGATTAGTTAACAACCAAATTATGTCGTTAAAGTCAAATTACACAGTGAAAGAGCCATTTCTGTTTCACATTTGTAGGCAAAAAATTGTTGAAAATTAAGTGCTTATTTCTAGTTCAATGATAAAAGCAGGCAGAGGGAGTAGAATAAAAATTTCTTCAGAGATAATGACAGTCTTGTTCTCTTATATTTATGTAAACAAAAATATAGAAGCTCATCAACCAAATGCTAACTTAATTGTTTTGATAAATGATTAAGTATCCAAATTATTTTCTCTTTTAAAGGAAACAGTTAACATTATTGAGAAGAAGTGGAAAAGTGGATCCAGAGCCTTCACTACTTTTCTAGCAATTTTGAAATTTCATTTCTCCTAAAAAACCTTTATTAGGTTGTTTTTTAAAAATATATATGTACCTTTTATTTCTAAATGAAGATGTTAGAAGCTATTTTTTCTAATACTTGTTAAATAACTTAATTATCTCTCCTAGAATCCATAGGATTAATGGCAGGAATGTGAGGAGAACATATCTGAAAGTAGAATGGGGCACTGAAAAAGCAAGTTGTCTTAATTTCATAGAGACTCACCACAGCAGTGGACCACGTTATTGCAGCAGGTACAAAATGAGCAGAATTCTCAATTCTATAGGAAGAATTAAAGACTTCATGTAAACCGAAATATGATTTTATTAACCCTAGGTTCTCATTTTTATTACAGGTTGAAAGATTATCTTTAGTTTTTTGGGTACACTCCACTCATCTGATGAATGTATTGATCAGAATAAGGCTCCTTTTGACTTACATCCTGAGACAAGCTTCAGCTCAGAGTTATCCAGTAGCTGAAATATACCTCAAATATATGTTGGACAAGAATATGACTGTCTTAGTACATTTCTCTGTTTGCGCATTTATTTTCATATCACACTCTATAAAGATGTGGAAAGTTTGGGGTGTGGAGATAGTGCAAAAAGGATGTTTAGTACTGGTTCTGATAGGTGGTATAGTAAATTTTCACAAAGCTGCTTGGTGTGAGTGAACCCCTGGAAACATACTCACTCATCTTCTCTACTGGTGTTCTCCAATCACAGGATCAGTAACATTCAAATACTACCCCTCAGTAAGTCCTAACTTCTAATGACACCACATAATGGTGTTTCTGAGGCTATAAATAAGAAGAGAAAGAGACTTCTCATTGGTAGCCCATTGATATGCACACCAAACTGTGAAAATACACAAAGAGTTTATGAATGGGGGTCTTTCACTGTGATTCATAACCTACAAAGCTGTAGTGATTGAATGCTAACTGGTCACTAGATTGTAGACCATCAGAAGAGTAGATGAGTGAAGGTAGCATGAAAACACACACACGATGACAGAGAGAGAACTCAAAAATATCTTCTACCTAAGTGAGCAAAGTCCTCTTCGGTAGCTTACTCCATGCCCACACGACTTGCCCTCAGAGTTGTGATAGTCCAACCTCCTGTTAGACACTTCCTTCAATTTCTTCTCTTCTCTTCTTGGACATCTTTGATTTAAGCAGAGGCTGAAATATAGTAGAGGTTTGAATGGCTACCTTATTCTAGTGTTTCTTTATCTCCCTCATCCACTGAAGAACAGAAAAACAAAAGCTCTCATTTATTCTTTTCTTATTTTTCTCTCTACTCTTATACTTCTCAGACATTTTCATATGTGAAAGTATGTACATATATAGGTACAAATACCATTTTAACTGAGAGCTCTGATGGCCTAGTGGCAAGAAGTTGCACTACAATACTAAAGGCATGTGGTTTGAGGCCACCTGCTGCTCTGCAGGAGGATGGGCAATCTCCTCCCAAGCAATTAACTCTTTCTGAAAACCCACCAGAGGTTCAGATACAGGTCAGTTCTGACTGTAAGTTACATACAACAGCAACAACAACCACTTTTCTAGCTACTTCCAGCTGGTTGTTTAGGAGTCAATTTACACCATCTCAAACTCAGTGGCCATTTTATTAGCACTGAACAACTCTGCAAACTATTTCTTATAACCTGGGACAAATTCTAGTGCCCTGTATAGAAATAGAAATGGGTTTAGTATCATATCTAGCAAGAAAAATATCAAGAACAAAAAAATAAAATGAAACAAAAAATTACAAATATGTATTCACATATTATTCTGTAGTACTTGAAAAACAGCTCTTTTTGAGGTTTGTTGAGTATGCTGCAAATTTGGTAATATTTTTAAGTACTGTGACTACAAAGGTACAGTCCATAAATTCATAGGATTTATACATGCTACTTTTTGCTTGAAATAGTATTGATACTTATAACAATGCATTTATAACCATTTCATAAATATACCCACTCCTCAATTATTAATATGGTTAAATTCCAAAGACCAAGTAGTTAAGCAAAAAGCAGTAACATATGATGATAATCACATCAACTAACAAAGCGGTACATGACTAAATCATCACATGAACACCAAATTGCATCACTGCATAACTACTAAACCAATGGCCACGCCAATTTGGCAAGTAAGCTTAACTATCCCAGCTAATATTATACTCACCTCACACCTTGGTGTTTGTGTTCTCTGGTACACAAAGTAAATGTGCAAACAAATCACAAATATGAAATATTGGATTGTTAATGAGAAATGGTATATTACTCATTGGATTCTGCCCAGGAGTTGAGATGCCAAATGTTGTGGAAATTAGGCAAGAGAACACAGTAGTTACCTTGACAGTATTCAAAGGCATTTTTAATTTAAAAAATAGAGTCAAATTTATAGTGCAGTTATCATTTACTATAACAGTAGCTGGATATCTCATTTCATTTTCATCCTTAAATACTTCCATTAACTGTGAAGTACCAGGGTTGGAATCCACTAGCTGTTTTTGCTATTTACTGCCTCCGAAAATTTGCTGGAGGATCAGCTACGGGTTGGTTCCGACTTAATTGTACACATCAACAACAACAACAACAACAACAATTTCTTACTCTAAGTACAGATGAAAGTTGTTCATGAACATTTACTTCATATTTAGAACACTTTTACTATGCTAACTCTGTTAATAAAGAATTATTTCCCAAATAATTCTCATGATTGAGACTTTATCCATAGCTCTTGTATCACAGTTCATAAATGGATAGAATGTGGTTTGTAGTTCCCTTCAATTAATACTTCTTTAAATTTGTTGGGTAAATGTAGTCAAATTTTAGAGCTATAACGTAATTTAAAATTTAATGTTTCCCAGTCTTTGTATACTACTTCTGTTTCTAGCTGCCTTACAGAGTACCTTGTGAAAGAACAAAAGGTCAGATAACGTAAGAATGATTACAAAAAAAAAAACAAAACACAAAAACAAAAAAAATAAAAAAACTAAACAAACAAACAAAAAATTTAAAAAAACAAAAAAAGAATGATTACTAAACTCCTCATTTGAATAGCAAAACTACAAGAAAACTATTAAAAGGTCTCATTCATAAGTAGCTGCTTAATAAACATCTTTGATAAATTGGACAGCAATTTTACTCTAGGGTCCAGTCCTATCATCTTTCACAGGTTAAAGAGAATAGAACCTGGCCAGAGTCAATAACGCCAGTGAACACCCTCAAGGTCCTATCTAAAATGCTATTGATTCTGTAGCTGGTTCATCTTTCTACAATTCAATATCTTCAACTAGAATTTCAGTCCAACACTTTTTTGGTAACATATTTTTTCCTAAGGTCTTTGCCTCAGGGGTCAGGAGACAACCTGTTCACATTATAATTTAATATGGCTGCATTAGTGTACATGCCTGGAAAAATCAGAAGTAGAAAGCGATTATAAGCTGTTCTGTGCTGGGATGCTACTTGCTTCATTTCTTTCCTTCTCTTTATTCCTCTTCAGTATGTCAATAGCTGGAAGAATTTTTTCCCCTAGCCTTTTAGGTGAGTTGATTACGTGATGGAATTTGCTTTGTCTTTTGAGCTTTGGCTAAGTTTATGATCTGTAACATAAAAGGAACCCTATGGAAGAGTAGATCTTGGCCTTCACTTAGTTTGAAATGTCACTTCCTAAGCAAGAATCTTTTAAAGAACATTTTTTTTAACTGTATTGAACACTTTCTACATGACAGTTGTAATTTCTTCATGAGACAGCCGTTATGTATTTTTATAGTCTTTTTTTGTTATAAGCCACATTCCTCTCCCTGTATCTTTCTCTATCCTAGTTTGGAAAGTTTGGTATTTTGTTTGCTTCCTCTGTAATGTAACAGCTGATTTTTGAGAGACTTACAATTAATTCCACTTGGTCTTTTCCCTTAGGACAACACTAATTCTTTCAATCATTTTTCCACCAATAAATAATGCAAATGAGTTCTTAAAATGTTGAGAAAGCAGTCCTTATAATCATAATCTTTTCAGTAAACAGTATTAGGAAACTTATTTATTCTAAAACTTAATAAACGTCTCAAGGGAAGTCTCTAACTCTTTTATTTCTTGAAACTCATCTGAGGGTCTCACCTAGACTATTTTTCAAATAGAGTAAATTAAAAGAAAACAAACAAAACAAAACAAAAACCCCACAACCCATCTGTGAGTTTGTTATGCTGCAGTGACCTACACTGGGCTGTGATGGTGGAAGGTACACCACCGGGTTTTACATTTTAGCAGGTCTATCTTCACCAATGGTATCTAGTGTCAGAGAAGTGTCCAAACAGAGAAAGACTAGAGTGAAAGGTCTATTTTCAAAAATTAGATCATGAAAACATATAGATCATAGTTGAATGTTGTTCAACTCACTTTTCTGCATTCTCAAGAGAGATCAGTCACTAGAGGAAGAGATTGGGTTTGGTTAAGCAGAGGCACAGAGAAGCTGAAAGTGACTGTGATATAGGTTGGAAAAGTAGCCTCAACGACAGATATCAACTTCAATGATTGTAGTGCACAATATTTTGTTTTGTTGTGCATGTTGTTGTTAGTTGTTGTCAAGTACAACTCGTAGCAACCCTATGAACAACAGATCTTAATCTTTCTCTATCCTGTGCCATCCTCACACTTCCTGACACACAAGAGCCAATTGCAGCAGTTATGGTGTCAAGATACCTGGCTAAGAGTCTTCCTCTTCTTCTCGTTGACCCTCCACCCTTCCCAGCATCACGTCCCTCTCCAAGGAATAGCCCCTCCTAGCAACATACCCTAAGTATGTGAGGCAAAGTCTCATCATTCTTGCCTCTAAAGAGCACTCCAGCTGCATCGTCTCTAAGAAATATCTCTTTGTTCTTTTGGCCACTCATGGATGTTCAGTTATCTTATCCAACAAAGGTGCTCTTCTCCAGCTCAAAGATGTCAATTCTTCTTCAGTCATATTTATTAATTGTCCAGCTCTCAGATGCATAGCAAGTGATCAGAAAGACCATGGTCTAAAACAGATGCACCTTAGTTGTCAAACTGACATTACTGTTCCTCAATAATTAGGAGAGATCCCTAACTGTGGATTTTCCTAATGCAATGCACCTCCTTATTTCCTGACTGCTGGGACCAAGGGTGTTAATTGTGGATCCAAGCAAGATCAAACTGTTGACACTTTTAATCTCTTCTCCATCCATCACGATGCAGTCGATTGGTCCATGTTTTCTTGACATTAAGATGCAATCTATACTGAAGGCTATATTCCTTGATCTTCTGCAAACAAGTGCTTCAACTTTTGTTGTGCATAGGGTTGTGATAATAAATAGTAGAAGAGAATGGAAAAATTGTCAGAAGGAACTAATTGTTTCCATCTCTAATCAGATTTGTTTTCCCACAACATATTCAGAGGCTTGTACAGGTGAGTATTTATACGGTTCAGATCTACTATCTCCATGATCTGGCATTTGTTGAGGGTCTTGTTTTCCTGAGCAGTAATCGATGGGATAGCAACTAATCATAACAAGAGCAATAGGAAATTAAATACTTTGTGCTCACATTATTACGCTTAGAATTTCACAGTGCAAAAATCAAATTGTGTTGAATATGCTATTATAATTCTGTCTCTTTTGCTTTAGTAGTTTAAAGTCGCTTATTTACATTTTAATACTTAGTCCTCTTATTTTTTCATGTGCAGAAACTGAAGCACATGCATGGTTATATAATGTTTTCCAATGTCAAACAGTTGTAACAGACAGAGATGAGTGACCTAGGATTTATTATCTTTGCATGCCAGCATGACTTAATACTTAACATACAACATTCTGTCAATAAATGCTTGTTGAAAGGATAAATGTAATTGTTTGCATTTAAAATTCAATTAGTATCAAAGTTATTTATGTACTAAAACTAAAATATCAAATAGTTCTACAAGGTTTAAAATGAAAAAAAGCGGTTACCCTTCCTCCTTTTTTCCTAATTCATGACTATCAAAGCCAATAATTTAAAAACATTTTTGTCTCCTGCTTCTGTTACTTACTCCCAAATGACTGAAACACTTGCCCTTTTTGCTATTTTGAGGTTTTTGGTTTGACTTTTTTACCGTGGAAAATAAACACCTCAGTGTCTTATCTTCTTCCCCTACCAAAATGTCATAGTGTTTCCCTTCAGAAATATTTGTCCATACTGTTTTGGAATTTCAAAATGGTATCTTCTGGATTATTCCATTCCAAATATTATAGAAATTGTTGATTCTTTTAATGTATAGTTCTCAATTCAGAAAAATTTGTTTAAGCTATTTCTTTGATAGTTTCCTTTATAATACTTTATCTTTGTTTCTGAACTATCTATTAATTGAATATTGAATCTTAGATTAAACTTTTATACTCTTTCTTCTATTTATTCTTTTCTCCTTTCTGGGAGATTTCATTAACTTTATCTTTAAAATGTTATATTGATTTTTAAAAGTGATGTTCTTTTTAATTTCCGAAAGACCTTTCTATTCTCTGAATGTTCCTTTCTAATACCTTCCTATTCTTGAATTGAGGACTGAATACCTTCCATTCTCTCTCCAAGGATAATCTTGTAGTTTTATTAATCCTGGGATTCCTGCCCCTCCCTTCCTAGCAATCAATGTTTCTAAGGTCTCTATTTTTCCCTATGCTTTTTAAAAATTTGTTTTATGTTAGTATATTTCCTCAGTTGGTGTACATGCTTGAGTGCTGTAAAATGAGCAAGGGCAACAGGGCTTCTGTGAGTGACATCTGACCTCTACTAATTCCGCAAAGGAGAACTGCCACATCACCGTCATCATCCACAGCATAGAACCAATCCCCCTGAGGTTGAACATGTCCCCCATGCTCCAGTACCACTTTCTACTCATCCTAATACCAATCGTACTGCTTTTCTGGGTCTAAACTCCACTGTGAATGCTCATAGAGCACACAGAACCATATGCACAATTATGAGGTTTGTTACTCAGAGGTGTTCTTTGGAGTCAAGGATTTATTTTTCAAAATAACTTTCCTAGGCATTGACTTTGACTTTTCCATATGGATGGGTGGTAATCTGCAAATAAACGTATTCGTCTATCCACAAGGGTATTGGCTAGTCTCCTATTAAATTGAGTAGATTCAGTAGCAGAATTTGAGACTCTCAGCAGCAGCAGAGAGTGTATGTGCATCCTTCAGGACCAGAGCTTCCTGTGCCAGCTAAGGCTACAGGTGCAGCAGCACCAGCAGCGTCAGCAGAGAACCAGAGAATATGAAATTTTGGGTCTCTAGATGAAATAAGGAATACTATGGGTTAATACACTTGTTATGTTGCAGTCTAGAAATCAAGCTAAAAGTGACTTAAGAGATAGGAAGTTTGTGAAGTTAACTGTTGAAAAGGTGGCTAATTGAATGCATATGGAAATACAGAGTAATAAGGAAATAATGAAACTTGCAGTTCTTTGGTTTCTGCTATCAGTAGTGGCAGCAAATGAAAAAGAAAAGAATTTAGTAACCAAGGTGGCTGATACCAGCTCTGAACCAGGACGATTATGTCTGGGTCTTCTGATCCAACTTTTAGCAGGGGATGAAGGCCATGTGCCCTTCCTTATGTGGGTAAAATGGCATGAGAGGTGAGGAGAAGAAAACTTGGGGCTTCTGGACACAGGAACCCAATGTACTGCAAACCCCCAAGTTGTTGATAAATTATTTAAGGGATCTATAGTCGTATTGTTGAAAGATATGGAGACAGCTCACATCTCTGACATATTCTTTTCCTGATTTTGAACCACACAGTGTTTCCCTGCTCTGTTTTGAGGACTATTTCTCAGTCCAAGTATAGGTTTCACATAAACACAATCAAGTCTTCTGGGATTCCCATTCTCTTTAAGGTTAACCAAAATATGTTGTGATCCACACAGTCAAATGGCTTTGCATAGTCAATGAAACACAGACATTCCTCTGGTACTCTTTGCTTTCAAGATCCATCTGACATTGGCAATTATGTCTCTAATGCCACAGACTCTTCTAAACCCAGCTAGTATTTCTGGTAGTTCTCTTCAATGTACTGTTTCAGTCATTTCTGGATAATCTCCAGCAGGACTTTTGCTTGTGTGTGATATGACTGATATTTTACAATTTCAACACTCTGTTGGGTCTTTTCTTTTGGGAATGGGAATAAATATAGTTCTCTTCAAGTCAGTTTGGCATCGGATTTCTTGGTACAACCTGGTTAACACATCCAGGGCAGCACTTGTTTGTTGCAATATGTCAATTGGTATTCCATCAATTCCTGGTGTTTTATTTTTTGCCAAGTCCTTCAGAGAAGCCTGAATTTCCTACGCCATCACCATTGCCTATTGATCATACATTCTTTCTTGAAAGTCTTCTGTGTCAGTCAATTCTTTTTGGTACAGTGACTAATTTTAATACATCCTGGATCATTCAGTATTCCACCCATAGCATCCTTTCATATTGTAAGTAGAGGCTTGAGTTTATTCTTTAGTAACTTCAGCTTAAGAAATGCCAAGAGAGTATGGTCCTTTTGATTTTAAGACTCCAGTAATTTGCTCTCATGGTATGTGTGTTACATGTGACACTTCTAACCAAAAGGTCAGTGGTTCAAGTCTACCAGCTTCACTGCAGGAAAATATGAGCAGTGTGTTCCCATAAAACATTATAATTTGGGAATCTTAATGTAGCATTGCCATGAGTCAGAATCAACTGAACAGGAGTGAGTTGGTTGGGTTTATATTTAATTATGAATTCTATCAAACATTGTTATTGCATGTCCATATTATACCTTGCTTCTGGTTTTGGTTTTTTTTTTATCATGCGGAACACAATGCTATAATAAATATCTTTTCTACATGTAAATTTTTCAGTGTGAGGAACAACGCTATAATCAGTATACCTTTACATGTTGTCAATTTAGGGCATTCTGGTAGCCTAGTAGATAAGGAACTGTGCTGGTAACCCAAGGCAGGCAGTTTGAGTCTACTAGCTGCTCCATGGGACAAAGATGGGTAATCTGCTCCTGAGTGATTTATGTGTTTTTGTTGTTCTGAACTGTTGAGACTGAACCAGCCAATAGTTGACCCTCCATTGGGTTTTCAGAGGCAGTAAATAGCATGGTAGGAAATGGCCCATCTTTCTCCTGTGGAACAGCTGGTGGATTTGACTTGGAATTTATAGTGCAACTTCTTATCACTACCCACTGGAGGGTCAACACTCCACGGTGGTGAGTTTGAGGTTTTGTTTGTTTAGGGGTTTGGTTTTGGTTTTTTGGTTTTGTTTTTGGGGTTTTTTTTACATATAAATTCACATGTTTAAAATTTTTTTCCTTACAAATTTCTGGAACAAATGTCGTGCACTGTTTGAAGGTCTGTGGTAGTGAGTTGGCTAGTCTAACAAGTCTTTGCTACCAGATGCTCTTGTCACTCCTCATCTTGAACAATGTTCTATTTTTACAAGGAGGAGGAAATAAAAGAGAAGTGCATACGATTCGGTGAATAAAGATTTGAAAGGGAATGTTGCAAATATACTATTCTACCTTAATTCTTTGTATTTTCCCAAATAAATCTTAAAGCCAGAAAATACTCAATTCCACTTAGTTTTATAAAGTTTGAAGAACTTGGGAAAAATTCTGTTAATGAAAATTAAACTAAATTAATGAGCAATAAAAAAGCATCCTAGTTTTCTGATGAAATTATTTCTAATCACAAACTCTTTTAAACATATTTTATTGAAGTAATTCAGATAAACCAGGAGAGAAGAGTTCTTAAAGCTATTTGCTGATTTCAACAGCAACACAAACAGCCTATGAAGGTGGTAGTTTATTGCTGCAGGTGCCCTTCTTAATTAAGTTGGGTTTTATGGAATAAAATGTTCCTTGAACAAATTTAATTTAAAAACTCTATGGAAAAGTATTCCTCATTAAGAAAAAAAAAAGAGCAGATGCTGCAGAAGGAAAGCTTGTATAATATTGTACAAGGCCTGGCAACACTTTGCTTGTGGAACTCTGTACTGCTGAGGTCTTTGATATACAGGTTACCAGGGGTTTGGTGATCTAGTGGTCAGAATCTGTGCTGCAATCCTGAAGGCATGCAGTTCGAATCCACCAACTACCGCATGGGGAAAGGATGATTGTTTTCCCCCAGTGTGATTAACTGGCTCTGAAAACCCATTGCAGGGTCACCTATGAGTCAGTTCCTCCTTGATGGTACTCAATAGCAACAACAACAGAGGTTTCCCCGAGATTTAAAAATAATTTATTTATTTAAATGAATGTCTTAATAACTCTACAGCATGAAAGAGTTTAGATTCAAACTTTTAATAAATAAAATAGCCAGAGGATAGTGACTACATCAGTAGATATGGTCGTGCTTTATGTGCAGGAAAATATAATGAGCTACCTTGATAGGGGCTGTGTCCATTTGCTGTACAGGAATAACTTGTGGTTGCTGTGGTGCTGAACACTGTAACACTGATGTGTCAAATGTGATAATAATGGTCACCCATGGTGGACGGTGTTTGGTGGAGCTCACTGATCAAAACAAACTTGGAAGCAGGAGTGGCATCCACTTCTGTAATAGCTTGCCTCCCAAAACTCTATGAACTTGGAGAAATGATGAAAGTTATACAAGTGTTCAGGTCTTTCGTTCATAGGGTCACTATGAGTCACCTACAACTAGATGGAACTTAACAACAACAACCACCTTGTTAGGGTCTCTGAGACCCTTCAAGATTCACACCAGAAATCATAAGAGTTGATGGAGAAAATGCAATTAAAGAAAACAAAATGTGATTTTGCTGTATGCTGAATCCTATCAGGAAGTAAGGTTGCACTTGAAATTAAGAAATTATGATCACATTTGTTGCTTAGGGTGAACTTTTTAAAATTTCATGTACAGAATTTGCTCTTTAAAAGTGCATGTACACAATATGCTGACATCTATGCTGTATAAACAGACCATTCCCTACATCATATTATTCGTACTTAGGATAAGTTCTTTCTCAGATGGCCTTCACATTTGAAGGATTCTGTATTTTTTCTCTCTTTGCATTTCCAATTGATCCTGATCTTCTAACTCAGATAACTCTTGGTAGTTGTCAAGCTCATGAACATCTCCTACAACAAACAAATCTAAATAGAGACACAAACAAATCCTTCAATAGCCTGATGGATTGGTGCTGCTTGGAGAAAACTTGCTTCAATAATTGATTATTTGCTGTGGTTTGACCATATGTGCTAGGGACAGTATGTCTGTTGCCATAACAAACTAATTGAGCAATTCAATTGACACGGCCTCTGCTCCTTGCAGAGTGGTGAACTTCAGGCATGACTGCCAAGCACAATTCTTCTCTCAAAACAATACATTAGGGAGTTCTGGGACTTTTCCAATTCCCTTCATCTGTGACCCAGTTTATGAATTTTAGACACGTGTGAATCTGATCCCAGAAGAGACAGCTCACATCAGTATCCTGTCCTGTAGGCAAAGGGAAGAGCTCATGCATTACCCTCTCCCTCTCGTTCTTAGGTTAATGACAACATTAAATATTAAACGGGTTTCCGTCTCCACGGTGCCCAGATAAGTGATTTTACATTAGCTCATCCACTTTTGGCACTGGCCTTTCTTTGATTTCTGATAAAGCATGTTGCTTCTGTGTAACATAACTCAGAAGAAATCATGATTGATTTGACAACCGTTAATGTGATGCTTAATATTAACCTTCATCTTTAGATAGGGAAGAGGCTAGTGATGGAGGAGGAGGAAATAGAGGAGGCAGAGAGGGAAATGCGTCTGGCTTTTTTAAGGTGACAGGGACTGAATGGTTTCATTAGCTATGCTAGGAAAAAGTTAACACTGTTGCCTTTCTTTTCCTTCTTTGATCTGTCTCAGGAACTCTAGTTGTTCAAATACTGGTTATACTTTTTTCCTCAGAGTCTTATCAACCATATTGAGAGGGAAATGATTATCAGGGAACATACCTATCTAAAAAAAAGTTGTGTGGGAATTGTTTGAGGCTTTAAAAAAACAAACAAAAATTAGAGTTTCCGTTTGTCATGATTTATCATCTAATTATTAGTTAGCATTTAATTATTAATAGACGATATGGTGGAGGATATGAACCGAAATTAAACCCAACTCATTGTTTCCATGTCAATTTCAACTTATAATGACTTATAGGACAGAGAAGAATTGCCCAATGGGGGTTTTGAGACTGTAAATCTTTATGAAACTGTTGTTCTTTTTCCCACTGAGTGGCTAGTGGGTTCAGACCACTGACCTTTGGGTTAATAGTTGTACACTTTAACCATTACACCACCAGAGCTCCCTGGAGCCTATGAGAGCAGGGTTAAGATGTATTATTTTTCCCCTGAGGTTATTCTTGAAGTATATAGACAGGCAAGGTCCACAGAGAGCAGAGAATGGAGGCAGTAACATCAAGGGAAGTGGTTACCCATGGAGTTCTCACTGAGAGAGGCTGAAACATCTGTTAGCAGCTGTTTTCAGAGGCTTCAGCTATAAATGGAAGGTTTCCTGGAGGCTTTTCTGTCCATGGAAAATTGTATTCTTAAAAAAAGAAAAAGAACCCCAAATTCCCTTTACATTCGGGAAAACAGAGTTGCTCATGTCTCTTTTGTTGTTCTTTTAGGAATGGCACTAGATTTATATACTTTTTACTTTCCTGTTAGCAGACAGGAAAGAGGAAAATCCCTTGGAAGTTGCTGCAGTCTGTATTTTTTTTTAAATTAAGTCTCTGTAAAACATAAAAGTCCATAATTTAAGTTGTCAAAAATAGAGCTACAGTAAGGTGGTCCACATATGACATATTTCACCTTTGTCATCTTGCAGAGACCAACGTCTACATCTTTTAGGAAGACGAAGCACTGGTCAAATCTTTCTTTTGTGAGAGGTCTCTGACTGGTGCAAATAGGCAGCATGCTCAGTTACACAATAAAAGGATAGATATTTGAGTCCACCTAAAGACACTTTGGAAGCAAGATCTAGGCATCTCCTACCAAATACCTGGTAATTGAAAATCCTACAGACCAAAGTTGCACTCTGACACACATGTCAAGAATCCAAATTAACTCCATAGCAATAAATCATTTTAATGTGAATCAAGCAAGCATAAATGGTAAGTTTTATTGTATCTGTACACAATTCACTTCATAAAAACTGGATGTAAGTAATTTATAACATTTTAGGATTGGTAAGGACCTCTAAATATAACTCAACTTTCTCATTTTACACATGAAGAATTGGAGCCCTTACTGGCAAAAGTAAAAAATTAAAAAATAAAATTAAGAAATAAGCAAATAGAAAAAGAAAACAAAACCAAAAAACAAAAAACCCCCAACCCAACCAACAAGCACTCCCATTGAGTTGATTATGACTCATGGCAACTGTTCACTGAGTTTCCAAGGCCTTTCTGGGAGGAGACTGTCCATCTTTCTCCTGTGTTAGTGGTCTCAAACCACTCACCTCTCAGCACGCCTAAACATAATATACATCATGATGGCGCCTTTTGGTAAATGGTCATCAGAAGCATCACAACTTACAGTGTTTCCCAGTCACAAGGAGAACAGTTGTTACAAATGTTATAGTATTTACTCATTATTTTTTTTAAACATCTTATGAAAAATGTGCCATTCATTGTGCTGGTTGACTGAGAAAACCAATAGGTAAAATGTTTCCTTTTCAACACAAAACTTCCTAATAGAAAAGTGACTGCATAGTTTGATACTCTAAAAAAGTGTCATCAAATCTATTCTGACTCTGACCTGCCTCAGAGGATTTCTAAGACTGTAATCATGACAGATTCTCACAACTTTCTCCAGTGGACCAGCTAATGGGTTCAAACTGATGAACTTTTGGTTTGCAGATGAATGCTCAACCACTGTACTACAAGAGTTCCTTTACATACATTACTGTTTTGCATGTTAACCTTACATGGAATTGGTTATACAGTTACCTGGGTAAACTACATGGGTTATAATTTTTAAAAGGTGTGTATCAGGATTGTATACTTTCTTCATACTAAATCTGTATGCTGAGCAAATTATTTGAGAGACTGGACTCTATGAAGAAGAATGTGGCATTAAGATTAGAGGAAATTGCTCAACCTAAATTATACAGATAATACAACTTTGTTGAGAATGAAGAGGATTTGAAGAGTTTGTTGAAGAAGATAAACAATACAGCCTTCAATGTGGATTGCATCTCAGTGTCAAAAGAACCAAAATTCTCACCACTGGATTGATAGATAACATGACGATAGGTGGAGAAAAGATTGAAACTGTTTAAAACATCATCTTATCCGGATCCACAATCAACAGCCTTGGTACAAGCAGTAAGGAGATCAAGAGATAGATTTTACTGAGGAAATCTGTGGTTAGAGACTTCTCTAATTATTGAGGAGCAATGATGTTAGTTTAAGGACTACGGTGAGACTGATTCAGGTCATAGTTTTTTCAATAATTAGCTATACATCTGAGAGTTGGCAATGAAAAAGGATGACAGGAGAAAAATGGATGTGTTTATGTTGTGGCATTAGAGAAGACATGAATATCCCATGGACTGCATAAAGAGTAAATAGATATGGTTTGGAGAAAGTGTAGTCAGAGAGCTTTTCGGAGGCATTGGTGATGGAGCTTTGTGTCATATACTTAGGACATATTGCTAGTAGAAGCTATTCCTTGAAGAGGAACAATGTGCCTGGAAATATGGAGGATCAAAGAAAAAGAGGAAGACCCTCAGGCAGATGGATTGACAGGGTGACTGCAGCAATGAGCTCAAAGTGTGCCAAAGGTGATGGCACAGGACAGGACAGGGTTCAGATCTGTTTTTCATAGGGTTGCTTTTAGTCATGCTCAACTTAATGGCACCCAACAACAAAGTGATCAGAAAGCAGGGCTACCTGGAAATGGAAATGATAAAGGTGAACCTCTCTGGGGCAGACGGAACATTGTTGAAGGGCTGAAGCTTCCCGGAGTAAAAGAAGTGAGGAAAATGATCCTGCATTTTCTCTTCCCTCATGCTCTAAACACTTATCAGTGTACCCTATTGTATGAAGAGTCTTCTTTCTACTCTTCATTCCCATGGCATACAGAAGACAGGAAAGAAGTTAGGAAATGAATCTAAAGACAAATAGGCCTAGGACAGGCTGAAATAACTATATTCTTACCTATTAAAACACAGTCTTCAATATGAATCGAGGCTTTATATCAAGGAGACAAAGATTCTCAACACTGGATCAATTGACAGCATCAGGATGGATGGTGAAGACATTGAGATTGTTCACAGCTTTAGTTTGCTTGGCTCCACAGTCAATATTCTTGGCACCAGCAACCAGGAAATTAAAAGACATATTGCAATGGGAAAGTCTGCTGTTAGGGACCTCTCCAAAGTACTGAAGCGCAATGGCGTCACTCTGGAGACTAAGGTGCATCTGATACAGGCCATGGTCTTTGCTATCACTTGTTATGCATCAGATTTGGACAATGAGTAGGGAGGATAGAAGGAGAATTGATGCCTTTGAGCTGTGGTGCTGCAGAAGAGTATTGAGTGTACCACGGACTGCTAAGAAAACAAATACATTTATCCTGGAGAGTGTTAAACCAGGCTGCTCCTTGGAGGCAAGGTTTATGAGGCTCTGTCTGACATGCTTTGGACATGTTGTAAGGAGGTACTGGTCCTTGGAGAGGGACATCATGCTTGGGAGAGTGGAGGGACAGGGCAGGAAGGGAAGGCCCTCTATGAGGTGGATTGATTGAGTGAGTGGGGTAATCAGGATAGGTATATTGGAGACAGTGCGATTGGCACAGGACAAAGCAGAGTTTAGGGCTGTTTTACATAGGATTGCTGTGAGTTGAAAGCGACTTGATGGCACATAATAACAACAATTAAAAAACAAAACAACAGACATCTTATCCTATTTCCTAGAGAACTAGAACCTTGTTGCATAAAATGATAATGATCTATTTCTAAGATGGGACAGATTTAGTGCTTCTTCAGTACAAATGCCAGATGGATGAGTATTCCTATGTTTGGGTATTATACATAAGCATTTATACTTAATATGTTGTTGTTATGTGCTGTCAAGTCACCTGCAACTCATAGCGATCCTATTTACAATGGCCCTAAACCCTGCTCGATCCTGTGTCAATCTTATTGTCTCTGACACACCTGCCCCCATTACCCCAGTCACTAAATCAATCCCTCATCTAGGGTCTTCTTCTCCTGGGCTGTCCTTTTATACTTCCAAGCATGACATCCTGCTCCAAGGACTGGTCCTGCCTTGCAATATGTCCAAAGTATGTCATACAAAGTTTCAGAATCCTTGCCTCCAAGGAGCAGCCTGGGCTCACCCTCTACAGGATGAATTTAGTCTCCTAGAATTTCATGGTATATTCAATACTCTTCTCCAGTACCACAGATTAAAGACATCTATTCTCCTTCTATCACACCTAGTCATTGTCCAGCTTTCTGATGCAAAGCAAGTAATTGCAAAGACCATGGCCTGTATCAGCTGCACCTTAGTCTCCAGACTGACATCATTGCTCTTCAGTACTTTGAAGAGGTCTCTGACAGCAGATTATCCCAAAGCAATTTGTCTTTTAATTTCCTGGCTGCTGGTACCAAGAGTGTTGATTGTAGAGCCAGGCAAACGGAAGCTGTTAACAATCTCAATCTTCACCATCTATTATGATGCTGCCAGTCAGCCCAGTGGTGAGTATCTTTGTTTTCTTGATGTTGAGCTTCAATCCATACTGAAGGCTGCAGTCCTTGACCTTCTGAAGCAAGTGATTCAGATCCTCTTTAGTTTCAGCAAGCAAGTTTGTGTCATCTGCTTAACACAGATTGTTGATGAGTCAACCTCCAACCCTGATGTCACATTTCTCTTCACAGAGCTCAGCATCTCTGATAATCTGTTCCGCATGTAGATTGAAAAGATATGGAGATAGGACTTGTCCTTTGAGCGCCCGCTTGCCAATTTTGAATCATGCAGTGTTTCCTTGCTCTGTTCTAATAACTGTCTCCTGGTCCAAGTATAGGTTTCACATAAACACAATTAAATATTCTGGGATTTGCATTCTTCTCAGATTCAGCCACAGTTTATTGTGAGCCACCACAGTCAAATGCTTTTGCATAGTCAATGAAACACAGACATTCCTTGTTACTCTCTGCCCTCAGCCAACATACATCTGACATTAGCTATGATATCCTTAAGTACCATGGCCTCTTCTAAATCCATCCTGCATTTCAGGCAGTTCTCTGTTGATGTGCTGTTCCAGTCATTTTTGGATAATCTTCATCATAATCTTGCTTGCATGTGATATCAGTGATACTGTTCAATAATTTCTGCACTCTGTCAGATCACCCTTATTTGAAATGGGAACAAATAGAGATTTCTTCCAGACAGTTGGCCAGGTGGTTGTCCTCCAGATTTCTTGGCACAACTTGGTGATCACGTCTAGGGCAGCGTCTGTTTCTTGAAATATGTCAATTGGTATGCCATCAATTCCTGGGGCCTTGTTTAATATAAACGAAACAACAAATCTGAAGCAATGAATAGAAATGGCAATAACATATCAAACAAGGGACTGATCTCTCACTTAAAAACTCACTAAAAAAAAGAAATAATCCAATTAAAAATGGACCTAGGATGTGACAATCACTTCATCAAAAGGAAAAAAAAAATCACAAAGAAACGCATTACCATTTGTCATTGATGCAAATCAAACTTCAATGACATATTATCTCATTGAAAATTAAAAATAAAGTTCAAAAAACAAACCAAAACAAAAATTCAGCAAATGCTATGAAGCATCTAAGCCCTTCATATACTGTGGTAGTATTGTAAAACAATATAACCTCTGTGGAAAACTCTTTGGAAATGTCATCCATAGTTTGATGATTACTAGAGGTGGAAGGAGAGAAAAAGATAAATCAATAACTATATATTAGACACGTAGTAACTTGGTGAAGGGAAGATATTGGGAGGAACACATGAGTTTAAGGCAGTATATGCAAATATCATTATAAACATTTTATCACAATAGTTACAACATGAAAGACACAGTTATGAATTACAATTGGCATAAAGCCATTTCTGGAAGGAGCATGCGACCAAGAAACAATGATAATAGAAGAAAAAGATCCAGTTTCACCGAAGGCATTGGCAAAAAAAAAAAAGCCCCAGGAACTGACGGGATACCGAGTGACATGTTTCGACAAACAGGTATAGTCCTCAACATGCATACCAGGCTGTGCCAAGAAACCTGGAAGCAGCTACTTGTCAAACAGACTGGAAAAGATACATATTTATTTCTGTCTCCAAAAACTATGATCCACCAGAATGTAGAAATTATCAAACAACATTATTTTTTTTCTTTTTTTAAAAATTATTATTAAATTTTATTAGTTTTAGTGAACATTTACAGAGATTTTGGGTTTTCATTCATCCATTGTTGCACTGTTTTCTCCACCCTCCTCCCCAGTTCATTCTTCTTCTCCCCCCACCCCACGAAATTCTGTTTTAATTGTCCAATTGCCACAGTGCTTATCGAAGCCAGTTCTGATTAATCTCCTTTGTCAGTGTGTCCTTTGCAATTCCCTATCTCTCCTCACTGAGAGAGACTTCACCCTGATTCATAAGGAAAAGGGGATGGCGTATTCTCTTAGCTACTTCCTGCTGAAAAGGGATGCTGTGGGTTAA
>NW_006399752.1:17986684-17988198 GCF_000299155.1 Elephantulus edwardii
TAATATTCTGAGTAGAGGTTCTAATAGTGGCACAAATCAAGTTACAGAGGGAAGGTGGTTCGTACAAGAAAAGACCTATAGACTAGCACTTTGTCTATTATAGTGTAGAGGTTAGGAACCACAAGATGTAGAGGCTCAGCTATGTCATTTATAGTTCTTAAGTCCTGGAGCAAATTCCATCTACCACTGAGTTATTTTACAACTCAGAAGTTCAAATGCAATGTAGAGGTAAAGTAAGGAACTGCTTATGAGGTTTTCCATCCATTCCAACAACTAAGAAATAGTGAGAAGAGTTGGGACCTCAGAAGGCTTTTTAGGACCAATTAGTAGGCTCTGTGTCCAGGAGAAAACGAATATACTTACCAGTAATGTTAATGCTCACCCACAGCTCTTCTGGGAGGGTCTAAATCGTTGAAGCGTTCTCCTTTGTTTCCAGCTGGGAGCTGGGGCCTGTCAGTCCTGTCTGCCACCAGGACCTGATGTGGGCCACCTTGGCCAAGTGTTCTTCAGAGCCACACTTAAAGCAAGTGAGTGGGAGCTTCCTCTCTACCCCCTTGCCTATCTGTGGCTCTCGTCCAAACAACATTATTACTATCACATGCAAGTAAGACAACATCATTACTATCACATAAAAGTTAAATCAAATATCATTACTATCACATGCAAGCAAAATCTCACTGGAGATCATAAAAAAATGGAATCAATTGTACATCTATAGAGAATTATCAGAAATTCAATCTGGATTCAGAAGATGACATGGCATGATGAATATCATTGCTGATGCCAGATGGATCTTGACTGAAAGCCGAGAACACCAGAAGGATGTTTATTTGTTCTATTGACTATGCAAAGTCACCTTACTGTATGGATCATAATAAATAGTGTTTAACACTGAGAGGAATGGAAGTTCCAGGATGTTTAACTGTGCTATGTAAAACCTATACCTAGATAGAGACACTTTTCTGAACAGAGCAAGGGAAGATTACATGAAATCAAGAAATGTGAATACCAGGAGTGTATTCTTTCTCCATAACTCTTCAATCTGTACGCTGAGCAAATTATTTGAGTGGCTGGATTTTGCATAGAAAAATGTAGCATTGGGATGGAAGGAAGACTCATTGACAGCCTGTCTTATGCAGTTAGCACAATTTTGTTTGCTGAAATCAAGGTGGACTTGCAAAGTTTGCTGCAGATCAATGACTACAGCCTTCGATTTGGATTACATCTCTATTTCAAGAAGACAAAACCCCTCACCAGTGGGCCAATATGCAACATGATGATAGATGGAGATAAGATCGAAGTTGTGAATGATTTCATCTTACTTGGACCCTCAATCAACACCCTAAGTACCACCAGTCAAAAAATCAACAGACTGGTTTCATTGGGGAAATCCGGTGTTAAGGACCTCCAAGTTGCTAAGGAACAACAATATCAGTTTAAAGGCTAAGGTACACCTGATTTAAACCTAATCCACAACATAAACAGTTTTCCCAGTATCCTGGAAAAGCTACAAC
>NW_006399752.1:17989668-17990592 GCF_000299155.1 Elephantulus edwardii
TAGTGCACCAATGAATGAGTGGAAGCCCAAAATCTCTGTAAATGTTTATGAAAATTAATAAAATATAATTTAAAAAAAATAAACCACTATTTAAGCAAGTCTTTCTAATTACTTTATGTACATATGAAAATCAGCATTTGATTGATAAGAATGAATAAGGATGACAAAGGATGAATAGATTCCTTTGATTTCTAATGTGGAAGAGTACAGAATATCTATGTGTAATCCCCTTCCATTCAATTACCTGCCTCTGAAAACCCATTGCAGGGCCAGCTATCGGCCAATGTTGACTCAATGGTACATAACAAGAGTGAAAAGAATAAACAAGTATGTCTTGGTCAAAATGAAACCAGGGAACTCTTGAGAGAGGTAAGTGTGGTGAAAGTTGGTCTCATATACTTTAAGCAGTTGTTAAGGAAATGCATTCATTGGGAAAAGACATCATGCTTGGAAAGGTTGAGAGTCAGATAAAGAGAGAGAAGCCCTCAAAAAGATGGATTGACATAGTGAAAGTTGTAATGGGCTCAAGTATATCAGAAATGTTGGAAATGGCACAGAAGAGAGCAAACTTCAGACCTGTTATTCACAGAAGTGCAATGAATTTTGGTTGATCCAACGGCACCTAATGACAACATTTTAAGTGATTCCTTTATTTGCTAACTCGTTTAAATCATAAAATAACTTATTTTCTTTATTCATTGTACGACATTTTCCTTCTCCCTATCCAACTTATTTTAAGATTAGAAAAGTAAGGCACAGAGAGTGTGGGTAACATGATCATATAAGAGCAAAGGGTAAGGTTTTTTTGTTTCTAGTGGTGTTGTTTTTTGTTTGTTTTTTACTTGTGAATCTTTGGTCTCATATCTGTATTTTTAACGCTTGTTGTTGTTGTTGTTGTTATGTGCCGTCGAGTCGCCTGCGACT
>NW_006399752.1:17992467-17994067 GCF_000299155.1 Elephantulus edwardii
TTCCTGGATGATACCCTTGATATCCTCCCACAACTCATCTGGCCTTCGCTCATTAGTGTTCAAAGCCTCAAACCTGTTCCTGAGATGGTTCTGAAATTCGGGTGGGATAGACTCAAAGTCATATTTTGGTTGCCTTGGATTTGGTTTAATTTTCCTCAGCTTTGGCTTTAATTTTAATGATTAGCATACTAGAATGATAAGTAACATTGTTTACAGAAGATTTATTCACTGTTTCATTTCAACCAGATGCCTTTAATGTTAAACTTATTTTTGGTCTTAGTGTTATGAAGATGATTATAATATGTGTCCTCCTTGCAAGCAAGGATAGTCACACTTCATCTCATACACTTTGGTCATATCGTAAGGAGAGACCAATTTTTGGAGAAGGATCTTATTCTTGGAAGGGTGAAGAGCTGTTGCAAGAGAGGAAGACCCTTGACAAAATGGGTTGACACAGTTACTGTGACAATGAGGGCAGGTATGTTGGACATGGTGAGGATGGCTCAGGATAGAACAAGGTTCAGGGCTGCGGTTTATAGGTCCTCACTGTTGTTGTTAGGTGCCATCGAGTTGTAGACGACTCATAGCGACCCTATGAATGAAAAGCCTGAGCACTGTTCCTACATAGAGTTTCCGGAGGCAAAACATTTTGGAAGTGGATGCCGCTCCTGCTTCCAGGCTTGTTTTAGTTGGGAAGCTCCAGCAAACACTGTCCACCATGGGTAAACATTACCACGTTTGTCACATCAGTGTCCCAGTGTTCAGCATCACAGTAACCATGAGCTATTTCTGTAGAGCAATGCACAGACCAGTGCTATACTACCTAGAAGAATGTTTGACAGGAAAACAATTTGAACCTGTCCCAAGGGCCACAGGCTTGAAGACCATTTGGGCTTAATGCCCCTTCCTGCCTTAAACCCTAGGCCAAGCTTGGCTGTCTGGCCCCTGGAAGCAGAGTAGTCCGTCACGTCAAACACAAGCTTAAAAAAGCACTTGACTCCAAAAGCTGCCACAACACCTGTGCACACAGCACCATGCTCTCTCTGGCAACCAGGTCACAGCAACCTGGGCAGAACAAACCAGGGAGAAAACATGGCCGCCTTCTCTTCCCTCTCCCCTTTTGGGCTTAATGCCCCCTCCTGCCTTAAACCCTAGGCCAAGCCTGGCTGCCTGGCCCCTCGAGGCAGAGTAATCTTTCTCGTCAAGCAAACAGTATGAGTCATGGTTAGCTCAGTGGCACATAGCAACAATATTTACTTTATGCTTGGAAGGGTGGAGATACAGCACAAGAGAGGAAGACTCTGGATGGATGGGATGGATTGACATAATAACTGTGGTAATGGGGGCAGGTATATCGGAGTCAGAATGCCTCAGAATAGGGCAGGCTTCAGAACTATTATACATAGGATCGCTATGAGTCACAGGTAACTTGATGGCATTTAGCAACAACATCAACTTTAGTGGCATGTTCACAAATTATAATTTCATGAAACAAGTACAATAAGTTAAGTTCACTCTGTTAACTCTGGATGCATGAATATGCAACAATGAATGAATAAAAATTTAAATTTTCTGTAAACTTTCATTAAAATCACAATAA
>NW_006399752.1:17994212-18010602 GCF_000299155.1 Elephantulus edwardii
ATATATATATATATATAAATGGTAGCTGTGTAAATGAAAGCTCCAAAAGTGAGCTAATTCATATAAAAGCTGGTTGGTGCCTAGGAATGCTGGGCAAAGAGATAAGCAAAATAGAAAATGCTCCTATTAAGAAATGTCTTATATAACCTAGCGAGAGTTTAAGATGATTTCTTTTTTTTAGTGTCTCCAAAATTCCTGAGGATATGTGCTGTGTTTATTTATTATCTTCATAATTACACAGCAAATTAGAGAGAATGCTAATACTAAAGCTTAATGGAGTGAAAAGAGCACCTGGTATAGAAGGGCATTTTCTGGTGTCCTATATTCTCTGTACATATCTGGTGAGAGCTAAAGAAATCTACATACAACTCCATGGCAGCTACTTTGTGAGTGACACACGCTGAAATACAGAGCTCGCTCCAACTGGCACTTAGGTGGCTCTTGTGACCTGCACTTGGAATAGGCCTTGACCTGAGGCAGTAAAAGCCCTTCCAGAGAGATTGTTGTGAGGGAGCTGCTGAAATGTCACTGCAGCTTCTCTCTCCACTTCACTGCACTTCAGCTATTCCCTAACTGATTTTCTTTGATGGTTAGTTTCAGAATGAGTGCACAGGCTCAACAAATAGGTGATCTGAAACCTACCATTGAAATACATTATTGGAGCTTTAGCTTGAAGATGCCATGGCTTTCATTCTAAGAGTATGCATAGCAGAGAGAGGTAATTACATTTCCCCTTAATGGTTGCTGTGCTTGTCTCAATGTTTGAGGGTGAGCTGTACTGGATGGTTTGACCTCTGCCTACATCACTGGGCATTTGTGTGACTCCTCCAGCTTGAAAAGCCCTCTAGGGACTCAAGTAGAAAGAAGAATAGAAAATGCAATTCTTTTTCAATGCCTTTGGATTGCTTCTGACAAGCAGAGAATCTCTAACAAACACTATTGTTTTCTAAACTGCAATTCTTTGATTTCTTGGTGACATGATAATATAGCAAATTAGAGAAACATTTACATTAAAACTTGAGAGGGAAAAGAGCATCAACAGAATTCAAAAGAATGTGGATTTGAGTTTCGTATCTCCCACTTTTTGTGTTGTATGTGTACTGGGAAAACATTTAATCAACTTCAGTTCTTTTCATCTGTAAAACAATTCCTCTTGCATGCAGATGTTGAGAGAAGAAAATGTTATAATGCTTATGAGAGTGGTTTTAGAACCATGCTGTAGAGGTTTATGTATTTCTATTAGTAATAGAAGCCCTGGTGGCCCAATAGTTAAGTGGTTGGTTACTATTCTAAGAGCTTACAGCTCTAATTCACCTAGTAACTCTATGAGTGCAAAGCCTGGTAATCGTTTCCATAAGGATTACAGCCTAGAAAACCCTATATGTTGACATGAAGCTGAATAAAAGTGGTAAGATTAATGGGAGTACATTCATGAAAATACATATTTGGCAGAGGATACTGCTACGGTATAGAGGTTTTGTAGAGGATAATCCTGCAAATTGATTTCTATGTGATGAAAATGTCCTAGTGGCAAGAAGCTGCTCTGCAATCCCAAAGGTACATGGTTTGAGGCTACCAGCCTCTTCGTGGGAGAAGGATGGACAATCTCCTCTCATGCGATTAACTGCTTCTGAAAACCCTCTGCTATGGGTTGGTTTCTACTGTAGGATATAGAACAATATAATAGAGCATATGGGGATAAAAGTTCTGAATACTTTTAACCATAACTAAACATCCTGTGGGAATAATCATTGGGCTTGAAGAACTGGATGTCTAAGGGGGCATCTAAATCAAAGGCATTATTCTATATTTTATTTTGGTGAGCAGTAAACAAGGCCATAAAATTTTGGAAGTAACATTTGAGATCAAACTATTATACTTTCTTCATCTGAAACAAAGAGGGAAGGAAATCAAAGCCTGAAGGTAATAATTATTCCAGAGAACCAGTAGACAACGTGAATTTCAGCATCTATTATGCTGAGCTCTATTGTACATAAAGATTATCACCACTGGTCCAATTGGCAGCACCATGATGGATAGAGAAGAGATTGATATTGTTATTAGTTACACCTTACTTGGCTCCACAATCGACGCTGTTGGTACTAGCAATCAGGAAATCAAAAGATGAATAGCATTAGGTAAAAATTCAGGGACCATTCCAGAGTACTGAGAAGCAACAATGTCAGTTTAGAGACTAAGGTCTAATGCCTGATCCAGTCCATGGTTTTTATAATTATGTGGAGATGGTGGGGCAGCACCATCTTTAAAAACTTGGATTTTGGCAGGAGGCCTGCAAGGACAGATGAGGGTTGGACCAGGGTTCTTCCCACAGCCATCCCATTGGTCCCTCAGGTCAGGAAGACAAACATATATACCAAATCTATAAGACTGATCAACCTCCCTTGAAAAACTCATGTACCACCGAGGATTAAGTTACTTTGGGTAACAAAGTGGTGTCTGGCCTGATCATGTGGGGCCCCCTTACTCAAACAACAGGGAGATACTAGGCATCTCCACAGAGGTGAGAAGCCATTTCAGAAAGGGAACAATAGACTTCCTCCTTGATTATTCAGGTGCCTCTGTACCCGTCCCTGCATGTATCAGTGTGTGCTTCTCCCCTCCTCACTCATGCGAGCATCTGAGTGTGCACACACCCTACATGCATCTGCTCATGTTCCTGCCCCTACTTCTCCTGGAGCAGTGATGTCAAATAAAAAAACCAGCTACCACCTCAGGCATAAAAAACTCTACCACGTCAATGACCCGAAGGAACAAGGTACTTCACTTGCCCCACAAGTGCAAAGCAAGATATCACCCCCTGCAGAAAGACACAGTAGCAATGGAATTTCTGAAGCCAGAAAGTCTGATGGAACTTTCTGACACAGAATTTAAAAGAACAATGATTGAATATTTTCAATGGATGAAAAACAAACTGGATGAATTATAGGACACAGCAAGCAAAAATCAGGAGGAGCTTAAAGAAACAATCCAAAACAATGCAGATAAAACAAATGAGGCATTAGAGACACTGCAAAAACAAGAAACCATGATGCAAAATATGAGGTCTAAGGTTTCTGATGCTGTCAACATGATGGAGGGGCACACAAACAGAGTTGATGAGATGGAACATGGAATCAGTGAAATAGAAGATAGAATTATCACCACAGATATGATTGAACAGAAAGCAGAATAAAAAAAGAAGGAAACAGAAGAAAACCTAAGAATAATGTGGGATACTATCAAAAGAAATAACATTTGCATCATTGGAATCCCAGAAAAGGAAGAAGCCAAGTAAAAGCACCGAAAAAGTTGTGGAAGAATTACTAGAGGAAAACTTTCCAGGCATAATGAAGAATGAGAGAGTGAACACCATATAGAATAGACCCTAAAACACAAACATCAACCCACATCATTGTCAAATTTGCCAGAACCAAAGATAAGGAGAGAATTCTGAAAGCAGGGAGAGAGAAACAAAGAGTAGCCTCTCAGGGAGAGGAGATAAGACTAACTGCCGATTTCTCAGCAGAAACCATGTGAGTAAGAAGACAATGGAATGGCATATATTGAACACTCAAAGAATACAACTGTAAACTAAGAATACTGTGCCCAGCACAATTGTCCATCAAATATAAAGGCAAGAGTGAGATATTCCCAGAAATACAGAAACTAAGGGAGCTTGTAAAAATAAGACCAGCCTTCCAGGAAACATTGAGAGATGTCCTTCATACAGAGATGCTACAGAAAACAGGATGGACTAAAAGAACTAGCAACAATGCCAAAAAAGAATTGAACAAAATCATAGCAATAAAACCTTACCTATCAATAATCACACTGAATGTGAATGGTTTAAATGCACCACTGAAGAGAAAAAGAGTAGCAGTTTGGATAAAAAACCAAAAATCCATCAATATGTTGTCTACAAGAGACACATCTAAAATATGGAGATAAAGAAAGACTAAAAATAAAAACATGGAGAAAAAATGTACCAAGCACATGGCAACAACAACACCAAAAAAAGCAGGAGGAGAGATACTAATCTCAGATAAAATAAATTTTAATGTAAAAACCATCACAAAGGACAAAGATACTACATAATGTCACTACATAATGTTCAAAGGGTCAGTAGAACAAGAGGACATAACAATATTGAATATCTATGCACCAAATGAAAGATCAACAAAATATATCAAACAAACTAACAAAACTGAAAATCAGGAAAATCTACAACCAGGAGAGGATAAAATAGATGAATGGAAACTTCTAAGATTCAAATCCCTTTACACATCTAAAAAACTTCTCCAGAAGAGTAAAAAGGAAAGCCACAGATTGGGAAAAAATATTTGGTAATGACATGTCAGATAAGGAACTTATGTCTACAATTTATAAAATACTTGAGCACCACAACAATATAAAGATGAATAACCCAATTGAAAATGGGAATAGGATATGAATAGACACTTCACAAAAGAAGACCTTTAGATGGCTAACAAATACATGAAGAAATGCTCAAAATCCCTAGTTCTTAGAGATATGCAAATCAAAACAACTATGAGATATCATCTCACCCCAGTAAGAATAGCAAAATTTAACAGCAGCAAACAACAAATGCTGGCAAGGATGTGGAGAAACTACCTGGAACCCGTATTCACTGTTGGTGACAATGTAAAATGGTGCAACCACTACAGAAAGCTGAATGGTGCTTTCTCAGAAAGTTGCAAATAGAAATACTATTTGACCCAGCCATTCCTCTACTGGGAATATACCCTAAAGAGACCATAACTGTCACCCAGGCAGATATATGCACACCTATGTTTATTGGGGCTTCGTTCACAACAGCAAAGAGTTGGAAACAATGTAAGTGCCCATCAACAAATGAATGGATAGAGAAGCTCTGGTGTTCTTACACAATGGAATACTATACTGCATTGAAAAACAGGCAACTCATGCAATATTATTCAAAATGGGTGACCCTGGAAGACATTATGCTAAGTGAAATATCTCAATCACAAAAGGACAAATACTCCATAGTGCCCTGTTGTAGAATGGCACTGACATCATGGTTAGGGTGAGACTGAGAAAAATTGGATAAATGATGTATACTGCATTGAAACAGATGAGGGAGAGAAGAGTTTAATAGCAATATATTGGGTTTTAAATCAAAATAATGAAAAATACCGGACTTACTGGTCTGTTAGAGACTCTGGTCTTTAGATATCCTTCAAGCCTGAAATTATTCCACCCTCAAAGTCAAATTTCAGCTAAATAATAAACAGCACTGCACAGTCAATTACAACAGTAAGGATGAACATACTCCTTAGTACAATCCAGCACAAGACCAAAACAATAATAGGCAGCAAGGGGCAGGAAAGAAGCACAATTTTCAAAAGGAAACAGGATACCTAATGAGGAAGTTGGATAAATGCTATTACAGTGAGGCAACATAAAGAAAAGAAAGTATAAACTGCTGAATGTTTTGTGAAAAAATATGCTGTGTAAACATTTACCTATTATGTGACAAAAAGTTCAAATAAAATAAATGAACTATGTAGGACAATAAAATTAAAGCATATGCAAGCAAAATGTTGCTGAAGATCATCCTAAAACATCAAGAATAGTACAAGGAACTGCAGATGTTCAAGTGGGGTTTAGAAGAGTCTGCCATGGTGCCAGGGATATCATTGCAGATATCAGATGGATCCGGGCTGAAAGGACAGAGTAGCAGAGGGCTATCTATATATGTATGCATTAGTGTCTACACAAACATCTTTTACTTGTGTGGATCATAACAAACTATGATTAACATTGCGAAAAATAGAGACCACAAAACAGTTAATAGTACTCATGTGAAATCTTTACCTAGAAACTGTTGTCTGACCAGAGCAAGGGAACACTACTTGGTTCAAGAAGAATGTGAGTTAGTCAGGGGTGTATCCTCTCTCTATCATTATTCAAGCTGTATGTTGAGCAAATAATTCATGAAGCTGGACTCTATGAATGTGGCACCAAAATTTTATGGAGGGGCAGTCATCAATAATCTACATTATGATAGAACCGTGCTTGCTGAAATTGAGAAAGGCTTGAAACATTTCCTGCAGAAGATCAAGAACTATAGCTTGTGCTACAGTATAGATTACATCACAACATCAAGAAACACAGAATTTCACCATGGCATCAATAGATAACATCATGATGGAGAAAGGTTTGAAGTTGTCAATGATTCTTGGCACCAAAATAAGGCAATATGGACATGTATTGCATTGGCGAAGTATGCTGTCAAGGACTTCTCCAAAATACTCAAAATACCCCAAGAAATCTGAAGGACAGGTACCTGATCAACTGACTGGAAGAGATCCATATTTATTATCATTCCCAGAAAGGGTGATCATACATCATGTGAAAATTATTGAACAATATCTTTAATATTTCATGCAAGTAAAATCCTGTTGAAGACTGTCCAAAAAACAGCTGGAACACTACATTGACAGAGGACTGCAAGAAATACAAGTTTGGTTTAGAAGAGGTCATGGTCCTAGGGATATCACTGCTGATGTTAGATGGGTCATAGCTAAAAGCAGAGAGTACAAAAAGATCTCCATTTGTGTTTTAATGATTATGTAAAGGTATTTGAGTGTGTGAGTCACAACAAATTTTTATTAACATTGAGAGGAATGGGAATCTCAAAATACTGATTGTGTTCATGTGAAACCTACACCTAGACCAAGAGTCTGTTGTATAAACAGAGCAAGGAAATCCTGTATGATCCAAAATCAAGAAAGGAATACATCAGAAATATATCATTTCTCCATACATTTTCAATCTATATACAAAGCAGGTCACTCACTCTCAGGAGGCTGGAATTTATGAGGGAGAATATAGAATCAGGATCTGAGGAAGACTCATCAACAGCCTGCATTATGCAAATGATACAACTTTGCATGACAAAACTAAGGAGGACTTGAAGCATTTGCTGCAGAAGGTAAAAGATTGTAGCATTTCAACATCAAGAAAAGAAAGATCTTCACCTCCAAGCCAATATTCAGTATCATGATAGATGGAGAAATGATTGAGTATGTGTTATTAAATTCATCTTGCTTGGATATACAATCATTAGTCTTGGTTGTAACAGAAGTCAGGAAATCAAAAGATGAGTTGCTTTAGGAAAGTTTGGTGTCGAGGATCTCTTCAGAGTGTTAAAGAACAAAGATAAGAGTCTAGAGACTAAGAGTCCCTGATCCAAGTCATGATCTTCTCAATTGCTTGTTATGAGCTGGAGAATGACTAAAAATGACAGAAAAATCATTGATTCCTTTGAGTTGTGCTGGAGTATCAAACATATTATGGTCTGCCAAAAGAACAGAGAGGTCTGTCTTGGAGAGTCTAAGACCCCTTTGCTCCTTGTAGGCAAGGACTTTGAAACTGTTTCATATAGTTTGGTCATGTTGTCAGGAGGGACCAATCCTTGGCGAAGGGCATTATGCTTAGAAAGTTAGAGTAAGCTCAGAAGAAGAAGATATTGGATGAGATGGATTGATGCAGTGCCTGTGGTAATGAATGGGCTATGTCAGGGACAATAAGGTTAACTCATAATGGGGCAAAGTTCAGAGTCATTGTTCATAGGGACTCTATGGACTGTAACAGACTCAAGGGCACATAACACAATAACAGAAATGAAGTTGGCTTGAAAAGATCATGTGTCTCATTCAGACATGGTTTTTCCAATTACTCAATGTGCATCTGAGAGTTGGACAATGCGGTGTTGTGAGCTGTGGTGGTAGAGAATAGTACTGAGAGTCCCATGGACGGCCAAAGAACAAATATATAAGTCTTAGAAAAAGTGCAGCCAGGGTGCTTCTTAGAAGCAAAGGCGGTGCAAGTTCATTTTGCGTATTTTGGATATGTTGCCTTGTAAAGGGATATTATACATCTACACCCAACAATAACATATTGGGCAGTTCTACTTTATTATTTGGAATGACCATGAATTGAAAATTGATGCAGTGTCACTTAACATTAATATATTGACAAGATCAATGGTCTTTAATCCCAAGTATTTTTCTCACATTCCAGGTTTTAAGTGTAATGTATCTGTTAGCAATGTCCTAAATGCGTCTTTTAACAGTGACATATGTAACTGTCTCTTATTCCTTTGTCAGTAATCATGGTCCAGAGTTGGTCAAATAATAGAGTGAATAAATACTCTGATTGAAACATGGCAACCTCATCCTGACAGACAAATGGTATGGGGGCATCTGATCACTCTCTCATAGATCCATGCACCAGAAAATGAGAAGCAGTAATGTGTACTGCAGAGAACTGTGTTCAAGATAATAGTATAATAATTTCAAAGCACTTAGCACATGAAACAGCATAATAGATAATAAAAACAGCACCTGTTTTTGATATTATAATATCAACAATCAGAGGCCCTTGTGAATATTGCTTAATTTATTACTAGATACTATGGAGAATCACTACAGGGATTAGAGCCACTTTTGAGTCATTAGTTTGTTAGTATCTTAAAAATTACCTTCATTTTTCCCAATTCCAGGCAAATATGATGCCTAAACTTCCATCTCAAATTGTTTATATACTTTGTTTTCTATAGGAAAAAATGTGAACTTGAAAAGTTAGTTTCAAAATATATGACTTGTATATGGATTGACACAGTGACTGGAATGATAAGGGTAAGTATGTCAGAGTGAGTGAGACTGGCTCAAGAGAGGGCAGGCTTCAGAACTGTTGTATATGGGGTCATTATGGGTCACAGATGACTCGACAGCATGTAACAACAACCAAAGAACACACACACATTGATAGGGTTATCACCTGGTTATTTCTACATTTGGGAAATATCTTTCATCTGCATTTTTCTGTAAAATTATTGTCAGATACTTTTCTAAATCTGAGAATTCAGATTAAGACAGACTAGGAAGAAGAATTGGCCATCCACTTCTGAAATAGCAGGCCATAGAAAACCTTATGTACAATAGAACATACTTAGACTAACAGATAGGGCAACAGAGATGGAGCTTTCGAGTATGAAAATACTAAGGAAGATGAACAGTAGTAAGTAGATGCTAGTGGTTGGAACATGGAATGTGAGAACTTAGATATTGTTAAGGAAGAAATGGATGCATAAATATTGACATACTAAGTGTTGGCGAGATAAGATGGACTGGCATGGGACATTTTGAATCAGATGATCATATGATCTACTATGCTGAAGATGAAAAGATGAGGTAAATGGGGTGGCTTTCATAGTTACAAAAGTGATTTCTAGATATGTCTTGAAATACAATATTGTGATAGGATAATATCCATACATATACAAGGAAGTCCAGTGAATATCACTATCATTCAAATATATGCACCAACAACCAGAGCCAAAAAAGAGGAAATAGAAGATTTCTTCCAACTTTTGCAGATATCAATTAAACATGCAATCAAGATGCTTTAATAATAATAATGGGTGACTGGAATGCAAAGGTTGCAAACAGAGAAGAATAATCAGTAGTTGGAAAGGATGGACTTGGTGACAGAAATGAAGCTGGAGATGGGATGATAGAATTTTGCACAATCAAAGATTTATTCATTGCAAATATATTTTATAAGAAATGTAAATGCAGATTACACACATGGGTTTCACCTGAAACCCATGTATGCATAGGAATCAGATAGATTATATCTGTGGAGAGAACTGCTGGAGAAGCTCTATATCAGCTGTGAAAACTAGGCCAGGTGCTGATTGTGGAACAGACCACCAACTACTCACATGCAAGTTTAAGCTGAAGCTATGGAAAGTGAAGTCAAGTCCACAGGAATCTTAAGTTTATCTCACTTGAAATTCAGAATCATTTCAGGAACAGGTTTGAGGCCTTGAACACTAATGAGCGAAGATCAGATGAGTTGTGGGAAGATATCAAGAATACCATTCAGGGAGAGTGCAAAAGATCGTTGCAAAGACAGAAGAGGAAGAGAAGACCAAAATGGATGTCAGAAGGTACTCTGAATATTGCACTAGAGTTCCGAGAAGCCAAAGCAGGGGGAAGAAATTAAGACATTAAGGAGCTGAACAGAAGATTTCAAAAGACAGTGCAGCAATACAAAGTAAAATAATGAAATATGAAAAGAGCTGGAGTCAGGAAATCAAAGGGTCTGAACTTGCTTAGCATTTCTTAAGCTCAAGGAGCGGAAGAAGAAATTCAAGCCTCCAGTTGAAATATTTAAGTATGCTTTGGGCAGAATATAAAATGATCCAGGAAGTCTTAAAAGAAGATGGAAAGAGTATACAGAGTCATTATAACAAAAGGATTTGGCAGACACAGAAGAATTTCATGAAACAACGTATGAGCACAAGCCTGTGATGATGAAGGAAAAAGTTCAAACTGCTTTGAAAGAATTGGCTAAAGATAAGGTCCCAGGAATTACTGGTATACCAACTGACATATTTCAACTAACAGATGCTGCCCTGGATTTGCTCACCAAGTTGTGCCAAGAAATCCGGAGGACAATCACTTGGCCAATTGACTGGAAGAGATCTCTATTTGTTCGCATTCCAAAGAAAAGTGATCTGACAGAGTGTGAAAATTAGCAAACAATATTATTAATATCACCTGCAAGCAAGATTTTGCTGAAAATTATCCAAAATGACTGGAACAGCACATCAACAAAGAACTACCAGAAGTGCAACCTGAGCTTTGACAGAGCTGTGATAACTGGGATATTGTAGCTAATGTTAGATGGATCTTGGCTTAAAGCAGGAAGTACCAGAGGATTGTCTGTGTGTCATTGATTATGCAAAGGTGTTTGACTTTGTGGATTCCAACAAACTGTGGCTAACTCTGAGAAGAATGGGAATCCCAGAACACTTGATCGTGCTAATGAGAAACCTATACTTGGACCAGGAGGCAGTCGACAGAGCAGAACAAGGAAACACTGCATGGTTCAAAATTGGGAAGGGTGTATGCCAACGATATAGCCTATCTCCATACCTTTTAAATCTTTATGCAGAACAGATTATCCAGGAGGCTGGACTCTATGACAAGAAATGTGGCATCGGGATTGGAGGAAGAATCATCAACAATCTGTGTTATGCAGATGACACAACCTTGCTTGCTGAATCTGAAGAGTACCTGAAGCACTTGCTATGGAAAGTCAGGGACTTCAACCTTCACTATAGATTGAGGCTCAAGATCAAGAAAACAAAGATTCTCACCACTGGGCCAATTGGCAGCATCATAATGGATGGTGAAGAGATTGAGGTTTGCTGTTAGTTTGCTTGACTCCACAATCAGCCACCATCTTGGCACCATCAGCCAGGAAATTAAAATACATATTGTAATGTGGTTAGGGACATTTCTAAACTACTGAAGAGCAACAATGTCAGTCTGGAGACTAAGGTGCACATGATACATTCCATAGTCTTTGCAATCACTTGTTATGCATCAGAGAACTGGACAACTACTAGGGTTGAAAGGAGAATTGATGCTTTTGAGCTGCGGTGTTAGAGAAGCGTATTGAATATAGCATGGACTGCTAAGAGAATGAACACGTTTGTCCTGGAGAGGGTGAAGTCTGCTCCTTGGATGCAAGGATTCTGAAGCTTCATCTGACATAATACAGACATATTGCAAGGAGGGACCAGTTCTTAGAGAAGGATCTCATGTTTGGGAGGGTGGAGGGACAGCAGCAGAGAGGAAAACCATTGATGAGATGGATTGATTCAGTGACTGGGGTAATAGGGGCAGTTGTGTTAGAGACAGTGATATTGGCACACGATAGAGCAGGGTTTAGGGCTGTTTTACATAGGGGTCGCTATGAGTCGCAGGTGACTCGACGACACCTACCACCATCACCACACACACACACACACACTCACAAAGGAGCTCTGGTGGCCTAATGTCAAGAAGCTGCTCTGCAAACCCAAGGGCATATATTTCAAGTTCACCAGCTGCTCTATGGGATAAGGATGAGCAGTATCCTCCTTTGCAATTAACTGCCTCTGAAAATCTCCTAGAGAGTCTGTATCAGTCTGTTCAGACTCTGTGGCTCACAACAACATAGATACATATTGACACACACACACACACACACACACACACACACACACACACACACGTTACATATTGTAGTTATGTTCCTTAGAGTCAACTGTGACCCTTACTTAGCAACCCTATGTGCAGCTGTGCTGAACCCTACGCTGTCTTGAGCCAGTTTCACTGACTCCAATACACTTACCCCATTGATCCAGATACTGTATCAATCCATCTCATCCAATGCCTTCCTCTTCTTCACTGTCCCTCCACCCTTCCAAAAATGATGTCCTTCTCCAATAACAGGTCCTTCCTGGCCAAACGCCCAAAGTATGTCAGACAGAACTTCAAAATCCTAGCATCCAAGGAGAAACTTGGTTTCACTCTCTCATACATGCACTTTTAATATACATTATATATTGCTATTGTGTGCCAGGCAGTCAAAATTGACCCATTGCTGAATCTCCATGAGGTTTCAGAATCTGTTAATTGCAAGGGAAGTGACTGCCAATCCTTCTCCCTTGGAGGGTCTGGTAGACTCAACCTAAGTGTGTTTATGATTGTAGCACAGCTTCTTACCATTAGGCCCCCAGAGCTTCCCCATTACACACACACACACACACACACACACACACACACTTGCTGTTTTGTTGATTCAGAACTGACCCATAGCTAATGTCTGCCCATCCATCGAGTTTCCACAGGCAGTCAATAGCACTAGAAGAGATTGTTCATTCTTTTCCTGAAGAGCAGTTGGTGGATTCTAACCTTATGCTTTCAGGATTGTAGTACAACTTCTTATCACCAGGTCACCAGTGGTCCCTAATCTCCCATTAATTCTCAGAGAATATCACAGAGATTATTATATTTATTGTTAATACTTTTCTATTTCATTTTATTTGGTCAACATTTTACTTATATTGAATTTAAGATAGGTCTTTAACATTTGACTCTGAGGAGTTGAAAGGATTGACATCAGAAGTTTACTTCAAATTCCAAAGCAATGCCACCAGAGTTTTATAGTCTTAATCCAATAAAGAAACCCCTTGTTGTCCTACTTAAATATGTAAATCAAATGAAACAAGTGGGAAATCTTTTGAGAATTGCTTTTCATAACTGACATAAAAACCTTTTTTCTATTTTACCTTCTTTGCACCATAAGCAATACATCACAAGTTGTCACTTCTGAATGTAGTGCTTTCTAGTTAAATTATCCTGATAATATCCAAAGGGAGAAAACTTCAAAGAATAACTTAAAAGGATAGAGTATGTATGAGTCAAATATATTTCATAAAATTATTCACAGGACATTCTTTTGTGAAATCTCAAATGCCACTCTGAATATGTTTGGTCTCTGTCTTCTTTACCTCTCTTTTCCTTGTACTCCTACAAGTCACTAATAATTAGTATTGTTATAATTGTTCTCCCAACTGTTGCTGTTTACAATTTAATATGTTAGACATTGAAAGTAAAATGGATTGTTGTTGTTAGGTGCCATCATGTTAACTGCAAGTCATAGTAACCCTGTGAACAACAGACAGATTTGAACCTTCACCAATACTGTTCATCCTCACCATCTCTGATGTGTTCAGGCCCATTGCTATGTGTCACTTTGTCAATCTTTTTTTTTAAGGATTGTTCTCTTTCTCTGGACCCGCACCTTTAACAGCGTGATATCTTTTTTTAAGGGCTGTCTCTTTCTGATAAGTCAGGACATATATTTATGCATATACACAAAATTTTATAAATATATATGCAAGATGAAGTTTCACCACCCTTGATTCTAAGGGGTATCTTGGTTACATTTTCTCTAAGATGCATTTGTTTGTTCTTTTAGCAATCTATGGATCAAATACTCTAGTAAATATAAGATAAATCCATTTGAGGAAATAAGGATAAACTGCATGTTTAGGGGAAATCATGGAAAGTTTTGTGCTTACTTTACTTTCTGAACACATTGGCATGCTTTAAGAGTTACAACCTATGCTGACTAGATAAATGTGCCCATTCTCTTATCTTAAATTTTAAGAACCGCTTAAGATTAAATCAAATTACTTTAATCAAAGCATTCTAATCCTAACAATTATTACAGCATTAGTATTAAAAAGCTGGTTATATTTTATATGTACAATTAGACCAATAATCAAATGTGAAAATTTCAAAAATTACATTTGATTTGGATCCACATATAATGTCTATGGAAGCAGCAGTCAAGAAATCAAATGACATACTATATTGGAAAACTCAATTCCAAAAGTCTTCATTAAAATATTAAAAGGTAAAGATGTTACTTTGGGGACTAAGGTGCAGGATCTAAGCCAGGGTATTTTCAGTAGCTTCATATGCATGTGAAAATTGAACCATGATTAAGAAAGACAAAAGAACAATGAATTATGGAGTTGCCAAATAGTATTGATTATAACATGGATTTCCAGAAGAATGAACAAGTCTGTTTAGAAGAAGTATATTCAGTGCATTCCTTAGAAGTGAAGATGCCTTTGTCCCAAGTACAATGGACATAATATCAGGAGAAGTAGGAAACCATTACTTAGTAATGGTCATTGATAAAGAGGAATTTTCTGTGAAATGACTGGACACATTGCAGCAACAATTATTTCAAACCTGGTAACAATCGTGTGGAGGGCACAGCACAGGGCAAATTTAATTCTGTCTCTAATGAGTTAAAATTGATGAGGAAACAACACATTAACACACAGCATTTAATAATATACATATATAGTAACAACACTTCTACGCTGAAGGGTTATAGGAGAGACGAGGATATGCAACTAATTCCTTAAGAAGAAATTTTCACTTTTTTTATTTGGACATTTTTAGCGAGTTAAATTTAACCCAAAAGCAGTAAGTTAGGATTTCTTATCTCCTGTTTTTCTTCTTTTTATTTTGCCATAGTTAATAAAGGTTGTGGTCATGAGCAACCTGTCATCTTAGTTTAACTGTCATCAAAGGATGATAAAGGATGACACATTTAACTCTGGTTTCTTAAATGGGTAGCAGCATTGCTCTGTCTTGCTGACCTTGTCACCAGAGTCAGATACTCAGTTATACTGCCCTCGAGTTAATAAATGTACTCCTTATCCTCCTAGCTACTGTTTGGTTAGATTAATAAGAATGAACTGGAGTGGACATACATTTTCCAGAAAGAAATGCTTTGTATGTCTCTTGGATCTCTGTGTGTAAGTCTTTGGACTATCTAGACCTAAGGAGGATCTGTAAAAATCAGCTCAAGGTGAATCAGAGACATAGGGGTAAAGCCCTAAACCATAAAAGATCATAAAAGACAAAGTGGGACCAAACTTAAAGGTTTATCCTATGGTATAAATAGGCTGGCAAGTACAGTGAGAAATGAACAAACAGAGAAGGATAATATTGATGAATGGGACCTTCTAAAGATTAAGTCTCTGTGCCCATCAAAACCTTTTTTCAATAGAGTGCCCAGTAGCAGTGGCAAACTTTTAACAGAACAACATGCAATAAATGTTGGAGAAGATAGAGAGATTCGAACCCTCATAAACTGTTGGTGGGATTGTAAAATGGTACAACCACTCTGAAAAGGAGTTTGGCATTTCCTCAAAGTTGATAAATGATACTTTCTAAAGATTCAATCTCTGTGCTCATAAACAAACAAACAAACAAAAAAACCACAAATCAACCTTTTTCCAATAGGGTGGAAAGAAAACCTACTGACTGGGAACAGACATTTGTCAATACCATCTCAGAGAAGAGTCTCATAACAAAAGTTTATTAGAATGCTACAGGGTGTCCACAAGAAAAAGACTGATAATCCAAATACAAAATGTACAAAAGACATGGATAAATTTTTCTCAGAGGAAGACATACACATAGTAAACAGACACAAGAAAAATAATGCTCAAAATTACTGGAAATAAGAGAGATGTAAATAAAAACCACAATGAGTCTTTGCTCCAGTAGCACTGGTAAAGTTTAGTAGGGCACCAAACAATAAATATTCGAGATGTGGCAGCTCTCATACACTGTTGGTGGGATTGTAAAATGGTACAACTATTCTAGAAGACAGTTTGACATTTCCTCAAAAAGCTGAACATAGAAACTCCATACGACCTAGTTATTCCACTACTAGAAATACACCACAATATAACTAGAACTAAGATACAAAACAGAGGTTTGTACATCAGTGTTCATAGCAGCATTATTAACTGTAGCAAGGACATAGAAACAGCTCAAATATCCCACCACAACTGAGTGGATTGAGAAATTGTGGTTGTTGTTGTTATGTGCCATCGAGTCGCCTGCGACTCATAGCGACCCTATGTACAACAGCCCTAAACTCCGCTCTGTCCTGTGCCAATCACACT
>NW_006399752.1:18011692-18031053 GCF_000299155.1 Elephantulus edwardii
TCAGTAAAATCTTGCTTGCATGTGAAATCAGTGAGATTGTTCTGTAGTTTCCACATTCTGTTGGGTCACCTTTCTTTGGGATAGGAACAAATATCAATCTCTTCCAGTCAGTTGGCCAAGTAGTCGTTCTCCAGATTTCTTGGCACAACTTGGTGAGCACGTCCAGGGCAGCATCTGTTAACTGTGGTATATTCACAAAATTATTACTATACAGCACTCAGGAGCAACGATTTATAAAAATATTACATAACTTGGGAGAGAATAGAGAGCATATGCTAAGTGAACTCAGTCTCATAAGGACTATATTGCATAGGACCATTATTGTAAACAGAAGGATAACTAGTAAAATATGTATGGGAACCCAAGGAAGGAAGTGGTGAGAACAGAGGGGTGAGAATGGATAAGGATGAAACCATAGTTTTCACAGTTTGGTGGGTAGAGGAAGAGGAGGGGAAGGAAATGAAAAGGATTGGGAGGAAAAAAGCAGAGTAATGATGGGCAAGGTCTGATGGTGATTAATTTTATAAAACATAATGCATAAGAATGATTATATGAAATAACATGAATGAGGAATAGTGTGAAACATAATGTATATGAACTTGATAAGCAAACCAATATTTTTTTTAAAAAAGCTGAACATAGAAATTCTATATGACTCAGATATTCCACTAGTAAGAATATACCCCAAGGAAATTAGAACTGAGACACATACAGAAATTTGTACAATGATGTTCATAGCATTATTCACAATCACAAGAACATGAAAACAGCCCAAATTTCTATCAACAAACACATGAATTGAGAAATTGTGGTACATTCCTAATGGAATACAATGCAACATTCAGAAGCAATGATTTGAAAAATACCACATAACACAGGAGAGATTGGAGAGCTTTATGCTGAGTGAACTAACACAATCTCTTAAGGACAGAGACTGCATAAGACCATTATTATAAAAATTAAATGGTAACTAGTAAGATGTGTATGAAAGTCCAAGGGGAAGAAGAGGAAGCAGGCTGAGGGTACAGAAGGGGTGGAAATCATGGCGTTGCAGAGTTGGGTAGGCAGAGGTAGGGGGTAAAGGATTTAGGAAAGATCAAGTGGAGACCTGAAAAGACAGAGTAATGATGGACATAGAACAATGGTGATTAATTTTCTAAGATACAAATTATGAGAATGAACATATAAAACACAAAGCGAGGAAAATATGTGAAACACATGTATACAAATTCTGTATGCAAACCAACATAAATTCTTTTAAAAAAAGTTGACATGTATAATGTGAGGGAATTGAGTGTATGTGCATGTGTGTTTGCGTATGTATATACGCATAGTAATTGTTGTTAGATTGCATTATTTCAGCTCCAACTCATAGCAACTCAATGTAGAACAGATTGAAACCTCGCCCTATCCTGAGCCTTCCTCACAATCTCTTCTGTGCTCAAGTCCTTAATGTCCTGTGCTAATCCATTTTGTAAAAATAGCAAGGATAATGTGGAGACCACTGAGATTGACACTGACCTCCATTAACTCCACAAAAGGGAACTCTCACTGTTAACAACATTCAGCATATAAAATTGATCCATTGGTCAGAAATGGCCCTCCACTCTGCTGCACCTACTCTAATTATTGGGTCAGAATTTTATTCAAACGGCCCCATAGACATTACAGAATCTTTTTCCTCAAAGTTGTAGGGTTTATAACAGAAACAGGTTATGATGTGTGAGAAAAGCAAAGAATATCACACAGTGAAAGTCTAGGTTCAGTAAATATTTCCAAGCCAGAGTCATAGGAATACACAATCCTTAAACAGTTCAGACAACTTCTTACTCAGCAGCAATAAATGGTCTCTCAGTTAATCCAGGCAACATCTCAGTCAACAAGAAGATACTTCTGGTGACGAAATCTCTGGCCCAAAAGGACATTCACTGCTTTCTTTGCTACTTTTTTCCCTGGTGTTTAGTTTCTAAATCAAGGGCTCTGGTTTTGGCTCTGACTCGATGAAACTATGCCTCACCACAGCCACAATAGTCTGGTTAGCTCTCTTATGTTGACCTCACAGCTGTTGATGATGTTGAAGACACCAATCAATGGGTAGCCTCATGTCCGCTGCTGAAGCAGCTTGAGGCTATGCCTCCAGTGAAGCCAAGGGTGCCAGGTGTAGGCACAAAGATTCATTTTACTTACATATTCCCACCTGGCTATGTGGTCCAATCTAAACAATGTATTGGAAACTTATTCTTAAAAAGCCCTCACATTACAAACAATTCTTCTTGAGTCTTCATGTCTTCCATTAGCCTTTGACTTTGTTAGCATATTTTCTTTTCCAATGGCTGGCTCCTTTTGAGAATATTTTGACCAAAATAAGTGAGAGTACATATCAACATCCTAACTTCAAAGGATCAGTCTGGCTGAACTTTTTCCAAACCAGAATTGTTTGTACCTTTGGAAGACCATAATATACTTAACATTCTTTACCAACATCAGAATTCAAAGACATCAATTCTTTGATTTTCCTTCTTCATTGTTCATCTTTCATGTCAATATTACACGACTTTATTTAATCAAGAGGTAAGGGGGAAGGAACATGTGGCTGAGTGTCCTCTTAATGGGTACATCCTCACAGCATTTATCGAGCTTTTCAATAATACGTAAGTAAAAGAAAACATTAAAAACACTCATGAGATTTACACAAGACATCCTGTTTTGACAACAGCCTTTCCCTTTTTAAATGACCTTTTAATTCTTATTAGTAATTTTCAGTTATCAAGAAGATGGTTTCTCTGAAACCTATTACATGTACACATACTTAAAAGGTACCATGTTCTGACCTTACGGGAATATGTTGACATTTACTCACTAACTTGTATCTTTTTTCTGTTGAACAATTCAAGATTATTTTCCTTGTTTTTTCACAACATGCACTTAATAGAGTTGTTTTTTTCTTTAAAAGAATTTTCTCTGATTACATTCTCTTGATCCAAGCAACCTCTGATTTCATTAGCTTAACCCCCACATTTCTCCCCCCCCCCTTTTTTTTTCTTAGATAGGGACCACATTGAGATGAAAAATAGTTTTATTTTTAACTTGGATCCATTCTGTGTGATTTTCTAGAGGTTTTCTAGGAGGGACTACTCCCATTCACACAGTGTTATTAGTAGACAAAGGAAGCTTTGGTTCTTACTAGGTGAAAGGCCTAAATAAAGATAAAGAAATAAAATGAGTTTAATAGTTATCGACACGTACTGGAGGAAATAAGGAAATAATTGTAAGAAACACCAGATCAGTGCAAGCAGTTATAATTGATAGATAGGATTATGAGGGGAGCCAATTATTTCCATGAATTATTAATTAAGATATCAAGCTTTTTAAACTGATCACAGTTGGGAGATTCTGCCAAACCAGTAGGCCTGGTTCTTAGGATAGTGTAAGGAGTTATTCAGAGAAACTGCGTTGGAGGCTCTGGGGTCTTGTCCGGAAGAAGACATTTGTCTTTCATGTGATCCTACCAGTTCACAGTAAATCTTAGTCCTTTTGATTGGCAGCCACCCTGGTCCTGAGAGGGTAAGAACACAAGTCTTATATCCTAGCTTAATACTCGAAAAGGTTCTTCTTAAGAACAATGAGGTAATCGTTTTATCCAGACTCTTTTGCCTTCAGTACACATAAGTGAGTTGCTATAATGTATTTGGGAATGTTTATTCTTGTTTATGAAGATTTAAAAAATTTAAGGTATAAAGAACTTTGTTTAACCTGTCTTTAGGAAAGAATATCTCATTCTCTCCCCTTTTTTGTTTTTCAATATCATTTTTAGAGATTGATGTTGGCTTTTTAGATTTGTTTGTCTTGTGGGATTAAAAGGAAACCTAGCAACAGGATATATTTCATGTACTATAAAATTGTTTAAATTTAGTGGCTGTATAGCAAAGTCCATTTTTTTTTTCATTTGTTGTGGATATCTCACATGTGGAAATGCTTCTAATAAATGAGAAACAACATGTTTAGAAGTTTCTCCTCCCAAAGCAGTGGCAGGTATAAAAACCAGAAAATGTATCTATAGAGACACGAACATATTTGAGTTTGCCAAATTAAGGAATGTGAGAAACATCCATTTCTCAAATTTGATTAGGTCCCAACTCTAGAGGACTTACTCCAGAAGGATAAATGTATGTCTTGAATGGATTGACATGTGGAACAAGCACAAATAATTTGTCAAGTTTACACCAAAGTAATAGAAAGTTTTAACGTAGGAAATGAGTATTTTGATGAACGTATTGATGACAGGCTAGAGCATATAGAGTATCAACAGGAAAAGCTACCATTTGGTCATCTCACTTATTTCCTTTAGGAAGTGGGCCTGTTAATTGAGAGTGAGAACTAATATGAATAATCAAAATAGGACGACACCATTCATCTAAGAATTGATGAACCGAAATTAATTGATGCAATAGCAATTGATTAGAAGTATTCTTATTGCATATAGTTTTAACATTTTGTAAGGAGTAGACCACATATTTGAATCTACTATAAAACTAATAGATTGATTAGGAAAAGTTTGCCAAGCTAAAACAAGAGTGCTTAATTCAGCTTGCTGTGTGGAATTAGATCTGGAATACCATATGTCTGTTTTGTTTGCTTTTTAATAATCCCTGCTTTATTTGATTATCCAGAGCCATTTATAAATATAATAAGGACATCTGTAAGTGGATGATTTTTAACTTTGGAAGGTCAAAAGAGAGACTCTTGATTTAAGAACTGAAGAAGTTCATCAGAAGGCAAGAGAGAAGCTTATTATAAAAAAAAATCTGCTAAAGCAATTTGTTATGACATCTTCTGTTGGAAAACGAAATTTGAAATTTTTAATCATTTTTTTGTTTAGTCATGTTGAGCTATGAGGTGTGTTCATGATAAAATAACCAATAGGAAACATTTTTACAAATTGAGAAAGTTGAAGCTTTTCTTGAAGGGCGGTATTTTTATGTTTATCTTTTAAAGAGTTTCAGTTGTTAGAAATTGAGAGTTAAATTGGGGATTTTCTTTTAGGAGATTAAGTAAATGTGCTGTTTGATAAGTAGGAATTCTTAGAGTAAAATACTTTTGCAATTCATTCTCACTCACACTTCTTTTAAGTTCTTGAAATACTTGAAAAGGTAAGGTTTTATTTGGGATTGCGCAGAGGGCTGCCGCCTTTGTTCTATTATAGGAAAGACAAAGGCTTCCCCTAATTAAGCCTTCTTGTAGGTAAGCTGGCAGAGGGGGGAGAGGAGAGTCAGTTATTACAGGGTAACTGGTAAACTCAGGTGGTGGTGGAGGAAAGTTATCCTTGGCCTTTTTTTCCTCTGCTAAAGAAGGTGTTTTTGTTAACATGTAGTGGACATAAAGCAGTTTTGACAAGACTTCGAGTGGTATGACACTAATAGGAACACTTCTTTCTTCTTCAAAATTCCTTTTTCATTTCCTACCAGCATGTTCCCAAAGTTCTACATCTACGTGTCCTGTATCTGGAAACTTGGAGCAACGGTCATGAACACAAACCAGCAGCTTTTGAAGTGCTTTAGGTTCTCCCATGCAAGGGGCAGATTTGAAGAGCTCTTGAAGAGTCTTAATATATATTTTCTGGTTTTTAGTCATCTCTCGCCCCATCTTAAAAAAATCTCCTTATGAATAATTAGCTACGTGTGGTGGTGTTTGCTGTAACTGTCTCTTATGAGGATGAAGAAGTCTGGACTGCTTCATTTTTTGTCCTGTGTGGTTCTGATTGCTGTTTCACCTGGCCCAGAGGATGTACTTCTCTGACCAGGAGAAAAGTTCCAGGCACTGGAATGAATTACACAAGGCTTTAATTAGGCGACGGGTAAGGGGAGAGAAACTCGTGGCCCAGAATACTTGCACATCCTCATACTCATAGCTTTTATTGAGAAGTTTTTCAACACATGAGAAAAAAGCTATTTGTTACAATGTCCTTTCCCTTTTTTTTTACTACATTGTTATTAGAAATTTTGAGTTAGCAAGAAAATGTTTGCTCTGAAACATTACATACACACATACTTATGAGGCATAATGTTCTGACCTTACAGGAACATGTTGAAATCTACTCCCTAAACTACACCTTTGTTATGTTGATCATTTACTTAAGATTTTCTTTGTTTTTTCACAATGTGCACTTAATAGAGTTTTCTCTTTTAACAGAGTTTTCTCTGATTACGTTTTCTCCTCACTCAACCTCTGATTTATTTAGCTTAGCCTCTAAACATGATTATAAAGCAACTGGAAATACCATGGCTTTTCTGAGGAACATTTTCATTTTTAAACTTACATCCTTACTTATTAGCACTTAAAAGACACCCTTGGATGTAGATTTACCCCAAGCAACACTTCATTTGATTTTTTATGGTTGCTTCTCCAGATGTTGATTGCAGATCCAAAGAAAATGGAATTCTTGATAACTTTAATCTCTCTTTATCATGATGTTTCTTATTGGGCCAATAATGTGGATTTTTGTTTTTTTGATGTTGAGACATACTCCATACACTAAGTCTATGCGGAAGGCTACAGGCTGAACTGCTTTACTAAGTTTTAGTAAGTTAAACATACACATTTACATGTATTTCAAAGAAAGGTTTATATCCATAATACACACAATTTTATAATACATATATACTGCACACATTAAATGTTTTAGATATTTGAGGTACATGTACTCTTAAACCCATCAATAGAGATATGTTGCATGCATATTGATTGTATCAGATCATGAGGCTAGCACAGGGAAGGAAACATTTTAGTTTTATTGTTCATAGGGTTGCTTTGAGTCATAGTTCATTTGATGACATCTTAAAATAACAGCAACAATATAACATACTGCTATAAAGTGTCCCAGGCCAGCACAAACTGTTAAGTGCTTGACCACTAATCACTGTTGTTGTTGTTATGTGCCATCAGCACACACTAATCACTACCTAGGTTTTTCCAATCAATAGAGAGATTAAGATTGTTAACAATTTCAACTTGCTCGGCTCCACAATCCACACTCTTGGCACCAGCTGTCAGAAAATCAAGAGACAAATTGCATTAGCAAAATCTGCTGTGAGGGACCTCTCCAAAGTGCTAAAGAGCAATGATGTCAGTCTAGAGACTATGATGTGCCTGATTCAGGCCATGGCCATTGTAATTACTTGATATGCATCAGGAATTTTGACAGTGATTAAAGATAACATGAGAAGAATTGATGCCTTTCAGTTACGGTGCTGGAGAAGAATATTGGATATACCATGTACCACCAAGGGGATCAAACAGGTCTTTTGTGGAGAAGGTGAACCCAAATGTCTCATTGGAGGTAAGGATTTTGAAGCTCCATCTGACATACTTTGAGCCAGGGACCTGTTCTTGGAAAAGGACACAATACTCAGAAGAGTAAAGTAATAGTGCAGGAGAGAAAGACCATGGATGAGATGGACTGACACAATAACTGGGGTAATGGGGTTAAGTGTGTTGAAGATAGTGAGACTGGCTCAGAATAGGGTAGAGTTCAGAGCTATGGTACATAGGGTTGCTATGAGTCACAGGCTAGTTGATGTCACATAACAGCAACAACAATAACATCATGATGTTTCTTGTTGGTTTAGCAGTTAGAATTTTTGTTTTCTTGATATTGAGATACAATAGATACTTAAGGTTATAGTCTTTAATTTTCTGCAACAAATGCTTTAAGTCCTCCTCACTATAAGTGAGGTTATGCCATCCACACAATGGAAATTGATTCTTCTGCCACTTTTACTTCATAGAGTCCAAATTGTCAAATAATTTACACAGCATTCAGATTGAAAACACACACACACACACACACACACACACACACACACACACATAATGATGTCGCCTACAACTTATAGTACATTGTTTTAATGTTAGGTTTTATCTTATTTAATCTATTTTATATTTGTTGCAACAATCTTGTTATTCATAGCAATCATGTGTAACACTTATTTTTATTGAACACAATCCTTAATTGAAAAATGATGAATGGTAGCAAATACAGTCATATTTCATTTTTCAAAGGATATAATTCAAATCTTTGAAAGCGTATATGAGAAAAGAAAGTAACAAACAATGTAATCACACATAAATTGTGGATAGGTCCGATTTTGGAAGAATACTAAGGTTTCAAGAAATAAGAAACAGGAGAATTATAAGGTTTTGATAGCCTGAAAGAGAAAAAGGAGAAGTCCAAGTATATGGGTGTATCTAAACAAATATACTAAATGGACGAATTAGGTAAGTAGGTAAACAAGATTGTTGTTGTTGATTGCCTTTGAGTTGAACATGACTCATAGCAACCCTATGAACAAAAGGCCCTTCTACAACTATTGACATTTATAAAAGTTCATAGCTTCCAGAGGCATTTATTTTGAAAATGGATGCCACTCCAAAAGATATAAAAGTGTGCATAGAGTTCAATGAGATGTATTAGATCAGAAAGAAATGGATTTCAGGACCAAAAGATAAACAATCTTATATTCTATGCTAAAGAAGATTGATTTTTCTTTTTTTAGACAATAAAAAGATACTCATAACAGCTTTTGAAAACTTAAACTTTTTTTATTTTTTTTAAAGTGAAACCATATAAAATGGCATCCAAATCCTAAGCAACATGCCTCTGGAAACTCTATAAACCTAGAGAAATGACGATAGTTATAGAACAGGGTTCACATCTTTTGTTCATAGAATCACTATGAATCATGCTCTACTCAGCGGCAATCAACAACAGCAAATGCCTAATGTATTTTAAGAAGGTACATAATGTCCTTGTGAATACTTGAAGAGTGAGGAGCTTGAGGGTAGTGAGACATTCACTCTAAGAGATGTAGTAGAATGCAGAGCAGGGGGCAAATGGAAATGACAGCGGAAGCTGCAGAGTGGCTGGGCATAATAGCAACTCAGTGAGTAATGGCTAAATGCATGTCTGCATCAACAATTACTGAATGCATGCTTGCATCAAAAATTAAACTTGATAGAAAAACAATAACAAAACACTAGAACATTCTGACACATTGAGACCCTCAGACAAGTTTCTGAAACGAAATCTTCATGGGAGGAGACTGTTTCTCCAGCAAAGTGGCTGGGGGATTCCAGCTGCTGACTTTGTGATGAGTGCATCACTGTGCACTACTCCATCAGAGCTTCTTAAATTAGGTATAACTCACTCTCTCAACGGAGACGTGTAAATATAAATTTTAGGCATTATTGCTATAGCTACGTATGAGATGGTGAAACAATCAATATAGTTAAAAAAATCAACCACGGGAGTATAAATTTCTAGGCTAAGAGAGCTTGTTTTTGTGAGGTGCTTTCAAATTGGCTTTGACTCATAATAATCCCTCATATAAAACAGAACAAAACCTTGACTGATTCTGTGCCATCCTCACAATTTCTGTGCTTAAGCTCATTGTAGTCATTGTTTCTGTCTATCTTGTTGACAGTCTTCCTCTCTTTCCCTGACTCACTACATTTTCAGGCATGATGTCCTTTCCAAGAGACTGACAACTCAAGATAACTGGCAAAATTAAGTACCCTTATTTCTAAGGAGCACTCTGGATAAGCCTCTTCCAAGATAGTTTTATTTGGGTTGTGGGCTTGTTTCGGGTTCCTTGTGTAGTCAGTATTACTTGGAAATACCACCTTTCAAAGGCTCAGCTTTTCTTGGTCTTCCTTATCATTTTTCATCTTTCACATGATTGCATATGAAGCAACTAAGAATGTCACGGCTTGAGTCAAACTAATCTTAGTCTTTAAAGCCACATCCTTCTCTTTAAAGCTTTAAGGACATCCTTGACATCAGATTTTTGTAATATAATGCATTCTTTTACTTGTTAACTACTGCATCTATGGATGTTGATTGTGAACATAAATAAAATGCAACAACATAAAACCATTCCCTATGAGGTCAGACATACCTTCCATTTTCCCATGTCTACTTCTACTAATTCCAACACCAATCATCCTGCTCTGCTCCTGGGTCCAAATTTCATTTCAGTGTTCACAGTGATCTCACAGAATCTGTTATGGGGTTTATTAGGAAAGTTAGTAGGTTATAATGTAGGCTGACAAAAGGATACAGTTCTTTAGTCCAAAAGTCTCTTAAGTGTACTTGCACGTCCTTTGACCTTTGCTCTCATGGGGTGTTGTTATTATTCATAAGTACTGTTGAGTTAAGTAAGGCTCAAAACATTACTATAAACAAAGGCTCTGAATCCTGTCCTATCCTGTGCCAGCCTTGTCCCCATTGCAGAAGTCACTGTGTCAATCCAGCTCTAAGGATCTTCCTCTCTTTCAATGACCTTCCACCTTTTCAAGCATGCTATCCCTTTCCAAAGGCCTCTTGTAGCAACATATTCAAAATATGTGAGAGGAAGATCCACTTCCTTGTCTCTAAAGGGGCACTCTAGTTGCACTTTATTTTGCAAATCAATCTCTCTCTCTCTCCCTCTCTCTCCTCTCCCACCCCCCTTTTGGCAATCCATGGGACATTAAGTATTATTCTTCAAAACCACAACTCAAAGATGTTCATTCTTCTGTTTTCTTTATCCATTGTCCAGCTCTCAAAAGCATAGCAAGTGATTGAAAAGACTATGTCCTGAATCAGAGCATCTCCGTATTTAAACTGGCATCATTGCTTCTCAGTAATTTGAAGCGGTCCCTGACAGTGAACTTGCCCAATGCAATACATCTCCTGATTTTCCTGCTGGTACCCAGTGAGTTGATTGCAGATCCAGGTAAAATGTAATCATAGACAATTTCAATCAAAGGCGTAGGTCATTGTTAAAAAGTCTTCTTAGTCTCGTCAATGACCAAGCTCTATGGGACAAATCAGCTGTGAGCAGCCTCATGTGAGTTTCTGCTGAGGCTGCTATTGCTCTCGTGTAGATCCCAGTCTGACTGGCACGTGAATCTCTGTCCCTGAAGGACATGTACTGCACTGTCCACTTCTTCCTTGCTTCTAGGGAGAGTCCCACGTTTTCTGCAGAATGTGTTCTAATTAAAATTGTGAGATAGAAAAAATCAATACCCTTATTTTCATGTTCCCACCCACTAATGTGGTAAAATCAAAGTAAGAATCTAGGAAAGCCGTTTGAACAATAAATTCATGACATCACACTTCACATCTATTCTTTTTTAATGGTTTCTGGTATGATTCACTATTTTGGCTACAAAATCGGTTAGTATTGCAACTGGAGGCTTTATTCTCCTCTTCAGTTCCATATACTTGCGAAATGCTGAGCATGTTCTTCCTATTTGATTTTCTTGCTCCAGGTCTTAGCACATTTTGTTATAACACTTTGGCTTCATTAGGTACTCTTTGAAATCTGTTGAGTGCACATAATCATTTCTTCTTTCAATTTGTCTACACTCTAGAGAAAGTTTCACAGGGTTTTTTCCCCCCTCACATCAACTTTAATATTTTCTTTCACTTTAGTTATTGTTTCCTTCATGTTTGATGTTCTTGGTGTAATTTCACAAGTCATTGAGCATTCAGTTATTAGTGGTATATTATCAAAGTTGTCCCTGAGATGGGTTCTAAACGCAAGTGTGATATACTCAGTATTTGAAATTGGTTCTTATGAACTCTTCAGTGTATTTCTTAGCTTCACTTTGAACTCATATGAACACTGCATGACCTGTTCCATAATTGGCCCTTGATCTTGTTTTAACATATGATGAGTGTCCCAAGTGCCTCTTTCATTTGACTCATGTATTCTACTAGGGAAGATTCACTTGTATATTTGCCATTCATTTTTTTTTTTAAATTCGCAATGACTAAATCATTGGTATTAAAAAATTTTGTCATGAGATCTTTAAAATAATTTCTCACCAAGGTCATACTTTCCAACTCTGAATCCTTATTTCCAATTTTTGCATCTAATTAATAGTCGTTCTTAATGCATTATGGCCATGCTGGATAGATTTCAGACTGCACATGCTGGTTTGTTGTTGAATGCCATCCAGTCGGTATTGACTGCTAGCAGACCCTTGAGAGGGTTTCCACAGGCTGTAAATCACATGTGAGGACATTGCCCATCTTGCTCTTGCAGAGCAGCTGTTGGATTTGTAGCGTCTGCCTTTCGGTTGGCACTGCAATTCCTTACCTACTTGGCCACCAGAGCTCCCTGCTGATGTTGGTAGAAATTTTCCATTTATTTTGCTTTAGTGGCTGATGCATAAATGTTAATAATAGTATTATTAAATATTCCTCATATGCTTATGGATAGTATCATATCATTGACAGTATTATATTATAGGTCAAGATACATCCTGAAATGGTCTTCCTGACCATGAGTGGGATGCCATTCTTTTTCAGTTTGTCATCACCAGCATAGTAGACTATGTGGTCTTCAGCTCAATAATGCCTTGGATATTTATTTTTCAGTACATCATCGACTCGACAGCACATAACAACAACATTTCATTTTTAACAACTTCCAATTTTCCTAGATTCATATTTTGTGCCTTCTGTTTTCCAGTTATCAGTGGATGCTTGCAGCTGTTGCTCCTCCTTTTGAAGAGCAACAAATCAGAAAATGAAGATATTTCACTAGGTGAAAGCTTTACTCAATCTGTGTAATTAAGGTAGACCCTACTTTGAGGAAGTATCCCTTTCCAAGTAGTAGTTTGAATCTTTCTTAACTGATTGTTTCATCATCTGGTAGTTAGTTATTTGCAGGATTTGTCAAGGGCCTGTTATTTCATAAGTGAATGTTCTATCCTGCTTTCTCATCTTCTCAGTCTTAAAGCTCTGCCGGGTCCTGTCTACTGTGGGTATTAGCTTCTGCCGTCCAGTAACACAGGAAACCACACAAGATGAACTAACAGATGAAAGCTATCATCAAAGAGGTAAAATCCTCGCTGCCTGGAGGAATCATGGAATCTTTGTCAGAAATTGGTGGGGAAAAAATGAACTTAGAATATCAGGCAATAAAAGAAGGCATGATGAGCCATAAACTAGAAAACGATGTTGTGCGACAGAGCAAGGTGTCCAGAGATGAGCAGGATCCAGAACTGTATTTCCACGCAAAGAAATGTGTTTTCATCTATTACCAAGTTGATGGTTTTCTTGGGTGAGTTAAATATGCTAATTTCTGAAATTAAGGATAGTCTGGTGACCTCTTGGGTAAGGAATCCAAAAGTGATACTACTCTGATAGTTACACCAGAGAATGATGGGCACTTTTCTCCCACGTCATTTACGACCTCTGAAAACCCACTAGAGAGGCAGCTTTGAATCAGTTCTGTCTTAGAGATGAGAGTTTTTTTTAGTAATTTCTTAAATTTAGAAGATGCCATAATGCATGACACAAATTTCCTAAACAGCTGTGTTAGTACATAATAGTGGTGCTACCCACTACGCCATCTTGTAACAGTATTTGACAATAGAATAATTGCATATTTTTTTCTTTCTAATGTACACATTTTCTTTGAAAAGCAATATGGCTATCTATTACTAACTTACAGATTTAAGAAGCTACCTCATTTGGCATATGGATAACAGCAGCTTTTACTACTTTAGTTTTCCTAATCTGTTTTCTTCTGCCTTCTTCCTAGAGATAACTATCATTACCCTGAAGACATGTTTGAAAAATTCTGTACTAGTTCTATTGTCCTTGTTCTGGAATTAGCTATTCATGTTACTGATGGTAGGTCCCCGCAGAACCTCCTTGCATTGGTCAATCATAGTATGTTGTTGATCTAGTCTGTAGCCTGTTGAGATGTTAAACAAAAGACTCTGCATCTTTGATGGCTTAAAATTACCAGAAGGTCTGTAGGAGAAAGATGAGCAGTCTCCCCTTGAAGAATCTATAGCCTTTGAAACCAGAGGAAGGAGGAAGGATTACTATAAGTAGGAATCAACTTGATGGCAGTAAATTTTGAGTTTTGGGAGATCTTAGAATGAAATGGGATGGACACTTTTACTCATTAGAAAACTTTTATCAACTTAGTTCTTCGTTTTGCTGTATGAATGAACAGATATTTATGTTGCATTACGTAGAGTTCTTTGGAGGGCAATAGAGGATTAAATCTATTATGAAGCTGTTAAAATAATTTCACATTAATATGTCCATGCAAACTGATCTAAATTTAATTTCATCTAGAGCCTGAAAGATATAATTTAGATAAGTTCTCTACATCTTAACTACTCTTTCAGAAAAATAAAGAAATAAAACAAGTTTGGAATTATTTGCAATATATTATTTTATATTAAAGTACCTCAAGTTCAAAGACAGAGTACATTAACTTTAGGGAAGTGTTCTGATTAGGATTAGCCTTATGGTTATTCTATTTGAATTACATCTTGGCTTCCTGGAAGGAGTCTGAGAGGCACAGGTATTTAAATGAGGAAAGACTGCTGTCCTTTGTGCAAACCTTCAGAATGAAGAGCAAGAGGTTTTTATATAATCATTTGTATCTGTAAATAAAAAGAATCTTTATGTAATTCCTTTATATTTGAGAAGGTCTTCACTAGTCTATGTTCATAGTCTATTTCTAAACATAATTTTTAATCTAGAGTTCACACATTTATGAACACAGACTTGGACAACCTAGTTTGTCAATGTGATTGCTTCTCACCTCTCCTCTTGGTGATTAATTTTTTTCTCTGTTGTCCTAGGTCTTCAGCATGATATTTGCTTTAATTTAACCTTAGTTACCAGTTTTGCTTTTTAATCAGGCTTTGCCATCGATTGGCTCCTCATTGAATTCATCTTTCCATCAAGTGGTATAGTAGAGGAGGCACATAAATTTTGCCCTGAAGAATTACTGATCCAGAAAAAATTAGTTCTGTTCCATACTGATTGTTCTTGTGTACCATCAAGTGGGAACTGACCCAGAGCTGATCCCTCAGCAAGTCTTCAGAGGCAGTACATTGCATAGGAAACGAATGTCTATACATCTCCAGACAAAATCAGCAATTATGGAATCATTCAATCCTGAGCCTTCACAGACAAGTGACAAGAGGTTGAAAGCATCTGAAATGTGCTTCATAATGATTAATATATTGTTCTGTAGTGGGAAATTTAAAATTACTAGATCATTAATTTCCTAACTTTGTTATTGTTGTTATGTGCCATCCAGTTGCCTGCAACTCATAGTGACCACATGCACAGCATCTCTGAAACCTGCCTTATCCTGAGTCAGTCTCACTAGCTTCAAAGCAACTAACCCCCTCACCCACCTTGCTGCATCAATCCATCTCATCCAGGGTATTCCTCTTTTGTGCTGTCACTATACCCTTCCAAGCATGAGGTCTTTCTCCAAGGAAAGGTCCTTCTTGTCTATGTGCCTAAAGTATGTAAGATGGGGCTTAAAAATCCTGGCTTCCAAGGAGAAACTTGGTTTTATCCTCTCCAAGACAGACCTGTTTGGGGCCAACCCTGGTATGTTCAATATTCTTCTTTAGCACCACTGCTCAAAGGCACTGATTATTCTTCTGTAATCCTTAGTCAGTGTTCAATTCTCTGACACATAGCAATTAATTGCAAAGACCATGGCATGAATAAGGTATACCGTAGTCTCTAGACTGACATCATTACTCTTTAGGACTTTTGAGAGGTCCCTGACAGTTGATGTACCCAATGCAATGTCTTTTGATTTCCTGACTGCTGGTGCCAAGAGTACTGATTGTGTAGCCAAGCAAGCTGGCATTGTTATCAATTTCAATCTTTATCAATCATGGTACTTCGGATTGGTCCGGTGGTGAGAATCTTTGTTTTCTTGATGTTGAACTTCAGACCATATTGAAGACTATAGTCCTTGACCTTCTGTAGCAAATGCTTCAGGCCCTCCTCAGTTTCAGTAAACAAGGGTGTGTCATCTGTATAAAGCAAGTCTTTTTCCCATTCTGATGCCACATTCCTTCTTATTAAGTCCAATCTTCCAAAAGATCTGTTGCACATACAAATTGAAAAAGTATGAATAAGATGCATCCCTGTCATACAAATTTCCCAATTTTGAACCATGTAGTGTTTTCTTACTCTAATCTGACAATGGCTTCCTGGTCCAAGTATAGGCTTATCACAATCACAATCAAGAGTTCTGGGATTCCCATTCATCTCAAAGTTAGTCACAGTTTGTTGTGACATACAAGGTCAAATGCCTTTGCATATTCAATAAAACACAGATAAACTTAGTTAGATTCCTTATTTGAAAAAAAATTATTGTGTTTAGGCTCTCCAGTTTCTTCAATCCCTTATGAAAACCCAACTCTACAATAAATAAACATAGGTATGCTCCTTTGATATTAGATTGCATCATGTGGATAAATTCTGAACTATGTATCACAAATAATAAAATATCTTTCAGAGATCTTAATCTTGCTTCATGATATGGTATGCAGGTTCATACACAGATAGGGAAAGAAATACTTTTATTCAGTTACACAAATGAACACTTTAAAAACAGCTTAGCTTTTTTTTCTTCTTTAATTCTTAGAAAAAAATGGTCTGAGTTTCCCCAAATACTGAGATTTTGTAAACTTCTATTGAAATGAAAGATCTGATACTCAGTTTTATTTGTCAATATTTTCTGCATAACATTTTTTCTTCTATTACCACTAGTCAAATTGCTAAAAGTATTTACATTACTTTACACTGAAATTGTTTGTAAGGCAAGTATTTATTTTCTGAAAGCATATAGATAGGCTGTTCACAAAATTAATATATTGCATTATTAACTATGGAATCAAACAACCGTTTTAAGGTTTTGTAAGAGGTTTTAAAATGTTACTGCATTTCATGTTCATTCTTCATTTATTTTGTTCTGTCAGTCAGTTTTCACATATTTGTCAATAAAACCCTGAAAACAGAATATGTGTTCTTTGATCAACGTCAAAATAAAATAGGCTGAGAAAACATCTACCTTCTAAGCTAAGTCTGTGTATAAACAAAGAAATCTGATAGTTGATATGGAATTATTGTTAAGTGCTGTTGAATCAAATATGACTCATAGCAATTTTATGAACAACAGATCTGATCCCTGTCCTATTCTGTGCCATCCTCATCTTCACTGACACTCTGAAGCACATTGCTACAATCTCTGTGTCAATCTTGGCTGAGGGTCTTCTTCTCTTTCACAACCCACACCTTTCCAAACATGATATCTCTCTCCAAGGAATAGCATCTCCTGGCAACATGCCCAAAGAATGTGAGAGGAAGCTTTACCATCTTTACTTCCTAGGAGAACTCTGGCTGCATCTTCTCCAAGACCTATCTGTTTGTCCTTTTGGCAGTTCATGGGATTGTTGGTATGCTTCTCCAACACCACAGTACACAGGCATCAATTCTTCATCTGGCATCCTTATTCCTTTTCAAGTTCTCAGATACATTAACAAGTGACTGAAAGCACCATGGCCTGAAGGAGGCACATCTTAGTCCCCAAACTGACATCATTGCACCACAATAATTTAGAAAAGTCCTTGACTATAGACTTTCTCAGTGCAATAAGTCTCCTGATCTCCTGTCCATTGGTGCCAAGTGTATTAATTTTGGATCTAAGATGAAATCATTGACAGTTTCAATCTTTAGTCTACCTATCATGATGTTGTCTCTCAGTCCAGTAGTGAAGATTTTTGTTTTCTTGATGTGGAGGTGCAATCCATATTGAAGGCTGCAGTGTTCAACCTTCTGCAGTTAGGGCTTCAAGTGCTCCTCACTTTCAGCAAGCAGGATTGTGTAATCTACATAAAGCAGACTATTGATATGTCTTATTCCAATTGTGATGTCACATTTTTCTTTATATAGCTCAGCTTCTTGAATCGTTTGCTTAGCTTTCAGATTACAAAGGTTTGGAGAAAGGATGTATCTCTGATGCATACTTTTCCTAATTTTAAACTGTATAGTATTTCTTTCTCTGCACAGTAACCTCTTGCTTTAGGTATAAGTATTGACATAGAATAGTTTCCTTTAAAAAGAAACAACAATAACAAAAAATTCATGGACCATTTGAATGAATAGAGGTGAGACTGAATAAAAAGGTGGGAACTGTTGTGTTTAGTGCACATATATATAATAAAAGCTCGAGATTATTTTCAATATGGATGTTCCAGGACCAACACCAGAGGCCAAATATTTCTGTGCATCAGAAAGACACCTGAGAGAAAAAGGAATATCATCAGCTATATAAGAAATTGAGGAAAGCAAGCAAACAGAAACATTCCGTCCATCCAATGTCATCCACTTGTAGGTTGCAGTATATAGACTTGTAAGATGTTGCATATCAGACTTCACCATTGGGTTGTGATAACAAGTCCTAAGAAAGCATCATTAGCATGTCAAGATCCTCAAATTGGATATGGGGAAGGCCACTATCACAGATTCAGAGACATAAGGGATAAGATAGGGCTTAATTTCCTCAGGACAGCTCAGAGGAAAAAAAACCTTGTTAGAATGTGTTTAGGAAGATTAGAGTGGAACTAAACTAGCTAAAGGTAGAGTTGTAATAGAATTCTGCAGCTTGCAAATTCTCTGAGGAGCCTATCAAAACCATGGGACATAATTTAACTTGATGATTATATGAATCATTTCTTGGGATAATAAGTATTGGTTTATCTGATCACATTGATAACCTGGATTCCCTACAGAAGCTCTTCCTCTGTGGAGAGTCCTGTCCACCACCTCAAGATCTGTCTTTATTCACACCAGGCTAATTGGAGACCTGTCCTCTGTGCAGCTCAGGTGGTCTGCTTTTATAAGTTCTCTAGCTTTGTAGAATTTTCGTGTGCTATTTGACAATTTTCCAACATGAAACAGCCACTCTGTGAAACTGACATATGAATAGCACTATGCAAGGACAAGGGAGTGCCGGTGGCCTTATGGGTAAGGAGTTGTGCTGCCAACCCAAAGGCAGACACTTTGAATTCACCAGCTGCTCAGCAGGAGAAAGGTAAACAATCTCCTTCCCCATGATTTATTGCTTCTGAAAGCCCACTGCAGGGTCAGCTATGAGGCAGTTCAGACTACACTGCTCTTAACAACAACGATGTAAAAGACCTAAGAGCCTTGTGGGCCCGGCAGTTAAGCACTTGATAGCTAGTCACAAAAGTTGGCAATTTGAACCCACTGGCCACTCTGAGGGAAAAAGATGTGGTAGTTTGCTTTCATAACCTTTATGGCTTTGGGACAGTTCTATGCTACATCAGTTGAAATCTACTTTATGATAACGTATGTAAAGACAAATACTGATCAAATGAGACTAAGAATTTGATGACCTTGCTGGACATTGTTCCGGAAGACTTCAATTGGCTATTGTCGTTGTGAATCTCTACCGGGATACCAGAGTATTGACATTTTCAATTCTCATTTTTTTTTTCTATAATTA
>NW_006399752.1:18033199-18064317 GCF_000299155.1 Elephantulus edwardii
TTCTGGTTAAATTTATTCCCAAGTATTTAATCTTGTGATTAGCTATTGTGAAAGGTATTGTTTCTCTTAGTTCTGGCTCTGTATTCTTTTTGTCACGGGCTGTAACATCTCAGAGGGCTGGTGTTTTCCAGAACACATGTGTAAAAATGGCCCATTTCGTAGGCATTGATTTTCTTTTCTTTCCCTTAAAAGTTTCTGTGAGCTTTTTTGAAAGTGAAGATTATGACTGAGCACAAAGTTCTTCTAAATTTATAACAATGAACACAGGTCCTTTAAAATGTATGACTTAGCATTTGTTGATTAAACTTATTGAAAAATAAATGACGTTAAAGTCAGGAGGATTAGTTGTAGGGGATTTTTGGAGACTAAACACACTAATATCCAAATTTTAAAGAGAGATAATTGTTTAAACAAAAGGAATCCTTATCTTCACTCCTTTTATTTTTTAAATTTTCATTTTTAACTCAGCATTGAGTTCCTCCTCCGTTCCATGCCACTCGCTTCATTCTGGCTACTAAAGATGAGGAGATCTGGTGACATTGTCTTTGGGAATTCGCACAACCAGCCCAAAGATCATGCCACTCTGAGTGTTCTAACCCATCAGCTACTTCCATGGGATCTACAGCCTTAGAAAACCTGCTGGAGAGTTAACTATGGGTTGGTTCAAACTTGATGGCAATAAGAGTTATTTAGAATTCAATAAAACAAAACACCTGGCTGTAAAGAATGACTTTAAATGAAGCTTTACAATTTTTCAAAGAAAATAAGCTTTTGTCAAAAATTACTAAATAGTCATCTTGTTTTTACATCTATAAATTTACTGGTTTAAAATGCTGATTCTCTCAGTTTTATACTTTACATAAGGAGTAACAATATTTTAAGCACATCAATCCTCTTGCTGAACATTGTTACACTATTTCATTTTGAGAAGTCAATGAACAAAGAAAGGATTTTCCTGCTCCTATTGATCTGGTAAAGGCTTTCTGGTGACTTAGTGAACGGGGTTGCTCTGTCAACCCAGAGTCACTTGGTTCAAATCCACCTGCTCTTCTGCAGGAGAAAGATGGACAATTTCCTCCCATGTGTCTGAAAATTCAACGGAGAGTCAGCTATGACTCAACAGTGTACAGCAATATTAATCTCTTATGTACTTCAGAGTCCATAGAGAGGATTTTTGTTGAAAATCCTCTAAATTAAGTGTAAATTTTATTCTGGAGGGTCAATTGTGATTCAATGGTACACAACAACAACAGTGGCCTAAAGTTAAGGAGTTGTATTGTGAACCAAAGGCACACAGTTCAAATTCACCAGCTACCTCACAGGATAAAGATGAGCAATCTCCTCTTGTTTGATTGATAGCTTCTGAAAAACCCTAGAGTTAGGGGTCAATTCCCACTCAATGGGACATAGCAAAAATGACATCCTTAGGGAGCTCTGGTGGGGTCCTTCATAGAGAGCTGCACAGCTAACCTACAAATGGCTGGTGTGGATCTAACAGCACCAATGAAGGGGAAGGATGGACAGTTTTCTGAGTACTTCATAAGCTCCAACAACCTTGACAGATGGTTAATTGTGAGTTAGTTCTGGCTGAAGATGACCTTTTTATTTGATCTTCAGTTATTGATAGAATCAATGTGGGTAGGAATGGTCTTTTTAAAAGAGCAAAAGATGGCTTTGCCCCAACTTGCTGTGCTTTAAACACCAACTCATTAACTTGGTTGCATTTTAGACAAATTGGATTCATGCACTTCGTCTGTCATAGAAAATTGGAAGAAAAATAGTTTACTTTATAATGATGAGATTATTTATGTATTTATCCATCAAATATTTATTGAAGAATTAATATTTTGAGACACAAAGTCAGGCAGAAAAATTCAAAGTCCATTTCAAGTACCTTATAGTCTTTCAAGATGACAGAAGACTAAATGCCCTCAAGTTGTGGTGCAGGATAGTCTTGATCATGCCATGGACTGCCAAGAAAACAAAGAGGTGTGTCTTGGAGAGGGTAAACCCAAGTCTTTCTTTGGAGGTTATGGTTTTAAAGCTCTGCCTCACTTACTTTGGGCACGTGGCCAGGAGAAATCAGTCCTTGGAGAAAGACATCATGCTCAGAAGGGTGGACAAACAGTGCAGGAGGTGGAGACCCCAGATGACATGGATTGATATAGTAACTGGGGCAGAGTCAGTGAGACTGGTTCAGAATAGGGCAGACTTCAGAGCTGCTATTCATAGGGTCGCTATGAGTCACAGGTGACTCGACCACACATAAGAAAAACTACAATTTTTTTTTCTTTTGAAGATACATATAATAGAATGTGAATTTGATGCATGGTTATTAGATTAGATATCCATTTTTTAACCTGTTGTGGATAACTGTTTATAATATGGTAAGTTATGGAATAAGTAACAAGAAGACAAAAATGATTATATAAAAGGAATTGAGGAGATTATAGCTTTCATATGGCCATTTGGAATACATGAAACATCATCTGAGAGCTGAATAAAACCAACCCAAATCCCAACCTTGTGAAGATGATTCTGACTCTTGGTGACCCTCTACCAGGTTTCTTAAAAGAAGATGGTCCTCTTGTGGTATAAGATCTGAACCACTGGCCTTTTGCTTATTAGTGCAATAGACAACACACTATTTTTCTGGAGTAGTAGTTAATAAATCTATAATTGAGATAAGAAATAATGAAATCTGTTTCAAGGCAGTAAAGGGTAAAAAATGAAATTTTTGAAGTGGTAATTGTTTGATGAGTGTTAAAGGAGATAAAACAAGTTAAAGCAAACCTTGAACATGTCTATTAAACTTAAAACCATCCAGATATACTTAAAATAAAAAATGAAGAGAAGGAGCAGATTTTTCTTTTTTCCTTTATTTGCCTTAAGGTGTGACTGATACTTGGTTTTTGAAAGTGAAGGAAATGTAAGTGTAGTGTTGGTAATGTAAAGTTTTGAAATAATCTACAACTTCCACATAAATAAGCAAGATCAATAGATTAGGGGATTTTATTTCCTTGTCGAATATTAGTTGACTTAAGATAGCTGGGTTCTCAGTTCTGCTTCTTTGGTCTATGTGCCTGTCATTGCACCAGTCTCATGCTGCTTTACCACTGTGTAGTTCGTTCTGAGGTCAGAGAGTGCTGTGCCTCCCACTTCATTTTTGTTTTTCAGAAGTGCTTTGCTGATTCAGGGTCTCTTCAGTCTGCAAAAATTTTGACAATTAGCCTTTTGATCCATTGAGCAGTAAATTTTGGCTCTCTATTGGGATTGTGTTGAACATGTAAATTGTTTTTAGTAGGATTATCATTTTCACAATATTGATGCTTCTTATCCATGAAGAGGAAATGTTTTTCCATTTATTTAGTTTTTTTAATTGTGTCTCAAAGGAATATTCTATAGTTTTCATTGTCTAGGTCTTTTGTGTCTCTAGTTAGAACCACACCAAAGTTCTCAATTTGTGGTTAGCTATTATAAATGTTATTGCTTTTTTGGTTTCTTTCTCTGAATACTGTAGAGAAATATCACAGATTTTTGGAAATTGATCTTTTATTCTTCTACTCTACTTAATTGGCCTACTAACTTTAACAGTTTTTGGTTGATTTTTATTTTTTTTTAATTCATTCCTTGGAGTTTTCTGTGTACATTGTCATATTATCTGCTTAGAGCAGCAGTTTAATAATCTTACTGAGATCTTGGCAGAAATCAGAGAATACCAGAAGGATGTCTATTTGCGCTTAATTGACTATGCAAAGTCTTTTGACTATGTGGATCACAACAAGCTGTGGCTGACTCTGAGAAGAATGAGAATCCCAGAACATTTGATTGTGCTAATACAAAACCTATACTTGGACTAAGAGGCAGTCATCAGAACAGAGCAAGAAGACACTACATGGTTCAAAATCAAGAAGGGGGTCCGTCAGGGATGTATTCTGTCTCCATACCTTTTCAATCTGTGTGCAGAATAGATCATCCAAGATGCTGGGCTGTACAAAGAGGAATTGGCATCAGGATTGGTGGAAAAGACATCAACAACCTGCGTTATGCACATGACACAACCCTGCTTGCTGAAACTGAGGAGGACCTGAAGTGATTGCTGCAGAAGGTCAAGGACTTCAGCTTCCAATATTGATTGAAGCTCAACATCAAGAAAACAAAGATTCTTACCACTGGGCCAATTGGCAGCATCAGTATGGATGGTGAAGAGATTGAGATATTTAACAGTTTTAGCTTGCTTGGCTCCACAACCAACACTCTTGGTACCAGCAGCCAGGAAATCAGGAGACAAATTGCATTGGGAAAGGTAGCTGTGAGGGACCTCTCAAGAGTACTAAAGAGCAACAACGTCAGGCTGGAGACTAAGGTGCGCCTCATCCAGGCTATAGTCTTCCTAATTATGTGCTACACATTAGAGAATTGGACAGTGACTAGGGATGATAGAAAGAGAATTGATGCCTTTGAGCTGTGGTGCTGGAGAAGAGTGATGAATATACTATGGATGGCTAGGAGAACAAACAGGTTTGTCCTGGAGAAGGTGAAGCCAAAATGCTCCTTGGAGTCAAGGCTTCTGAAGCTCCATCTGACATACCTTGGGAATGTTGCAAGGAGGGACTGGTCCTTGGGAAGGGACATCATATTTGGCAGAGTGGAGGGGTGGTGCAGGAGAGGAAGGCCTTTGATGAGATGAATCGATTCTGTGACTAGAGTGGTGGAAATGAGTGTGTTTGAGATGGCGAGGCTGGCACAGGATAGAACAGCTTTTAGGGCTTTTGTACATAGGGTCGCTATGAGTTGCAAGTGACCTGGTGGCACAAAACAATGACAACAAAACAATTGCTAATCTTATGCTTTTTATTTTCTCTTCTTGCCATATTGCCCTAGCAAGTACTTGCAATACAATATTGGATAGAAATAGCTACAGTAAGCATTATTGTCTGGTCCCTGTTTGCAAAGAAAAAAGGTTTTTAGTCTTTCTCCACTGAAAATTATCTTGGCTTTTGGTTTTGCATATTTACTATTCACTATTTTGGGGAAATTTCTTTCTATTCCAATTTTTTAGTGTCTTCACCAGCAAGAGGTGTTTGATCTTGTCAAATACCTTTTCTGCATCAATTGCTAAGATCATATGGTTCTTGTTATTTGTTTGTTAATGTGGTGAATTATATTGTTTTTCTTATATTGAACCATCCTTGCATACCTCTATGAATTCCACTTGATCATGATGATATTTTTTAATATACTTTTTGATTCTATTGACTAGGATTTTGTAAGGATTTTTGCATTTATGTTCATAATAGATATCAGTCTGTAGTTTTATTTCTTGGTAATATCTTTGCCAATAGATTCTTTGCTGCTCCCCACTGTTGGCATGTGTGTCTTGACCCGCCCCTTTCCCTGCTCAAACAGCATCCACTTGTACTCCTGCCTACCTCATTTAACACCTCTCTGACTCTATCCAGCCTTTGCTATGATGGCTTAGGTTTCAAACGTTTGGGGCTTCTGTGATTCTTCACACTTCTGCAAGTCTCTTATGCTACAACTAATATCTCTTGAATTCATGAGTCTCTAAGTTCAAATTCTAGGTACTATTATTAGGGAAGGCTGTCTATCTTAGATGGTTCTGAGGAAAAGCTCTTTACCTTGAACTACTCCAGGATTGACTGTTTGTGGCTTAGGAAGACTCATCAACAATCTATGTTATGCAGATGACACAACTTTGCTTGCTGAAACTGAGGAGGACCTGAAGCACTTTGTGCCAAAGTTCAAGTACTGAAGCCTTATATGAATTGAAACTCAGCATCAATAAAATAAAGATTGTCACCACTGGGCTGATGGGCATCATCATGGTATGTGGTGAAGAGGTTGAGATTCTTAACATCTTCAGTTTGTTTGTCTCCACAATCAATACTCTTGATACAAGCAGCCAGGAAGTCAAAAGAGAAATTGCACTGGGAAAATCTACTGTGAGGAACCTCCCCAGTACAGAAGAACAATGATGTCAGTCTGGAGACTAAGGTGCAGCTGGTCCAGGCCATGGTCTCTTCAATTGCTAACTATGTATCAGAAAGCTGGACAGTCACTAGGGATGACAGACGGAGAATAGAATGCCTTTTAGCTGTGGTGTTGCAGAAGAGTAATGAATATACTATGGACTGCTAGGAGCATAAACAGGCTTGTCCAGGAGAGGGTGAAACCAAGCTCCTCCTTGGAGGCAAGGATTCTGAATCTCCATCTGACATACTTTGGGCATGTTGCAAGGAGGGGCCAGTCTTTGGAGTAGGACATCATGCTGGGGAGGGACAGCTCAAGAGAGGAAGACACTTAATGACTTGGATTGACTCAGTGACAGGGGTAATGGTGATAGGTGTGTCAGAGATGATGAGGTTGGCTCAGTATAGAGCAAGTTTTAGAGCTCTTGTACATGTTGTTGTTGTTATACATGTTGTTGTTGTTATGTGCAATCGAATCATTTGCAACTCTTAGCGACCCTATGTACAAGAGCCCTAAATGCCTTTCTACCCTGTGCCAACCTCGCTGAATCAAACACACTCATTCCCACCACTCCACTCACAGAATCGATCCATCTCATCCCAGGTCTTCCTCTCCTTTGCCACCCGTCCACTCTACCAAATATGATGTCCCTCTCTAAGGACCAGTCTCTCCTTGCAACATGCCAAAATTATTTCAGATGGAGCTTCGGAAGCCTTGACTCCAAGGAAAATTCTGGCTTCACCTTCTCCAGGACAAACCTGTTTGTTCCCTAGAAGTGCATGGTATATTCAACACTCTTCTCCAGCACCACAGCTCAAAGAAAACAATTTTCTTTCTGTCAACCCTATTCACTGTCCAACTTTCTCATGTATAGCACATAATTACGAAGACTATAGCCTGAATGAGGTGCACCTTAGTCTTCAGCCTGACGTCATTGTTCTTCAGTACTCTTGAGAGGTCCCTCACAGCTGACTTTCCCAGTGCGATTCGAATCTTGATGTCCTGGCTGCTGTTACCAAGAGTGTTGCTTGTAGAGCCAAGCAAGCTAAAACTGTTAACTATCTCAATCTCTTCACCATCCATACTGATGCTGCCAATTGGCTTAGTGGTGAGAATCTCTGTTTTCTTGATGTTGAGCTTCAATAAATATTGGAAGCTGAAGTCCTTGACCTTCTGCAGCAATCACTTCAGGTCCTCCTCAGTTTCAACAAGCAGGGTTGTGTCATGTGCATAACGCAGTTTGTTGATGACTCTTCCACCAATCCTGATGCCAATTCCTCTTCGTACAGCCCAGCATTTTGGATGATCTGTTCTGAACACAGATTGAAAAGGTATGGAGACTGTACATCCCTGACGGACCCCCTTCTTGATTTTGAACCATGTAGTGTCTTCTTGCTCTGTTCTGACGACTGCCTCTTGGTCCAAGTATAGGTTTTGCATTAGCACAATCAAATGTTCTGGGATTCTCATTCTTCTCAGAGTCAGCCACAGCTTGTTGTGATCCACATAGTCAAAAGACTTTGCGTAGTCAATGAAGCACAGATAGACATTCTTCTGGTATTCTTTGCTTTCTGCCAAGATTCATCTCACATTAACTATAACATCCCTAGGACCATGACCTCTTCTAAATCCAGCCTGTACATCCAGCAGTTCTCTGTTGACATATTGTTCCAAACGTTTTGGGATAATTTTCAGCAGAATCTTGCTTGCATGGGATAGTAATGATATTGTTCGATAACTTCTGTTCTCTGTTGGCTTACCTTTCTTTGGAATGGGAACAAATATTGATCTTTTCCAGTCAGTGGGCCAGTGGGCTGTTCTCCAGATTTCTTGGCACAACTTAGTGTGCACATCCAGGCCAGTGTCTGTCTGTTGAAATATGTCAATTAGTATGCTGTCAACTCCTGGAGACTTCTTTTTTGCCAATTCCTTCAGAGCAATTTGAACTTCCTCCTTCATCACCATAGGCTCTTCCTTATGTGTCATTTCATGAAATACTTCTGTGTCAGCCAATTCCTTCTGATACAGTGACTCTGTTTATTCCTTCCCTCTTCTCTTGATACTTCCTTGATCATTTAACATTCTACCCATAGTATCCTTAAGTATTGCCACCCATATTGAATTTGTTTTTCAGCTCCTTCAGCTTAAGAAATGCTGAGCAAGTCTGGCCCTTTTGATTTTCTGACTCCAGCTCTCTACACATTTCATTATAGTATCTTGCTTTGTCATGTCAGGCTGCCTTTTGAAAATTTTCTGTTTAGCTCTTTGATTCCTTGATTTCTTCCTTTAGCTTTGTCTTCTTGGTACTCTAATGCAATATGATTCACAAGCAATTCAATACCACATAATAACATTAACAACAATATATTTCCCTGCTTTTGGTATTAGGGTTATACTTGCTTCATAGAATGACTCTAAAGGTATTCCTTCTTTTTCTATTTTTTAAAACACTTTAAGGAGAATTGGTAAAAGATCTTTCCTGAATGTTTGGTAGAATTCAGCTGTAAAGATATCTGGTCCAAGACTTTTTTTATGGGGAAGTCTTTTTATGACCTGTTAAATATCTTTTGTGATGTGTCTGTTCAAGTGTCCTACATCTGTCCAGCCCACTCCAGGTAACACATGAGTATCAAGGAATTTGTTCCTTTCCTCTAGGTTTTCAAATTTATCGGAGTGTAACTTTTCATAGTATTCTAATATCATTGTTTTAATTTCATCTGGCTATGTTGTGATGTCTCCTCTATCATATCACCTCTGTGTCTTCTCTTTTATAATTTTTGTCAATTTTATTGACCCTTTAGAAAAACCAGTCGTGATCTTATTGATGGCTTCAATTGTTTTTCTTTTCTCTCTCTCATTGATTTCAGTTCTTTTTCTTATAATTTCTGTTCTTCTATAGGTTGTAGGATCAGATTGTTGTGCTTTTTCAAGTTGATGAAGGTTGATGGGGAAATCACCACCTCTTCAACAAATAGTTCTGGCAAAACTGGACTGCTCCCTGCAGAAAGCTAAAACAGGATCCACATCTCATACCATGTTGTTGTTGTAAAGTACCATCAAGTCACCTGTGATTTAGAGCAACCCTGTGTACAGCACCTCTGAAACCTATTCTGCCCTGAGATAGTCTCACTGATCTCACAGCATATGCAACAATCAACTCAACACAGAGACATGGGAGTAAAGTCCAAAGCCATAAAGTTCATAAGAGACATATGAGATCAAGCCTAGATAGCCTAGTCTAAGGTATGAAGAGATTGCCAAATACAGCCAGAAATGCACAATCTGGAGAGGATAAAAATCAATCACTGGGGCCTTCTACAGATTAAACCTCTGTGAGCATCAAAAACATTTTCTAACAATGTGAAAAGACAACCTAGTTACTGTGAAAAAACATTCGGCAGCACCATTTCAGACAAGGGTCTTATAGAAAGTTTACAGATTTTCTCTACAGGGCCTTCACCAGAAAAAGACTGATAACATAATTATATAATGGGCAAAACCCATGGAAAGACTTTTCAAAGAAGAAGATGTTTGAATGGCCAAGAGACACATGAAGAAATGCTCAAAATCACTGGCAGCAAGAGAGATGCAAATAAAAACCACAATGAGTTGCCATCTCCTCCCAGTAACAGTAGCAAAGTTTAACAGAACAGCAAGTAATAAATGTTGAAGAGGATGTGGAGAGATAGGAACTCTAATGCACTCTTAGTGGGATTGTAAAATGGTACAACTGCTCTGGAAGGCAGTTTGGTGTTTCCTCAAAAAGCTGAACATAGAAATTATATATGACCCAGCTATTCCACTGCTTTGCATACAACCTAAGAAAATGAGAACTGAGGCACCAATGGAAATTTGTACACCAATGTTCATAACAGCATTATTAATCATTGCAGGAAAATGAAAACAGCCCAAATGTCCAACCACAATTGGATTGAGAAATCATGGTACATTCACATAGTGGAATACTATGCAGCAGGTAGGAGTGGTGATTTTGAAAATTACTAACTAACTTGGGAGGGACTGCGTGAACTCAGTCTCACAAATGTCATATAAGACCATTACTGTAGAAGTCAATAACTTGTAAAACATATATGAGGATCTAAGGGAGGCAAGTGTGGATTAGCGAGTGAGCATGGATGGGGGTGGGTAATCATAGGGTTGCAAAATGGGATGGGCGGAGAGAGGGATGGGTGAAAGAAGTGGAAAAGATCTGGTGTGAAAAATAATGTATACAAACTTTATGAGTAAAATAAAAATAAAATAAAATATAAAAATAAAAACTGAAAAAATATTTAGGGGAAAAAATTGAAGGACAACATTTTAGTTGTGTGCAAAGTGTAGCTATTAATAGAGACCAAAAATGAATAGAGAAGTAGGAAAGTGTATGGTTTTCCAGAAGTCAAAAATAAGAGTGCTTCAAAGCTCACAGAACAACTAATAGTCCAGAGATTGAATGGAATAAAGTCTTGAAATAGGCTATTGTGGTTTTCAGTCAGGGGATCACTGGAAACTTTGGTGTGGTAGTTTCATTGATCTGAAAGGACTGAAAGACAGAACAGATCAGGTGTTACCTGAGATTTAGAAGTATACATTGTAAAGTAGCCTACTTCTTCAAGATGGATTTTAGTAAAAGAAAGGCGTGAAAATAAAGAAATTGAAGGTGATATTTGTGTGGAAGAGAGTTATCTTTTCCTCCTCCTATAACAGAAAATTGAGTTGTTTCTGAGCAGGACCAAAGAATCAGGGGAGAATTTGGCAGCAACTCAATCTACTGGCTTATAGAAACAAGAGCTTAATGTCTCTAAATAACTACTTGTGACAGTCATTTTCTAATATTAAAACAGAAGATAATACATACTCTTATTCAACAGTTCAATATATTCTGCAGAGTGGATAAATATTTTGCTGTACTCAGCTTTAGAATTCTAAGTAGGTTACTTCAACATATAATGAAAAATTAGAAGGGTATTTAGTATATCTGAACTGCAAAGTAAGGGTCAGAAGCTACTGAATATGAGGTAAGATTGCACCAAATACGAGTGACAAAGGACTTCCTCGTGGCCTCTGGAAAGGTGCAGGGGCCAGAGCTCAAGCAGAGACTGACCAAAATAGACTAACTTCTTAATTCTTGTAACAGAAAATCAACTCTGTGATCTGATTTTTTGTGTTGGAAACCACGTCAATCTTTTTTTCAATCAATAGCCCTTTTACACATTTAAAAGCTAGACCTTCAGTTACTGGCTGGTTAGTCAACTCTTATTAAAAGAAGGTTTAAAAGTATAACAGGTATATGAAAGGGACAGGAATAGAGCAGTGACTATCACTCCATGGTGTGTCAGCCTCACTTCTACCCTCACTCCTCCCCTGAAAGAAACATTTAGCAGAATCTGAACAAGATATTGACTGAAATGACTAGGGAAAATGGCCTGCTACTGGCTTAAGGAGGGGGTGCTACTAAACTGTCTAAAATAAATAAACTGGGTAATTTCAAAGAATTTTCAGACCTCAAAGCTGAGATTGAGGCAGTCTTTATCCAAAAAAAGTTAGCAATTATTTCTAGTTTCTGTAAATTTTGTCTTTGTATCAAATTAGATCATGACAAAATAAAGTCTTTTTTATAAGTGATTTTAGTCATTAATGCAGTGTTAATGCAGTGTGATGCTGTTTTCAATCAAGAATCAATACAAGAAGCAACCACAAAGAGCTTATTTTCAAACTCTTTCAGAACTGTTTTTGAAAATATATTCTTTGAATTTTACTTATTTTATAATTAGGCTTTTGAAATTTTTAATTTTCAAAAAATGTTTCATTTTCTTATTGTGTTCTGAATGAAAGCTTACAAAGACCTCATTTTTTCATTTTTACAAACTCACTGTTTCCTTTATCCTTGCCTTCATCATATAAATATATGTTTTGTTCTGGACTGTTAAGTACAAGATTGTTGTTGTTATGTGCTACTGAGTCACTTGTGACTCATGACCACCTAACAGTTCTGAATTTTGATTTAACTTAAGCAACCTCATTGTCTCTGACACACCTACCCCATTAACCAGTTACTGAGTCAGTCCATCTCATCTAGGGTCTTCCTTGCTTGCGCTGTTCTTCCACCCTTCCAAACTTGATGTCCCTCACCAAGGACTGGTCCTTCCTTGCAACATGCTCAAAATATGTGAGACAGAGCTTCCAAATCCTTGCTTCAAAGGAGCTGTCTGGTTTCACCCATTCCAAGGTGAACCTGTTTCTTTTCCTAGCAGTCCATGGTATATTCAATACTCTTCTCTAGCACAACTCAACTGCATAAATTCTTCTTCTCTCATCCTTAGTCATTGTCTAGCTTTCTGATGCATAACAAGTAATTGTGAAGACCTTAGCGTGGGTGAGGTGTACCCTAGTCTTGAGATTGACATTGTTGTTCTTAAGTACTATGGGGAGGTCTCTGACAGCAGATTTCCCCAGTGCAATTCATATTTAATTTCCTGGCTACTTGTACCAAGAATAATGACTGTGATGCCAAGCAGACAGAAGCTGTTAGCAATCCCAATATCTTCACTATAGTGATGCTGGCAATCGGTCTAGAGATGAGAATTTTTATTTGCTTCATGTTGAGCAGCAATTCATAAAGAAGGCTGTAGTTCATGACCTTCTGCAATAAATGACTCATCCTCCTTAGTTTTGGCAAACCAGGTTGTGTCATCAGAAAAATATTCCAATCCTGATGCCACACTCCTCATAGAGCCCAGCCTCCTGCATGATCTGTTCTGCATACAGATTGAAAAATTATGGGATAGGATGCATCCTTGGTATACACTTTTCTTGATTTTGAAGCATGCAGTGTCTCCTTTGATGACTACCTCCTGGTCCAAGTATAGGTTTCGCATAAGCACAATCAAGTGTTCTGGGATTCCTACTGTTCTCAGAGTTAACTACAGTTCGTCATGATTTACACAGTCAAATGCCTTTGGGTAGTCAATGAAACACAAAGAGACATTCCTCTAGTACTCTCTGCTTTCAGTCATAATTAAAAAAACCTATAATGTCTGATGGTCTTCGCAATCACTTGTTATGCATCAGAGAGTTGGACAATGACCAAGGAGGATAGAAGGAGAATTGATGCCTTTGAGCTGTGGTGCTGGAGAAGAGTATTGAGAATACCATGGACTGCTAGGAAAACAAACAGATTTGTCCTGGAAAGGGTTAAACCGGGTGGCTCCTTGGAGGCAAAGATTCTGAGGCTCCGTCTAACATACTTTGGACATGTTGTGAGGAGAGACCGGTCCTTAGAGAGGGACATCATGCTCGGGAGGGTAGAGGGACAGCGCAGGAGAGGAAGGCTCTCTATGAGGTGGATTGATTCAGTGACTGGGATAATTGGGATGGGAGTGTCAGAGACAGTGCGACTGGCACAGGACAGAGTGGAGTTTAGGGCTGTTGTACATAGGGTCGCTATGAGTCTCAAGCGACTTGACGGCACATAACAACAACATAATGTCTGATTATACATTTATTTTCAATTCCCTTTTCACCTGTTCCAATGCATTGTTATTTATTCATTCTTTTTCTGATCCCCATGTTTTTTCTTTTTACTATTTTCATCTTTCATATACATTGTTTCATTCATGTATAATATATTCTATAAAATCCTTCATTTATATTTCATTTGTATTGTGGGGTTTTTTTTTCTTTTACAATCATCCCACCAACAACCACTTTTATGAAATCACATAAGCCAGGAACAACAAGCCTCATACACTAGTGTTTGCCTCTTAGAGAGGCAATTGCTAATTAACCCATCCAAATTTTTAATTTTTAAAAAATTTGTTATCTCCATATTAATTCCTCTTATCATTTGAAACTGGGAATGTATTTTTTCTGAAATTATCTATATGCCTTTTGAAAAATGAAATTGTAATGTATCCATTATGCAAAGAAATATTTTTAAACTTTGCAAATCGTTTCCTACAATAATGTGAGTACACTGTTATTTATACTTAAGTAGTGTTGTACTAATAACATGATATCTACCGAGAAGTGCCACTAACTGTAAAACTTGTCATTTTTCTCTAACTAGATAGTAACTTGTACCTATGAGTGCGTAAGTCCAATTTATTTTTAATCTGAATGCTCAGGCTTAAATAATTGGTCAAACAATAATTTGGGGTTTTGTTGGTTATTTAGCTAGTTTAGCTCTTATTTAATCAATAACTTACTGCAGTTACCTGACTGGAGGCCCAGGATCCATTTGGCTGGCAGAGTATAATAGATGAGAGCTGCTGGGATGGATCTGAAGCTGTGCAAACACTATCAGTGAAAGGACTAGAGATCCCTTTTAAGCACTCTCCAAAGGAAGCACATGGAAGTATTTATTTGTTGCACAGCCTATAAATAGGAAGTTTTTTCTAAGTCCTTTTTAAACAAAATATAGAGTTGATTAATATTTAGACATAGGTTCCCATGGGTCCAACAGGGCTTGACCTATGTCAGACAAAATGCTAAATAGGGAATTAAAATAAAAATGCTAAATTATCTATTAGAGACAAGTAAGAAAGCTACATACAGTAGCTATATGGTCTGTTTCTAACTCGAAGTGCATATAGGGAAAGATGCCAACCCTCAACTTCAGGGTCAACAACCTACTGAGGAGATAAATAATTATCATATTATCTGAAAACTATTGCCTCAGGTGAAGAGGAAAGAAGGGAGGCTCACACTCATGCAATGAAGGAGTTTCACAATAGGCTGAAGAGCTAGCTAAAGGCTTCAGGCTAAGAGAAGAAAAGATTTCCTGACAGGGAGAGTGGTAAGAATTTTATGGGCATTGAGGGAGTTTCTAAAGCCATCCTGGCTGAAAAAGCTTCTAAAATCAGACAGAATTTCAGATGTGAGAGAGGGTCAGAGTAGGGCTTTGCCTGTAGACAGAGGAATGGATGGGATGACCTCTCAAGAGCCCTGCAGGGCTTGGTTTCTCTGATTCTATTAGAGAATTTAAACGTTGAAGATTCATCTTGTGTATTAGAAGGTCCATTAAAAATGTTAAATCTGTCACAGAGTGATAATCAGTGAAATATTTCATGTTCTGTGAGGCAAGAGTAACCTTGTGGCTCTTTGTGAGCTTGAAGCAGTGAAATGATGGCTTATTCAGGTGTCTGATGTGCAGCTCTAAGACCTTCAGACTAGTTAGAGAGATAATAGTCTCTGCCTTGGAACTTGAAATTTTGACAGTCAAATGGCTATTTGTCACTGTGCTGTGTAGGGTCATTCATCACCATTGATGGCATTGATATTTCTGCATAATATACTTCATGATAGCATCACCGTGTCATTTAGAATGATTCCTTGCCTGGGTCATAGTTTAAAAATTCTAGTTGTTAACTAATAAGTGAAATGCTGTATACGTGATCCTCTTTAGACATTTCTGCCAGTGGACACCATGCTGTTGCTGTTGCTCTTAGGTGTTGTTGAATCAAATACGACTCATGGTGACCTTTTGAACAAAAGATCTAAACTCTATCCTATCCTGTGCTAGTCTCACAATATCTGACACCCTCAAGCCCGCTGCCTGCAATTACTGTGTCAGTCTACCTGGATGGAGGTCTTCCTCTCCTTTGCTACACCTCAACTTTTCCAAGCATGGTGTCCTTCTCCAAAGAATAGCCTCTCTTAATGACATGTATAAAATATGTGAGAAGAAGTTTCATCCTTGCCTCCAAGGAGCACTCTGGTTGCACCTTCTCCAAGATAATAGAGGTGGAGCCCACATTGGATACCATGACTGTATCTAAATAGAAAAAAAATTATAGGATTGTTTTTCTGTCATGTCACTTTAGCATGGTCTATAGGAAGGAACAGAAAGGAAGGACAATTTGGGAGACATTAGGACAAGAAAACTGGATAGTCATGGAATTTTCGCCTGGAACTCCATTCAAAGACCAGAATTACATCCCAAGAAGCAAATGGGACTGGCATTTGGTGGCCACACAGGCATCTGAGTTGTGGCATTGGAGAGAAGAATTGAATATATACCATGAAAGAATGACTGGATATGTCTCGGAAATGGTGAAGCCAAAGTTCTGCTTGGAGGCAAAGATGGAAAAGCTTTCTTTCTCATACTTTTGACATGCTGTTAGGAGAGTCTGTTCCTTGGAAAGTGATATCAGCTTGGAGAAGTAGAGGATTGGTGAAAGAGAGCAAGACCCTCAAAGAGGAAGACTGACGTACTGACCGCTGCAGTAGGCTCAAGTGCATCAGAGATGGTAAGGATGGCACAGAATAAGAAAGGATTCAGTTCTGTTGTTCAGAAAATTGCTATGAATCATCCACGATTTGATGGCACCTAGGAATGACAACAACAGAGGCCCTTCTGGGAAGATTTTTTGTGGAGACAATAGTAAAGGAAGTTACAAAGCAGGCAGTAAATTGGTTAATCTGAGCACAAGAGGGCAGCCTCGAGGAGACAGGTCACATAGGGATTTATCTTGTTTCAGTAACTAAAACCTTCCTCCTAAGTATGGCTACATAAAGGAACTCTGTGGAGTAGTCCATCGCACATTGCACTATGAACCAAAGCTGTTTAACATCAATTGTTCAAATCCATTTGTTTATCCATGGTAGCAAGAAGGGCACACTGATCAAATTCTCACTGTTCCAGTTCTCACTGTGGAAGGCAGAATATGTTACTACATCACAATTTCTGTTAGACAAGGTACATATAATTCCACAATATCAGGTGATTTCAGTCCAGTATAATCTATAATTTTGTTCTCAAATGGTGTGAAGAATGTAACATCAGGATCAGAATGAATACTCATAAAAAAAAATCCATGTTTTGGAAATGACACAACCTTACTTGTTGAAAGAGAGGAAGACTTGAAGCACTTGTGGCGAAAGATCAAAGGCTACAGCATTCAATATAGATTGTATCTCGACATCAAGAAGACAAAAAAAAATTCATCACTAAACCTATAAGCAACATCATGACAGTGGAGAAAAGATTGAAATTGTCAACAAATTGATCTTACATGAATCTACAATGAACATTCTTGGTACCAGAAGTCAGGAAATTTGGGACCTCTTTAAATAACTGAGGAGCAATAAAGATGTCAGTTTGAAGACTTAAGTGCACTCTCCTCAGGCCATGGTCTCTTTTTTTAAAAAAAAAAATTTATTATTTATGTTTGTGTACTATCAAAATCAGATCTGACTGGTACAGGAGGAGATTGTCCCTCTTTCTCCAGGAGAGCATCTGGTGGATTTGAACCGTGTGCCTCTGGGATTGTAGTGCAGCTTCCTGGCACTAGGCCCTCATAGCTCCCTTGGCCATGGTCTTTTTAATGTCTTGCTATGCATTTAATAGCTGGACAATGAGTAAAGATGACAGAACTGTTGATGTTTTTAAGTTGTGGTATTAGAGAATATTACTGAACATCCCATATTCTTTCAAAAGAACAAACATATATTGGAGAAAGTGCGGTCAAAGTGCTCCTTGGAGACAAAGATGGCAAAGTTTTGTCTCATATACTTTGGGTATGTCCTGGGAGAGGCTATTGCTTGGGGAGGAACATCATACTTGGAAAGGTGGAGGGTTAGTGAGTAGAAGCCCCTCAAGAAGTTGGACTGATATGGTCACTGCAGCAATGGGTTTAAATGTATCAGAGATAATGAGGATGGCATAAGATTAAACAGAATTCAGATCTGTTGTTCACAGGGTCATTATGAGTCATACTTGACTCTATGACACCTACAAACAAATTGATAAGTTCAAAAGTTGTGATTTGACATTTCATAATGGCATTGAGAACATTGGGAATCCCAGACCACTTAATTGTGCTCGTGTGGAACCTATACCTGGACCAGGAGGCAGTTGTGTGAACAGAGCAGGGAAGCACTGCATGGTTTGGAATTGGAAAGGAAGTGACTCAGGGTGTATTAGTCTCCATGCCTGTTCATTCTATATGCTGAGCAAATTATCTGAGAAGCTGGATTCTATGAAACAGGAGTATGGCATCAGGATTGGAGTGATACTCATCAATAATCTGCACTATGCAGATGACACAACATTGCTGAAAGTGAAGAGGATTTGAAGCACTTGTTGCAGAAGACCAATAAATGCAGCCTTCAATATGGATTGTGTCCCAATATCAGGAAAACAGATTCTTACCACTGTTTCAATAGGCAATGTCATGATGGATGGAAAGCAGATTTAAACTGTCAAGAGCTTCATCTTGCCTGAATCTACAATAACACCTTGGTATGACACATTGCAATGGGGAAATTTAGAGTTAGGGGCTCTCCAAATTATTAAGGAGTAGTGATATCAGTTTGAGGACTAAGGTGCATCTAATTAAGGCTATAGTCTTTCCAATTACTAGCTATGCATCAGAGATTTTTATAATGAATAAGAATGATAGAAAAAGAATTTGTCTTTAAGTTGTGGTTTTGGTGAAGAGCACTCAGCATTCTATGGACAGAAAAAAAAACAACACAAACCACAAAACCAAAACCACCCCAAATAGATACGTCTTGGAGAGGGTGCAGCCAGAGAGCTCTTTGGAAGCAAGAATGATGAAGCTTTGCCTAACATACTTTGGACATATTGCTAGGAGGTGCTATTCCTTGGAGAAGAACATGATGTTCGGAAGGGTGGAGGGTCGGCAAGGGAGAAAAAAAGCCCTCAACCAGGTGGACTGACAAAGTGACTGCTTAATGGGTTTTTGTGTGTCAGGAAGTGTGTGGATGACACAGGACAGGACTGGTTTCAGATCTTTTGTTCATAGGATCGCTATGAGGCGTACTTGACTAAATGGCATACAACATAAATAATGACTCTCAGACAAGGGTCTTACAATAAAAATTTACAGAGTACCACAGGCTTTCCACAAGAAAAATTCCGACAACCCAATTATAAAATAGGCAAAGATAAGGAAAGATCTTTCACAGAGGAAGACATTTGGATGGCCAACACACACATGGAAAAAATAGTCAAAATCACTGACAACAATAGAGATTAAAATAAAAACCACAATAAGATACCATTTGCCCTATTTGTAGTGGCAAAATTTAACAGGATAGCAAGCAACAAATTTTGGAGAGGAAGTGGAAAGATTCAAATGCTCATACACACTTGGTGGGATTGTAAAATGTTACTTTTAATCTGCACAACAGTTTGATGTGTCCTCGAAAAGCTGAACATAGAGATTCCATGTGACCCATCTATTCCATTTCTAGGAATATACTCCAAGGAAAATAGAACTGAAACTTAAATTGAGATTTGTACACTGATGTCCATAGCGGCATTCACAATAGCAAGAACATGGAAACAGCCAACATGTCCATCTATATATAACTGTGTTGAGAAACTGTAGTACATTTACAAGATGGAATGCTTGCAGCATTCAGGACCAACGATTTTGAAAAATTTTATGCAACATGGTATAGGCTAGAGAGCATTATGCGAAGTGAACTAACTCAAGCACTTAACAACAAATTCTATATAAAACCATTATTGTAAAAACAAGATAATCAGTGAGACATGCAAAGATATACAAAGGGGAAAGCAGAGGGGACAGGGGCTGAGAGTAGGGAAGGGGGAAGTCACAGGGTCACAGTTTGGTAGGTGGAGGGATAGAGGGAATAAAAAAAAAAGTACATGAAAGAAACAATTTTAAAAATCCCCAAAAGCTGTGGTTAGAGACAGACAGATCATCACTGATTTACTGATGCTTGTCATATGTCAAAGAGAACTTTCCTTTGTAACAATTACTGTTATTTTTACTCCATTACATAAAGTTCATTTCAACTCCTAAACTGTATTTGTCAGAACCGGCAGAACTTCTTGTAACATTTCCTAGACTGTAAACATTTTGTGAGCAGACTGATAGGTCTTTCTTCTACAGTTACTAGTTTATTATAACCACAATTTTTCCCTTACAACTGAACACATAACTATTGTGTCAACAGGGCTGCTTTTATAACTGAGCTGCCAGAATGGCAGGTTTGCAGACCTTTATCAATTTACTTTTGCTGGAATAAACAACATAGCTAAATGCATGGCTTAAAATAACCCACATTTAAAATAAAAATAATTTTAGAAAGAAACCAAATGTATACATGTCTGGAGGTTAGAATTCCAAAACTAGTCTTTGTGGGCTAAGGTATCAGCAGGGTTGGCTCCTTTTGAAGTTTCTAAAGAAAAGTACTCTCCACTCCAGCTTCTTATTTTGTCTTTTCTCACTTCTAGGGAACACCTTTATTCTTGGCTCATGCTTCCTTTTGCGTCTCTAAACTCAGCAGTGTGGCACCATTTTCCACAGGCCCTACTTTGATCCTCCCATCTATTCCTTCACACTTACTCTCTTACTTCCTTCTTTTAAGGACCTTTGTGACAGCCTTGAGCCCATGTGTATAGTCTAGGATAATCTCATTACAAGAGTCTTAATTACATTTGCACAACTCTTTTTGTTACATCAGGTAATGTAGTCATAGATTCCAAGGACTGAATGTGGGTGGATGTCTTTGGGGATCATTGTTCTGTCACAAGAAGCTGTGCTGCAATTCTGAAGGCACATGGTTCGAGGCCATCAGCTGTTTCGCAGAAAAAGGATGGACAATCTCCTTCCATGTGATTAAGCCTCTGGAAACCCACTGGAAGGTCAGCTACAGTTCAATTCCAACTCTATGGTACGCAACAACAACAACATTCTGTATCCTATATTTCGATTGATATTCACTCTGTAATTACAAATTTAGAGAAACAAAGTGTACACTTTCCCCCTTCCTTGCAGCATCATCCTGTATTAAACTCTAACACGCCTTTGAGGTGTGGTGCTGGAGAAGAGTATTGAATGTACCATGGACTGCCAAGAAAACAAACAGATTCATCGTAGAGAGGATTAAACCAGGCTGCTCCTTGGAGGCAAAGATTCCGGGGCTTCATCTGACATACTTTGGACATGTTGTAAGGAGAGACAGGTCTTTAGAGAGGGACATCATGCTGGGTAGAGTAGAGGGACAGCGCAGGAGGGGAAGACCCTCTATGAGGTGGATTGATTCAGTGACTGGGGCACTCGGGGTGGGTGTGTCAGAGGCAATGAGATTGGCACAGGATAGAGCACGGTTTAGGGCTGTTGTACATAGGGTCGCTATGAGTCGCAAATGACTCGACGGCACATAACAACAACAACAACAAGAAATAAAGACAAGCACAGTTTAAACTGATACTCTTTTTATCTTCAGGAAAACAGGACATGTTCTTACAGCTCTCCTGTCTGTTTAGGTAGGAAACTTCTCTCTTTGTGCGTCTGAAGTTACTACTCTTTGCTTACAGGCCAAATGCTTGATTTTTTGTATGCAAAAACCAAACCCCAACTCACTCATTTCTTTGTAATTTGAACACAAATTCCCCAATTCTGGGACTCTTCTCATGCCTTCCACCTAATGTATTTGTTGTTCTTGTGTGCTCTAGAGTTGGAAATAACTAACAGCAGATATTCAGTGGGTTTTTAGAGTCTGTAAATTGCACAGGAGGATGCTAATCTTTCACTAGCAGTTGGTAGATTCAAGCCATGAGCCTTGTGATTGGCAGGGCAGCTTCTTACCACTGGGCCACCAGAGCATTTGTGGTCAACTCTTTCTCTGCTTTAAGCTATGGGTTCTTTTATAGCTCTGTCCAAATTTTTTGTGGCAATATTTTTCAGTCAATTAATCATGCATATATTATGCCATCTCATTAAATACAATACACACAACATCTGATTGTTCGCTTATTCCACATTGTCCTTTCTGAAATTTATCCCAATAGTGTTCATAATCTATCCATTCATTGTCTACTCTCACACAACTATCCCTCTCTCCTTTCAGTAACCATTAATATTCTCTATATTTAAATCTTCCTCTTGTATTGTTTTGGAAGCAGGAGTAGCATCCAGTTCCTAAACAACATGCCTCTGGAAACTCTAAGAACTTTAATAAATGTCAATAGTTACAGTAAAAGCTTCAGGTCTTTTGTTCATAGGGCCACTATGAGTCATTCTCAACTTGAAGGTAATCAACAACAACAACAACTTGTGTTCCATTGAGTCAGAACTGACCCATAACTGACCCTCAAGTGAATTTTCAAAGGCAGTTAATCACACAGGAGGAGATTGCCTATTCTTCTCCTGTGGAATAGCTGGTGGATTTGAACCGTGTGTCCTTGGGATTGCAGTGCAGCTTCTTACCACTAGGCCACTAGAGCTCTCTAAGATTTCTCTAGTTCTGGGTTTGTTTTGGTTTTTGTTGTTTTATAATAGGGGTCTTATACAGTATTTGGGAATCCTGGTGGCCTACTGGCAAATAGCTGCACTGCAGTTCTGAAATCATGCAGTTCAAATCTGCCAATCATACTGCAGGAAAAGGATGGTAACTTCCTCAGGTGCAATTAACTGCCTCTGAAAACTTGCTGGAAGGTCTGCTATAGGTTGGTTCTGACTCTATAGTACACAACAACAATACAGTGTTTATCCTTTTGTGATTCACTTATTTCACTCAGCATAATGTACTCTATTCTCATCCATGTGGTATAATGCTTCATGAGTTATTCATTGTCTTTCAGTGTTAAATGATACTCCATTGTGTGAATGTGTCACAGTTTCTTTATGCTGCTTTTGTACAGTCTGGCTGGGTATTACACTTAGAATATTATATACCTATTTAATGTTTGGCATTTAATTTCATACAAAACTGCAATACTGTAGAAATCAGCCAGTTCCCTGTGCTGTGGTACACTATAGGTATGTGGTGTTTGGCTAAAAGTTGTCATTTTTGAGTCATTACAGTTAGCCATCTCTGTTCTCCAGCTACCTTAACTGCAGACACAGACTTGCAAATTACAAACACCTGTAGAACTAGGATAGGAGAAAGTACTTCCCACACTGAGCTGCAAAACTTGAAGTAAGCAAGACTTATGGCAGAAAGCATGGAGGAAGACTGGTGCAGACCCTGTTGATGAGACCCTGGTGATGCTAGTGGAGAAACTATTGCATTCCTATGGGGAAACTGTGGCAAGGTGTGACTGAGACTTCTAGCATTTGTGAAAGGTTTGGTTATTCTTGCTGGATGTTTGAAGGAGAAGTTGACTTATAACTACCCTGAGACAAACCTTGCTAAATGGTTTAGATTTGACTGCTGAACTAAAACTGGAGCCTGGACTAATTGAGGAATTGTACCTTGGGACTGTTGGGCTAAAACTTAAATTTTCATTGATATTCTTTGTCTCCCCTACTCTCCAACTTCCTTCCCTAATACATCCCACTTTTAGTACAGTAACTGTGAGTGTTTAAGTCAGCAACAGATCAATGAACCTCTTGATGCTGGTGAGTCTCTAGAAGCACCCTGAGGCTGGGCTTTGGTCTCTTTATCTGCTTTCTACTCTGTGACAGTGAAGGGATATGCTATTCTTACTCCTTCTGGCCATTTGTAGAAAGGCTTCAGGCCTTTTTTTCATAGGGTCGCTATGAGTCATGTTTGACTTGAAGGCAATCAACAACAACAGCTGGCCCTTTCAGAGAGACGACCACCCCCCCCCATGGTTCTGTGCCTTGATGTGCCCTTTGCTCCTTCTTAGACAGGATGTATTCAGACAACTGTTAAAACTTCTAAGACAAGTTATGCTAGTCCAAACTTCCTTTCATGTCTTAGCTATATAGAAAATCACAAAAAATAAAATTCATTCTATTCAGCTTTCCCGTGGTTATTGTCTTATGGAGAATATAGAGAGACATTATAAACTGTCAAGTAGTTGATAAATGCTAACTAGTTTTGGTAATAATTACAATAATTGATTGTTACTAAAGACATCATGTAGGAAGGTTGGAAAGTCAGAAAAAAAAGAGAGGAAGAACTTCAAGAAGACGGAGTGACATAGTGGCTACAACAACGGACCTGAGCAAATCCAAGATGGTTGAAGACAGCACAGGATAGGACAGGTTTCAGACCTGTTGTTCACAGGGTCATAGTGAGTTGTAGTCTATGCAATCCCATCTAACAACGAGGAATACTGGAAAGAACTTTTTAAATTGTTTTAAGTACGAAAGGGCTGCATTTGCAAACTGCAATTCAGATCAGTCTCTAGCACTCCCCATGAGACTTGAGGCAAATTATTTAATGGTTTACTTCAGTGCTCATTTATAAAACAGAAATAAATTCCATTTTACTTCAAGAGTGAAAATAACTGACTATCTGAAATTATATGCCTTTTTATTATATTGCTATCATTATTAAAGGAAAATAAAATCCTGATATAATATCAGGAAAATGCTAAACTTGATCTTAGTTCTGGGAACATTTTTATGAAATCTTTCTTGAATGCACAGGCAGTAGCTCGGGGAAGCTGATGGCTAAGCTGTAAAAGGATTGAACTCACTGCTGAGACCTAGACCTCCATCAACTCTGCGAGATGTCTGCACCACAAATAGAGCTGTCATCAGCCTGGCCTCTCCATTAAATCTTTACAACCTAAGAATTTATAGCTCTATCAGTGAGGTTCCCACTTAGCCACATAAACCAATTGAATATGGAAGGGAAATAATTGGTGCTGTTGTCAGTAGCTGGCAGAAAGTTTGAACTTGGAGAACAACCCTTTCCTGGGTTGACTAGTGAAAGCTTGCAGCGTACTTATATCTTTCAGTTGACTGCCAAATTGAAAACTCTAGTGGAAAATCTTTTGTACAGACATTCACTGGTCATTCCAAAGCTTGAATCCTAGGTTTTAAAAGCTTTATGATTATATATCAGGTTTTGCATTTCTTTCTGCAAGTCTAAGATTAGTGTTTGAGAAAGGTAGTGAAATAATATTTTATGCTCTTTTTTTACTGTTGGCTTACATTACTACATGTACACATACATGCTGGCTTAGAAAACAGACAAACAACAAAAACCAAACAAATGACAGCACAGTGAACTAACATTCTTAGATTACTGGCTTATTTAAAAATATTAAAAATTCTTTGAGTTCTGGTCATAATGTAGCTTCTCTTTAGATCTTGATTGTTCCCTTGTGAAACTTGGCTAATTTTCAAGGATCTTAGAAAAGAAATAATTGGCACAGGGATTTTTAAATCACTTGTTCTCTTTCTAATTATGAATTCGCTTAGAGTTATTAACATAAAAAATAATCTCCTGTGCTCCAATATTTTGGTTGGGATATACGAAGAAACCTGGCTTCATTAAAAAAATGTAGTTGGAAAGAGAATAATATTTTAGTATCAAATTAAGAAAATTGTGGATAGTCTTTCATATGTATCAAAACTCAGTAAGTGAACAAAGCTGCAATAAACATGGGTGTGCACAACCTAAGTGCCCATCAACAAACGAATGGCTAGAGAAGCTATGGTATATTTGCACAATGGAATACTATGCTGCATTAAAAAACAAGGAACTCATGCAATATTATTCAAAATGGTTGACCCTGGAGAACATTATGCTGAGTGAAATATCCCAGTCACAAAAGGACAAATATTACATGATGCCACTGTTGTAGAATGGGACTGTCCTTGGGGTTGGGGAGAGACTGAGTAAGATGGGTTCAATAATGTATACTGCACTGAAACAGAGGAGGGAGAAAACTGTTTAAAAGAGATATATAACTAGGTATTTCTGTCATCACAGGAGACTAGAGCGAGGGCTACATGGTGGAGGGGACCTGGGGGAGGGTTTGTAAAACAATGAAAGAATCTTTTCTTTTACTTTTCCATAATTTTTGGACTCATGTACTTATAACTTGTTAGTCAAATTTGTGTCTTCTAGGTTGCAACACCCCCATGATACTTCTTCAAGGATATGAACATGTACGGCCAAGCACAATCAATAAGAGTGCATCTAAATCCCAAAATCAATCTCCATAATAGTCTATGTGTTTCCTACTGCCAAAGGGGCCCTTTAGAGTAGTGAGAGAAGATCTTCACCCTGAAACCCACAGCGTCCCTTTTCAGCAGGAAGTAGCTAAGAGAATACGCCATCCCCTTTTCCTTATGACTCAGGGTGAAGTCTCTCTCAGGGAGGAGTGATAGGGAATGGCAAAGGACACACTGACAAAGAAGATTAATCAGAACTGGCTTTGACAAGCACTGTGGCATTTGGACAAGAACAAACTGGGAGGAGGGTAGAGAGAATAGTGCAACAATGAATGAATGGAAACCCAAAATCTCTGTAAATTTTTATGAAAATTAATAAAATATAGAAAAAAAACTCAGTAAGTGGCAATTTCTTTTAAAAAGTAATTGTAATATGGAATTGAAGCCATATAAATGAATTTCTATTACTCTGCTATGTTAAAACCCAAAGGCCTGTCTGTATTTTGAGTGGATATTGATCTTGCAATATTGTATATTAGTCACTTAGTTCACTAAGATGAGCATACTTTTCAAACATAGTAATATTTCATCATGATATAAAATTATATTTATTAAGATAATCACTGATAACATGAGTACATTGCAAAAATAACCTTTAACTGACATAATCCATAAAAAGAATTTGAGCACCCCACAGATTTTTCAGATACTAATTAGGTTAACCTTTTTCATTGTCCAGTTCTCAGGCACATAGCAATTGACTGAGAACACCATGGCCTAGGTCAGGTACATCTTAATCTCTAAACTGATGTTACTGCTCTTTAGCACTTTAGAAAGATCTTGACAGCAGAAATTTTTAGTCCAGATTGTCTTTCTTTTGCTTTCCTGGTTGTTGATGTCAAGAATGTTGGTTGTGGATCCAAGCAAGATGAAATAATTAACAGCCTCAATCCTTTCTCCATCTATCATGATACTGTGTATTTGTTAGGATCACCCAGTGGTGAGGATCTTTGTTTTCTTAGTGTTGAGATGCAATCCATATCAATTGACCTTCTGCAGCAAATGCTTCAAGTCCTCTTCAGTTCTGATCCTTTTGAGTTGTGGTGATGAGAAGAGTATTGAACACATCATGGACTACAAAGAGAACAGATAGGTCTATCCTGGAAAAGGTGAAACCAATTTATTCCTTTAAGGCAAGGATTTTGAAGGTTCGTCTCACATACTTTGGGCATGTTGACAAGTGGGACTAATCCTTGAAGGACATAATTCTTGGAAGGGTAGAAGGACATCAAAGGGAAAAAAATCCCCAAACCCTAGATAAGATAGATTGACACGGTGAGTGTGGCAATGGGGTCAAATGTGTCTGACACGACGAGGTTGGTTCAGAGTGGGACAAGGCTTTGAGCCCTTGTTCATAGTGTCACTATTATCAACCTTAGTCTCTTCAATGGCACATAACAACAATTAGACCAAGTATTCATTGGATTTGGCAACACGGTAGTCATTGGTGAATTGAATAAAAGCAGAATCTATGAAATAGTATAGACAAAACATAGATTCTCTCTCTTTTATTGCCATTGAGTTACACCAGTCAAGATTGTCAGTATTCCTCCCTCCTCCCTCAGAGTTGTTGCGTAAGAACTGCCAGAGAGAGGTGTGACTTGTTGGTTAGCAGTGCAACTCCTTATGGAATAGGTCATGTGTTGTTGTTGAGTACCTTGGAATCAGAACCAACTCTCGATGACCTTCCAGAGGGTTTTCAGAGGCAGTTAATCACATGGGAGGTGATTGACTATCTTTCTCCCATGGATAGAGAATTAGAGCAGCTGATAGAGAATTAGAGCAATATACCTTGGGTTGCCAGTACAACTCCTTAAGATGAGGCAACCATAGGACACCAGAATTGCGATCATATAGTGCAGTAAAATCAGTTGCCTTTGAGTTGGAACTAATACTTGACTTTTCTCACACAGAATGGGAGAATTTGAAATACCTGTCTGTGGGTTAGCAGCACAACTCCATATTCACTAGGGCACCAGATCTCTATATAGAAAATTTATACAAAACATTCATTGTCATCTAGTGAGAATTGACTTATACACTCTAAACAGCACCAGGAAGAGATTGCCCATTCTTCTTCCTGAGAACTATTGATAAATGCAGTCTTCTAGAGAGGTTCAGCCTTTGGGTTACAGTAAAATTGTTATGTATGAAGCCACCAGAGCTCACCAAATAGAAATAGAAAGGAGGAGTTAAACTATATGTAAGCAACAATAAAGTGTAGATTTCACTATAGTGTATTTCCCAGGAACATTTGTTCAGAAAATAGTTAGAAAATTAGAATAATCATCAAAGAAAATACGTGCCCAGAGGAAGTGTTTGGGGTATGATTTGCTTCTGTTTTCAAAACACAACCATGCTTAAATGTTGATGAAAAGGTTTGAGGAGACTGGAAATAAGAGACTATAACTGCAGACAAGCAGTTCTTGTGAAGATGGGACACAGATTTATTTTTAATAAAATTATGTACGAAGAAGGAGGTTACTTCAGATATAGGTAGATTTTGGTTTCTGTTTCAGATGGCTTTATTTTTATAGTGAAACATGAGATGAAATTACAAGATAAAAATGAGACAATGAAAATAGTATAAAATCTCTGAAGAGTGAGGGATAATATGAGTTTATTAGAGAAACATGTTAAGATAGCACAACCAGTGGAAAATTTAAACTGAATTTTAGTTAATTGTCTGTGTGATTTTGTCCAATGGAGTTCAGCTTATGTAGAAAATGGACATGGTTGCATTTATTCAAGATTCGGGTTTCTGAAGCTGACACAGAACAGTGATGACATTTACAAATGACTGCAGCAATGAACTATGTGATCTAAAGTGACCAATAAGGGAATTTAAGTGAGGAGGAAACTGATGGAAAGGGATAAAGCACTGAGGTAAATGGGCTGGAAGTCACTGCTGAAGGAGGGCACTAGGATAATAAGGAAGACAAGGTGAAGAAGCCATGATCAGTGATTCAGCTGCTAAAAATATAAGCCCAATTGCTATGGCAGTTTCTGATGGTGATAAATATAACCATGAAAATTATCAAATGGTAAAAAGGGTAATTTGGAAGGCATTGAAACTGACTTAGAGTATGGCTTGTCTTATGTTATTGATATAGTGTGAGATCAGTGGAATCAGCTGGAAAAAGAATTGGGAATCATATGCTGAAACCAAATGGAGTTTTAAGCAATGATACAGGAACAGAGTCAAGGAAGGTATAAGACATTTTCAAATTAATTTAAGAGTCTATAAGCCCAGCAAGTAATGAACCAGGGAAAAGATGAGTAAAGATAGGAATGAGACTAGATGAGATGCAAGTAAAAAGGAAACTGTTGGGAACAGTTGACCACTGTCATGGTAATAATCACAATAGCATGGTTGGAGCTGTGGAAAAGAATTTGCTTCCCTATAAAAGATTCCTTCTAGGGACCTCTGAAATGGCCATGATTTTAAATGAAAAGTTTCTTTCTTCATGGATCATCAAAATTTATACCAACAACTGTAATTAATGAACTGAAAATTCTTATCACGTTTACACTATCTGAAACTTGATGTTGTAGGTGCCATGAAACCAAGTATGACTCAGAGTGACCCTATGAACAACAGATCTGAACTCCGTCCTATCCTGCATCATTCTTACAATCTCTGACAGACTCAAGCCCACTGCTGCAGTCACTGTGTCATTTATCTTGGCTAAAGATCTTCCTCTTTTTCACCATCCTTCCACCCTTCCAAGCATGATATTCCTCTCCAAGGAATAGCCTCTCTTAGCAACATGTCCAAAGGATGTAAGAGGAAGCTTTATCATCTTTGCCTCCAAAGAGCTCTCAGACTTCACCTTCCTTAAGACATATCTGTTTGTTCTGTAAACAGTCCATGAGATATTCATTACTCTTTTCCAACACCATAGCTCAAAGGCATCAATACTTCTTCTTTTATCCTTATTCATTGTCCAGCTCTCAGATGCAAAATAAGTGATAGCACATCCAACTGACAAAACGCTTCACACTTCTTGCCTTCAATTCAGACATTTAAAATGAAAGAGTTACAATAGATGATTTTGAAAGTTTCATTCTTCTCTTTTTTGTGAGTTTTTTAAAATATAATTAAATATTATTGGAAAAAATAGGGAGTGTGGAGTGTTAGAAACCTTAAAAACTGACTTTTCTAGCGACTGTGTTAACCCCCACAGGGACATGGTCTCCAGCTATCTTAACTGCAAACACAGTCACACAAGTAATCAATAGCTGTGGGACCAATATAAGACAAAGAGCTTTCCACACTGTGAGATACCTCAGCAGTGATGATGGTGGAGAAATTAGTAAAAGACTGTGGGTGGCACTTCTGTGAAGAAACTGTGGCAAGGTGTAACCAGAGGAAAAATTGATTTTTAACTGCTCTGAGATAAAGGCCAGAGTTAAAGGTTTTGCTCACTGATGATTTAAGGCAAAGCTGACTTATAATTGCTCTGAGCTAGTGTTTATTGAGCGACTATTGAAACCAGAGTCTTCCTGCATTTGTGCTGCTGAACTCAACCTGGAGTGTTCACTATTTGGGGAATTGTGCCATGTTAATCTGGCTTGGAACTTCTGGACTAAACCTAAACTTGTGATATTCTTTGCCTTCTTCACTCTCCAACTTATCTCCCTGATGGATAAATCCAAAAACTATGAGTAATATCTGTGAGTTAACGATATATATTGGATCTGAGTGACTGGTAGAAATAGATACAGGAGCATGGAGAGTGGCATATCTGATCTTGTAGTTGTTTTGGTATTATGGTTATTATTGATGGGGACAGTTCCCCTTTTGGAAGCAGACATAAATCAGACTCAGCCACTCTAACAATGCATCAGCTCATTTCAAAAAGTGGGAGATCAATTTACATACACACACACACACACACACACACACACACACACACAAGCTCAATAGATGTATACTCTCTTAATTATCACTATAAGAATGGTTTCAAGTCAATAATGAGTTATTCAAAGAAGAAGGGGAGAAAAAAAAGATGAGAAATCTCCTCCCATATGATTTATTTCCTCTGAAAAATATGCTTGATGGTTCTTATTCAATAAGTTGGTTCTTATTCAATAACACACAAAAAGAACCATGAGTTATGAAGTGGATTACAACTCAGAGATTCTACCTATGTCAGAATATAATTATACTCCAAAGGATTGTCAAAAGTTAACTTTTTTTAATTATTAAATTTTATTAGTTTTAATGAACATTTACAG
>NW_006399752.1:18068895-18080281 GCF_000299155.1 Elephantulus edwardii
CCCTTAGGTGCTCTCCCGGGTAATCAGCAATGCCCCAGTAAACACAGATAAGATCCTACCGGCCTTTCTCCTTCCAGGTTAGTCCCTCAACAGCTCGCCTGATAGTTCCAGGTGATGGCTGGTTCCAAGGTGGTGCCCTGAGGTCACAGGGCTGTGGTGGGGGTTGAGTTGTGTGGTTGTGGAGCTGCAAGGGGGTTGGGGGAAGGGGAGGAAAGCAAGGGACTAGGGGGTAAGGAGCGCAGGGCTTGGACACTATCACCAAGAGGTGGGGGCGGGGCTTGGGCGCTGCTGGGGATTTATGCAGCAGCACCCTGTGTGTTAAGGGTCACACAGGTGTGGGTTGCAGGGGGGTCATACAGTGTCGGGTAGTCTTCGTTCCTCTGGGGTCTCACAGTCTTCGCCCCTCTGGAGTTCCGCGGTAGGTGGCTGGTTGTTGTTCTTCCCGGGTCTCTTCCCGCCCCCTCTAATGGTGGAACCCCATCTGGTGGCAGCGTTCTCCCGTCTGGCAGTGGGGAGCCGGCAGCGTTCTCCCGCTGCATCGCTCTCGCTGGCACTGCGTTGCTCTCGCTGGCGCTGCCAAAAGTTAACTTTTAAGAAGTAAATTATGTACCCTTTATTCTGAGGCTCCTAAGGTAGACTTGAGTCTGCAACCTTTTGCTTGACAATGAAGTATGTTAATCATTTGCACTACCCTAGACATTAAAAGATGCTTAGAAACCAATTATAACCTTTGCTAGTAAGAACACAATAAAACAGTTCTTGAATTGTTGTTGTTGTTGTTATGTGCCATCGAGTCGCTTGTGACTCATAGTGACCCTATGTACAACAGCTCTAAACTCCGTTCTATTCTGTGCCAACCTAGCCATCTCAAACAAACTCATTCCCACCACTCCAGTCACAGAATTGATCCATCTCATCGAAGGTCTTCCTCTCCTGCGTTCCCCATCCACTCTGCCAAACATGATGTCCCTCTCCAAGGACCAGTACCTCCTTGCATCTGTATGTCAGATGAAACTTCAGAATCTTGACTCTAAGGAACATTCTGGCTTCACCTTCTCTAGGACAAGCCTGTTTGCTCTCCTAGCAGTCCATGATCTAGTCAGCACTCTTCTCCAGCACCACAGCTCAAAGGCATCAATTCTCTTTCTATCATCCCTAGTCACTGTCCAACTCTCTGACGCATAACATATAATTGCTAAGACTATAGCCGGATCAGGTGCACCTTAGTCTCCAGCCTGATATCATTGCTCTTCAGTATTCTTGAGAGGTCCCTCACAGCTGACTTTCCCAATGCAATTTGTCTCTTGATTTCCTGGCTGCCGTTATCGAGAGGGGTGACTGTGAAGCCAAGTAAACTAAAACTGTTAATGATCTCAATCTCTTCATCATCCATGGTGATGCTGTCAATTGGCCCAGTGGTGAGAATCTTTGTTTTTTTTATGTTGAGCTTCAATCCATATAGGAGGCTGCAATCCTTGACCTTCTGTAGCAAGCACTTCAGGTCCTCCTCAGTTTCAGCAAGCAGGGTTGTGTCATCTGCATAACGCAGGTTGTTGATGAGTCTTCCCCAATCCTGATGCCACATTCCTCCTCATACAGTCTCACGTCTCAGATTATTTGTTCTGCATACAGATTGAAAAGGTATGGAGACAAAATACATCCCTGACGGACCCCCTTCTTGATTTTGAACCATGTAGTGTCTCCTTGCTCTGTTCTGACGACTGCCTCTTGGTCCAAGTAGAGATTTCGCATTAGCACAATCAAATGATCTGGGATTCCCATTCTTCTCAGAGTCAGCCACAGCTTGTTGTGATCCACACAGTCAAAAGCCTTTGCATAGTCGATGAAGCACTGATAGACATTATTTTGGTATACACCAATAAATAATTATTCAATACTTATGAAAACGAATCAACATTATTTAAGAATCTGAAAATTATTTGTAGTATTTTACTCAATTCTGCATATTTATATTAAAGAAATAATTTTAAATGTGGGAAAATGTTACTTATACATTTTTTTTAAGAAATAGAGATTATTGTGTGAAAAAAAAATGGATTTTTTTTTCTCTGTGTGTGTACCATAGAGTTGGAACCAACCTGTAGCTGATCCTCCAGCAAATTTTCAGAGGCAGTTAATCACACAGGAGAAGATCCTTCTCCTATAGAACAGCTGGTGGCCTCCGATGACATGCCTTCTGCATTGCAGCACACCTTCTTTCCAATAGGCTACTAGACAAAGTAAATACCAGACAAGTAATTAATTTGGATAAGGACTTCTGTTTACTTAGAAGATAGGGTTGTTATTGGCGTTAGGTGCTATCAAATAGCAACTCTAAGAACAATAGATCTGAACCTTACTTATCCTGCAGCATCCTCATGATATCTGTCCTGCTCAAGGTCATTGTGGTAGTCATTCTGTCAACCCATCCCTTTAAGGGTATTTCTCTCTAAGGACTGGTTCCTCCTGTAGATATATCCACAGTAAGTGAGATTAAGTTTCTCCATAGTTTCCTTTCAGGAGCACTCTGGTTGCAATTTTTTTGAGACAGATTTATTTATTTATTCTTTTGGCAGTCCATGATATATTCAATATTCTTCACCAACACCATCAATGGTATCAATTCTTTTTTTGTCTTCCTTGTTTATTAACCAACTGTCAGAAGCAAACAAAGCAATTAAAAAGAAGGTGGCTTTGGACAATACCAAGCAATTGAAAAAAAAAAAATAAATAAATAAAACCTGTGCATCGAGTCTGCTGTTAAGGATCTACCCAAAGTTTGTTTTTGTTTTGTTTTAATTGAAATTTTACTGGTAGTTTATAAGGAAATCGATTTCTATTCATTCATTATTGCCCATTTTCCTCCCTGCAATCCACTCTCCCCCAGTTTGCTTTTCTCTTTGGAAAAAAAGTTCTTTTATTGTTACACAGTCCATCCTCCCTGACCACTTTGCTATGCAGCTCTTATTCTGGACTCTTGTCGTATAAATATTACCTAATCATATATTCCTTTTATATAGTTCTCTTCTTCCTCTGTTTCAATGCCATGTGCATAATTTATCCCCTCTTTTCTTAGTTTTCCCCCAACCCCCTGTCCAAAACTTTAAATAGCAAGGGTGTCAGTTTAAATACACCTTTAAGATGCACCTCATTGGTAGATGGAGTAGTACATAGCAATGTTTTTGAAAAATAGAATTATAATATTGCTATTGAAAATAATAAAGTTAAGTAAAATATTGATGTTATCAAATGACAAAAGTGAGACTGAAAGATGCTATACAATTTCCTCTGTATAAGGAGCAAAATTATCAAATACATAGCAAATTTTAAAGAACACATAATATAGAATTACCTTGGTATATTATAAGCACTTATGTTTGAGTGACCTTGTTATCCTTTGCACATTTTCATATTTTCTTAAATGAGATGATGGTGATAAGAATAATCAATGATGCTTTAAAAGAAAATAAAAAATATACAACATGACAAACCAAATGTATTGAAAACTATTTGATTTCCATGTCTCATCTTTTCTCCACTGGAAGTGAGATACAATCAGTATCAGTCAGTGGGTCAAATAAAAAGGAATAGTAACTAGATTCTGATCCAAAAGTACATTTATATTCAGAAGAATCACAGCTTTTGTGATTGGGAGCTTTGGTTTTCTTTAGTATTGGGAATCAATCTGCTGCTTTGTACCCCTGGGCGAAAGAATTATTCTTTTAGAGAGAATAAGTCTTTTGATGACACATTAAGAGGTCTTTTTAGAAAACAATATATTTTTTACATTGGATGAACTCCCAGGGTATTCGAAATTAGTGTAAGTAATAGTTGGAATGCCCCCAAATGATGGTTCTAAATGACATACAGCGTAGCAGGCTCAGTGAAATCAGAGACTTAATAGACACAAAGATAGAACCTCTCCAGGAGAAGAATGCCATGCTGAAGGATTAAATGACCAGTGACTAAACAGGCTGGATGCTACCATTTGAGATTTATTACAGCTATTGGAGGATGATTTCTTAAAAATCAACAACAGAATTTCAAACAGTGCTTCCATATATATTGCCTACAATGAAATTTGACTCAATTTATGGTTATGCTGACTAGAAAGAAATTTACCTTATATTATTCTTTGTGTATGTGTGTACGGGGGGGGGGTGCGTACATTCTTTCCTGAGGGATCAATGCTATAATTGGAAGTATTATTGCTAGATCTTTGATCATGACTGCCATATATTAACAGAGCCATGGAAATCCAAGACCTCTGTAAATTTGTATTAAAATTAATAATTAAAAAAGGAAAAAAAATGCATATGAAGGTTATAGATAAGGTCATAAGATACTATTATGTTGAAGAGATGTTTTGGAAATATCATAAAGTGTTTTATTCTTATTCCCCAGTTTTATATCATAGGCTATGTATAAACTTGTAGAAAAGAAAATAATGACTCGGTTTAATTATTACAAATATGCTGTGTTAAAAAAAGAAGTAAAACTTGACCCCAGAGGAGGTAAATAATATGAAAATATTTTAATAGTATACATTACACCTGTTTATTCTCAAATTTGTTAAAGAAGAATTTTTCTGTCCCTCTGAGTAACTCCTTTTCTTTCCATCTGTTCGTTGTGAGTACCTATTTCCAAAGCTCTAGACATCAGACAGGTCTATTTCCTTTTTTGCCTACCTTTTCAGATATTGTTGATAGCTTTCCATTATAGCTGGGGAAATAGACCTGTTATCATTGCCAAAGTGTACAAAGAAGAGGTGGTGAATTTTCTGTGGAAATTGCAACCTTTTCCGTATACTCGTATTCTCTGAAAGAATGTCTTTGCTTAATTGGCTCTGATAGTCTCGTAGTAAGGAGTTGCACTGTCAACTCAAAAGCAAATGGTTTGAATCCACCATCTGTAACTTGGGAGAAAGGACAGTCTCCTCTTATATGATTCTCTGCCTCTGAATACCTGTTGAAGGTTCAGCTATGAGTTGATTCTAATTCAACAGTATGTGACAAAAACAATATGCTTGCAGTTAAAATAAGAGGCACTGTGTAAACCATAAAGGGGTTTAGTTTGCATATTTGAATATGTTGATGTTGTTATAGTTGCTAGGTTCCGCTAAGTCGAATAGAATTCATAGTGATCTATGAACAACAAATTGGAACCCTGTCATGTCCGTTGTCATCATTCTGACCTCTGATACATTTAAGTCCATTGTTTCAGTCTTTGTATCAGTATATCTCATTGAGAGTCTTCTTTTCTCTCACTGAGCTTCTACCTTTCCCAGGATTATAATTTTGTTTTCCAAAGATTGGACCCTCCTGACAACACACTTAAAGTATTATTGTTGTTGATTGCCTTCAAGTAGAGCACAACTCAGAGCAACCCTATGAACAAAAGGCTTGATACCCCTCTACAACTATCAACATTTATCAAAGTTCACAGGGAATGTTGTTAGGAAGTGGATGCCACTCAGGAGAGGACATTTCACCATCTTTTCCTCTAATGAGCATCCTGATTGTACTTCCTCCAAGACACATATTTGTTCTTGTGACAGTCTTGGTATATTCAGAAAAAATTATAGAATGCTGATTGTGATTCTAGAATTATTATTTTGAAGAATGGTTTCCTATTATTTTTTATCTTAATGGTCTTGAAATATAAGCACAATCAATATCTTTTAGGTTCCAGTAAGAATTAAAATATTTTCACTCAAAGCATAGGAGTTGTGATGACACAACCACATTTTGTACTTCTCCATATGTTTCATGGTTTACTTAATGTATTTATATTTTAAGAAATGAAAACCAATGATGCTTGAATACTCAACTAGGCGCTAAGTGGAAAGATTGATAATGAAGATAAATAAAATGATAATGATATCATCTACCTTATCTAAGCAAGTTAAAATCAAACTCTTAACTACAAAATTAAATCTATGAATTCATAAACAAAAACCAAAAGAAAATAAAACAAACCCAAGGATCTAGAATTCATTCCAACTCATGTTGACCCTCCCTTGGGTTCCCAATGTTCTAAATCCTAATGTGAGGGACTATCTCATCTTTCTCCCTTAGAACAACTGGTAGGTTCATTTTTCTGACTTTTTAATAGTAACCTAACACATAACTCACTATGCTATCTGAATTGTGATTGAATGCAAAATTGAAAAGTTAATGAAAAGAGCAAAATCAACCTTTGTATAAATAAATATTGTCCCTTTATCATATCTATAATATTCTGTATTGAGCTGTTTTCCAATACTACAGTTCAAAGGTATTAATTCTTCTGTCATCCTTCTTCATTGTACAACTCTTAGATGCATAGCGGCTGTTTGAAAAGACCATAGCCAGAATCAGGTGCGCCTTGGTCCTCAAGCTGACATCATTATTCCTCCATAATATAGAGAGGTCCCTGACTGCAAAATTTCCCAGTGAAGTAGGCACTTTGATTTCCTGACTGTTGGTACCAAGCATATTGATTGTGGATCTAAGTAAAATGAAGTCACTGACAGTTGTAATCTTTTCTCCATCTATCAGTGGCCTATCAGTCCACTGGTGAGAATTTTTGTTCTCTTGATATTTAGATGCAATTCACATTTAAGGCTTGATCTTCTGCAGAAAGTGCTTCAAGTCCTTCTCACTATGAACAAGAAATGTATCATCTGCATAATGAAGGTTATTGATGTCTTCCTCCAATCCTCATGCCAGATTCTTCTTCATAGAGTCCAGCTTCTCAAATAATTTCCTCAGCATGCAGATTGAATAAATATGGAAAAATGATACAACCCTGATGTACACTTTTCTTAATTGTAAACCATGTTGTGTTTCCTTGCTATTTTCTCACAATAGCCTCTTGGTCTAGGCCTAGGTATCATGAGCTCACATTTAGCATTCAAATAAATTTATATTTTCAGCTGCAATAAAGGACTCTTTCAGTTACCATGACCATGAAGTACTTTCATTGAGTCTATTTTAAGGAGAACTAGGACTCGCTAATTCTGACTAAGATAGTGGATATATTTCTCTCAGCATCCATCTCCCTTTCTCTCTCTCTCTCTCTGTAATAAATCTTAGTTAAATTTCTGGTGTGTGTAATGGACCTTACTTAAATTTCTTAGGTTGATATGATAAAGCCAATCAAAGCACAGAGTATATATTAGAGATAAAGAGGACAATTTTTAAAAAGGATATTTTAGGCAAATTATATTTGAGATCTGACCTGAATAGACTTGAAAATGTGTGATAGAAAATTGCAGAGAACCTAGATTAGGTAAGGTTAAATTGTCTGCACCAGGTAGTGTAAATTAAATCCTGAATTAAATTTCGTTCTAATCACTTGTTATGCATCAGAGAGCTGGACAATGACCAGAGAGGATAGAAGGAGAATTGATGCTTTTGAGCTTTGGTGTTGGAGAAGAGTGCTGAGAGTGCCATGGACTGCTAAGAAAACAAATAGATTTCTCCTGGAGAGGGTTAAACCAGGCTGCTCTATGGAGGCAAGGATTCTGAGGCTTCGTCTGACATACTTTGCTCATGTTGTAAGGAGAGACTGGTCCTTGGAGAAGGACATCATGCTTGGGAGGGTGGAGGGCAGGCACAAGAGGAGAAGGCCCTCTGGGAGATGGATTGATTCGGTGACTGGGGCAATCAGGATGAGTGTGTCGGAGACAATGAGATTGGCACAGGACAAAGCAGAGTTTAGAGCTGGTCTACATAGAGTCGCCCTGAGTCACAAGTGACTCAACGGCACATAACAACAACAACAACAAGACTATCAATGGTTTTCACACTCTTCAGTAGTTACTAAAACTTCCTAAATACATAGGCGTTTAATATATTATACATAAATGTTTCTACAATAGGTGATAGTGTTGTAGATGGGGAAAAAAAAGAAACTGTCAATGACTTTATTTTACTTGGATCCACAATGAACAACCTTGGTACCAGCAGTCAGGAGATCAGGAGACATACTGCACTAGGAAAGTGTATATTCGGAGACTTCTCTATATTATTGAGAAGCAATGGTGCCAGTTTGAGAACTAAGGTGCACCTGATTCAGGCCATACTCTTTTCAGTCATTTACTAGGCATGTGAGACCTAGCCTACACTTAAGAATAATCAATAACTCTTTTCTGTCAGGTTATGTTTTCGCAGCTCTGTAGGAAATAACTCATTGCCATTGAGTTGCAATCATTTCACAGCTCACCTTTTTTGTTTTGAAGACTTTAAACAACACAGGATGAAATTGTCCATTTTATTTTATGCTGCCTTTGAGCTATGGCACAAGTCTCTATGGATTACGCTTTGAAAAATCTCTACAGGAAGCATGAAAAATTTGAGTATTTTGAGAAAAATGTAATGAAGAACTTTATTTGTTCTATGTATCTTATTTCTGGGGTAGGTCAATTTGAGCAATCAAAATACCTTTATTTTTAGTGTAAGCAATAGAGTAGAGGAAATTTGGCACCATTATTTGGAAAACAAACTGTAGAAAGGGAGAAAAACATGAGACAGTAAGGCATAATTATTGATTGGACCTTGGGTATATTTATGACTAACGGTCCCTGGACCTTAGAATTTCCTTTTTGAAAGCTCCTGCATAGTTGAGAACATCCATGAATGCAAAAGGTTCAAATATCACTGAGGACAATTGACTTTTCCTGTTAAGAACCTTCACAGGCCTTGCCTAATGCATATTTTTTTTTACTTGTATCCTTAATGATTGTGCTAAATTAGAAACTACAAACATAGATAATAGTATTTGCAAATCTTGTAAACCTTAATAGAGAATCCATGAACTCACAAGAGACGTAGGTATTCTAACTTCTGTCATGGTGACTAATTAAGAGAAAAGATGTGAAGAAAGTCTTAAACATTTACTTCGGATGAAACTCCAGGAATTAAATGCCTGAGATATCTGCATAGGTGTTTGATGACTAAGGAATGAGTTTTTAAACTGTGACCTGTCACCTGGCATCAAAAAGAAGAGGGAATGACTGACTTGTGTAAAGTACAGGGAAGTACAAACAGACTCTTCAACCTATAACTGGCCCTTAAATACAGGAACCTGTCTAACTAGAGATGTTTGACCTAATTTTGGATGGTCAGACTGAAAGAGCATGATGGTTAAAATAGTATGTCAACTTGGCTGCCATGATTCTCCAGTTTGGCAGTTATGTAGTTATTCCCTTAATGATGTCTCATACAATGTCATAAACTCCATGATGAGAGCCACTATGATCAGCCAATTAATTGACAAGGAGATTTCTTGGAGATGTCACCTGTATTGAATGTATGTGAACATTTTTATTTAGTTGGCCACTGTCTGTTTTCTGCTAAAAATGTAAGCAGTCAAAATGCCTTTGTTTTCCATATAGCAAAGGCAGCTGAAGACATATAGATTATATTTATGCATATATAGTTGCTATGTATGCTTAAAAATTATTTGAGAAGCTGGACTCAGAATCAGGAGAAGACTCATCAATATACACTTGATGTATATTGTTATACATATGTCACAACCTTGCTTTCGTAGAGTATGGAGGACTTGAAAAATGTGCTAGCAAGTCTATCATTAGGGATCTCTCAAAGTTATGGAGAAACAATGTTGTTTGAGGACTAAGTTGCACCTGATTCAGGCTTTCAATCACTTGCTATATATCTGGGAAATGGACAATGGATAAGAATGACAGAAGAATTGATGTCATTGAGTTGTGGTGTTAGAGAAGATTGCTGAATATTCCCTAGATTACCAAAAGAATGAATAGGTAAGTCTGGAGGAGCAGCAGCTACTGTGCTCCTTGAAGGCAAAGACAATAAAGTTTTATCTCACATTCTTTGGGCATATTGCTAGGAGAGGTTAGTCCTTGGAGAAGGACATCATGTTTGGAAAGGTAGAGGGAGAGAGAACAAGAGGGAGAAACTCATTCATTGTGAAGATGGCACAGAATAGGACAGGGTTCAGATCTGTTGTTCAGAGGGTTGCTATGAGTCATACTTGACTTGATGGTACCTAACAATGTGCATCAGAACTGTAATCTTTCACCATACTTATTCAATCTGCATGCTGACTGACCAAAACATGCAAGAAGTTGGACTTTATTAAGAAGAATGTGATACTAGGATTGGAGGGAATATTTATCAACAACATTTGTTATGCAGATAACACAACTTTGCTTGCTTAAAGTGAAGAAAACTTAAACTTTTGCTCGCTGCAAAAGATCAAAGACTATAGCTTTAAATATGGATTATATTTTCAATATAAAGAACACAAGAATACTACAGAGCAGTTAGGCAACACCAAGATAAATGGAGAAAAGATTGAAATTGTCAACTATTTCGTCTCACTTGAATCTACCATCAACACCCTTGATACTAGCAGTCAGAAGATTAGGAGTTATATTTCATTTAAAAAATCTGTTGTCAGAGATCTTCTCAAATTACTGATGAGCAGTGATGTTAATTTGAAAACGAATGTATACCTGATTCATTCCACGGTCTTTTCAATAACTTGCTATGCATATGAAAACTTGACATTCAATAATGGTGAAAAAGCAATCCTTTTGAGTTATAAAGTTGAAGAAGTATGAAAAAAAAAACAAAACAAAAACCCAAACACAGATATGTCTTGTAGGAGATCAGCCAGAGAGCTCCTTTGATGCAAGGATGACAAAGTTCCATCTCGCATACATGGGGCATGTTGTTGGAAAGGGACTTAATACTTAGAAAGTCTGCAAAGAAAGGAAGACTTTCAAAGAGACAGAGTGGCATATTGACTGCATCAATGAAATAAAGTATGTCAGACATGATTTTGTAGGCACAGGATAGGCAGGGTTCAAACATGTTATTTATAAGGTCACTATGACTCAATAGCACTTACTAATGGTGACAACATCAACAACAACAACTTTAATGATAATGTAATATACAGATCAATAACAATTTTTTTCCTTAGAGTCTCAAAAACCTTTAGTATACAGCGATGATTCAAGAGTTAGTTGATTCGTTATGTTTAGTATTTATGAAAGCATATATTATTCCATACTTAATTATGATGAGTGAACTAGAAATGTGCAAGAGCAAATAATAGAAATAAATAATTTTAATTATAATGTATTAGAGATCTATCTAAAACTAAAATGCAGTAATTTGTTGTAGCATTCATTTTCTTTTTTTTTAAAGAGGAAAAATCTACTTTATTAGGACAATTCATATAAGAATTTTAATGAATAGCATTGCCGATACATAATCTTTCATTTACATGATGACTTTGGAGCCTGATCTTTTTTTTTTAATTGGGAAAAACATATTGGGGGTACAAGGAGGTGAGGGTTGGGGGCAGAAGGGTGAGGATGGGCCAGGATGCAGTTGCAGAGCTACACAGT
>NW_006399752.1:18081742-18086615 GCF_000299155.1 Elephantulus edwardii
CGCCCCCCCAACCCCACCGCATGGGCGCTCGCCTGGTGTGCGGCCCCTCTTGTGCGGGCGGCCGGAGGGCACCTGCTTCCCTCACCCTGGCTCCAAGAATTCTCTCCAGACCAAGTCCACCTTGCGGCAGTGTGGTGGCTTCACTGTACCAGTCTTGAGGAGGGCCGGTGCCCAGCATCCATCCTGGGTGAGGGAATCCATTCGTTCTGGCTGTGGAAGCCTCATGGAGCTACAGTGGCTGTGCGGCACAGCGAGGGCTCTGCGGGGGTGGGGGGTGTTGGGAGCCACAGGACTCACCCATTTCTCCTTGTGAATCCTTGAATTCCTGTTGTTGAGCCTCGATCTTCACTGAGGCCCAGTCATCAACTGTTTAAGTGTTCAATTATCAATAAGCCGAAGTCTGTGGAAGGCCATAATGGCCCTGCTTTAAGTGGTTCGCTGCTCCCGCAGCTCACCATGCTGTCTCTGCCTCTGCTGCCATCTTGGATCTCCAGCATTCATTTTCTGATGATTAAATTTTCCTTTATGATAACTTTTCTTCATTTAAAAATATAGCATTTATTACAAAATAAAAATCTAATTTGAAGTATAAGCTATTTCAAGGAAAACTGCTGACAGCCAATATTTTTCTTGTGGGAAAACATAAGAAATTTATACTGATTGTTGAAACAAGTACAATGACTCATTTTCATTGTTGTAAAACATATGGAACATTTACTATAAGGATTATTAAAGAATATTGTAGAAAAAATGTATATAGCAAAAATATTTGTACCCCTACTAATTTTTTTAATACAGTTCGTCTTATTGCATTAAGTGACATACACAACTTTGGTGCTCAGTGACTAATATTATATTATTGTTCAATGCCATTGAGTCTGGCATGACTCATGGCCACCCTATGAATAACAAGCTTCACCCTGTCCTATTTTATGACATTTTCATCATCTCTGACACATTTTAGCCCATTGTAGCCATTACTTTTTCAGTCCATCTCCTTAAGGGTCTTCCTCTCTTTCATTGACCCTCAACCTTTTCAAGTATGATGTACTTCTCCATGAAATAGCCTTTCCTAGCAATATGACCAAAATATTTGAGATGAAATTTAGCCATTCTGGTCTCGAAGAAACACTCTGGCTGCACTTTTTAAAAGATACATGTTTATTCTTTTAGCAGTCCATGGGAGACTCAGTACTCTCCCTCAATACCACAACAAAAAGGCTCAATTCCCTTTCTGTCATCCTTATTCATTGTCTATCTCTCAATTCCCTTTCTGTCATCCTTATTTATTGTCTATCTCTCAGATGCACAGCAAAGGGGTGAAAGGCCATATCCTGAGTCGAATGCACCTTGATCTTCAAACTTGATCTTCCAAATTATTGCCCCTTAGTAACTTGAAGAGATTCCTGACTACAGACTTAGCTCAATACTGTAAGTCTCCTGATTTTTTGACTACTGGTATCTAGGGTCTTGATTATGGATCCAAGTAACAGGAGTCTTTGACAATTTCAATCTTCATCTATTGTTTGGTTGCTTCTCAGATTAGTTGTATGTTTGCCTTTTTGATGCTGAGATGCAATCCATATGGAAGGCTGTTGTTCTTGACCTCTGTCACCAGCATTTCAAGTCCTCACTTTTGACAAGGTCGTGTCATTCAGGTAACATACACTGCTGAGTGTCTCTTCTGTCCTAATGCTACATTCTTCTTCTTAGATTCCAGATTATGGAATGATTTGCTCAGAATATGAATTGAACAATGATAAAGAAATGATACAACCATGACATACACATTTCCTGATTTTTAAACCATGGAGTCTTCCGTGCTATCTTTGGACAACAGCTGTTTTGACCTAGGTCTAGATTTTGCATTTGTATAATTAAGTGTTCTGGGTTTCCAAATCTTTTCAATGTCAGTCATAGTTTGTTATGATCCATATAGTCTAATGCCTTTGGATAGTTAATAAAACACAAATAGCCATTATTCTGGTATGTTGTGCTTTCAGCCAGGATCCAGCTAACATCAGCATTTTCTGTGGTGCTATACTCTCTTCTAAACCCAGACTGAATTTCCAGAGGATCTTCCTCAATGTACTGTTTTCACAGGTTTTGGGTGATTTCAAGCAACGTTTTGCTTATGTGTGATATTAATTATAGCATTCAATAGTTTCTGCATTCTATTTTATCTTCTTTCTTCGGAATGGAAACAAATATGTATCTCTTCAACTTAGTCAGTCAGTCAAACAACTGCCCTCCAAATTTCCTTTCATAGATAAGTGAGCACATTTAAGGCTGCACTGTTGGTTAAAAGGTGTCCTGCTTTATAACAGTCCCACTGTTATAAAACAGGACTGACATGGGTGTTCGGGGTAAACTAAGAGAAGAAGAGATAAATAATGTACATGACATTGAAACAGGAGAGGGAGAAAACTTTTTAAAAGGAATATATGATTAGGTATTATTGGTATGACAAGAGTCCAGAATAAGAGCGGCATAATAGAGTGGTCAGGGTGGGGGTGGGTTACTGAATAACAAAAAAAATTTTCCAAAGAAAAAACCAAACTTGTGGTAAAGGGAGACAGGGCAGAAAATGTACAACAATGAATGAATGGAAATCCAAGTTCTTTATAAACTTACAATAAACTCTTAGTTTAAAAAAAGGGGGGGGGGAAAGATGTCAATATGTATTCTACAATAAGGGATATGTCTTTCACGTTTTCTGTAAAATGCTTGTCTGTTGGATACTTCTCTCAAACTGATCGTTCAGCCTCTGTAAATTTTCACTGAAATTAATGACAAATTTAAATTAAAAAAAAAATTAAGTTAGAGTAAGGATGGCAATGGAACCACCTTACCTCTGTAACTTGATTTGTGCCACTATTAGAACCTCTACTCAGAATATTATTGCTTTTCAATTTTTGACTCATGCACTTTTAACTTGTTAGTTAAATTTGTATCTTCTAGGCTGCAACACTTCCATGATACATCTTCAAGGATATGAACATGTACGGCTAAGCACAATTGATAACAGTGCATCTAAATTCCAAAATCAATCTCCATAATAGTCTATGTGTTTCCTACTGCCAAAGGGGCCCTTTAGAATAGTGAGAGAAGACCTTCACCCTGAAACCCACAGCGTCCCTTTTCAGCAGGAAGTAGCTAAGAGAATACGCCATCCCCTTTTCCTTATGAATCAGGGTGAAGTCTCTCTCAGAGAGGAGTGATAGGGAATGACAAGGGACACACTAACAAAGGAGATTAATCAGAACTGGCTTTGACAAGCACTGTGGCAATTGCACAAATAAAACAGACATTGTGGGGGGAGGGGAGAAGAACGAACTGGGGATGAGGGTGGAGAAAACAGTGCAACAATGAATGAATGAAAACCCAAAATCTCTGTAAATGTTCATTAAAACTAATAAAATTCTTTTTTTAAAAAAAGACAGACTAGGAAGAAGGATTGGCCATCCACTTCTGAAATAACAGGCCTTCGAAAATCCTATGTACAGTAAAACATACTTAGAGTAGACTAACAGAAATGGCAACTGAGGTGTAGCTTTCGAGTATGTAAATAAAAATGAAGAGGAACAGTTGGTAAGCAGACACTAGTGATTGGGACATGGAATGTGAGAAACATGAATGTAGGAAAATTAGATATTGTTAAGAAGGAAATTAAACGCATAAATATTAACATACTAGGCATTGGTGAGATGAAATTTACCGGCATGGGACATTTTGAGTCAGATGATCATATGATATATTGCTCTGGAGATGAAAAGGTGAGGAAAAATGGGGTTGCTTTCATAGGTAAAAAAGTCATCTCTAGATCCATCTTGAAGTACAATATTGTGAGTGACAGGATAATATCCATATGCATACAAGGAAGTCCAATGAATACCACTATCATTCAGATACATATACCAACAACAAGAGCCAAATAAGAGGAAATAGAAGATTTCTACCAACTTTTACAGATGGAGATTGAGTGAACATGCAATCAAGGAGCAATGATAATAATGGGTGACTGGAATGCAAAAGTTGGGAGTAGAGAAGAAGATTCAGTAGTTGGAAAACACGGACTGAGTGACAGAAATGAAGCTAGAGATAGAATGATTGGATTTTGCACAATCAATGACTTATTCATTGCAAATACATTTTTCAATAGACATAAATGCAGGCACATGGATTTTACCTGATGGTATGCATAGGAATCAGATCAATTACATCCGTGTAAAGAACCTCTGGAGAAGCTCAATATCAGCTGCGAAAACTAGGTCAGGAGCTGATTGTGGAACAGACCACCAACTACTCATATGCAAGTTCAAGCTGAAGCTGAGGAAAATTAAACTGAATTCATGGGAACCAAATATGACTTTGAGTCTATCCCACCTGAATTTCAGAACCATCTCAGGAACATGTCTGAGGCCTTGAACACTAATGAGCGAAGGCCAGATGAGCTGTGGGAGGATAACAAGGGTATCATCCAGGAAAGTAAAAACGGTCATTACAAAGACAGAGAAGGAAGAAAAGACCAAAATGTATGTCAGAAGAAACTCTGCATATTGTACTGAGCACAGAGAAGCCAAAGCACAAGGAAGAATTCAAGATACTAAAGAGCTGAACAGAAGATTTCAAAAGGCAGCCTGGGATGACAAAGTAAAATATTACAATGAAATATGTAAAGAGTTGGAGTCAGAAAATCAAAAGGGCCAAACTCACTCAGCATTTCTTAAGCTGAAAGAACTGAAGAACAAATTCAAGCCTAGAGTTGCTATAATCAAGAATGCTTTAGGCAGAATATTAAATGATCCAGGAAGTATTAAAAGAAGATGGAAGGAATATACTGAGTCATTATATAGAAAGGAATTGGCAGATA
>NW_006399752.1:18087835-18100286 GCF_000299155.1 Elephantulus edwardii
GAGAGGGTTAAACCAGGCTGCTCCTTGGAGGCAAGGATCCTGAAGCTTCATCTGACATACTTTGGACATCTTGCAGGGAGGGAACAGTCCTTGGAGAGGGGCTTGGGAGGGTGGAGTGGTGGCTCAGGAGGTGAAGGAGGCGAAGGTAGGCCCTCTATGAGGTGGATTGATTCAGTGACTGGGGTAATCAGGATGGGTGTATTAGAGACAATGAAATTGGCACAGGACAGAACAGAATTTAGGGCTGTTGTATGTAGGGTCACTATGAATCACAAGTCACTCGATCGCACATAACAATAATATGTATGTCGGCAATTCCCAGGGCCTTAGTTTTTGTCAATGCCTTCAGTGTAGCTTGAACTTCTTCCTGCATTGATCTAACTCATTTGGTACTTCCTGAAAAATGTGTCAACTTTTTTTTTTGTAATGACTCTGTGTCTTCCTTCTATTTTCTTTTGCTACTTCTTAGATCATTTAAGACTTTGCTTATAGCATCTCTCAAAATTGAAACTTGAATTTTGAATGTTTTGAAGTTTTAGTTTGAGACATGCTAAGCAAGTTCTACAACTCCAATTCTTCGCACATTCTGTTAAAATATTGTTCTGTCTCCTTGGGATGTTCCTTGAAATCTTTTTTTCACCTTTTACTTTGACATCTTTTCCCTTTGTTTTGGCTTCTTGACAAACAAGTGCAATTTTCATATCTGTCCTGATATTCATTTTTGGTTTTGCTTTCTCGTTCGTCTTTGTAATGACCTTTGTAATGTCTTCATAGATGATATCCTTGATGTCATCTCACATCTCCTCTGGTCTTCAGTCATTGGTGTTCAATGGCTTAAACCTATTCTTAATTTAATTTTTAAATTCAGGTAAGATTGAGTCAAGGTTCTATTTTAGTTCTTGTGAATTTGTTTTCATTTTCTTTAGCTTGTATTTGAACTTGCACATAAGCACTTAAAAAGAATTTATATCATGGATAGCTAACAGATGCATACTCACACACATACTTCAAATGTTCCTTTCAAATGCAGAATTAAACAGAGAAGGTGATACCAGAGATTATTCTTGTTTAGGGTCCTCTATGTCTTAATATGAATTTTACTCTCTACATTTCAGATCCTATATAACTAGTCAGAAATATAGTTACTCGAATTGGTTCCAACTCACAGGATATCAAAGGTAGAGTTTTTTTGTCATTGTTATGAGCCATAAAGTTCCCTGTGACTCATAGTGACCCTCTGTACAACAGTTTTGAAGCCTGCTCTATTCTGAGTCTATCTCATTGTCTCCAACAGACCCAATTTCATCTCTTCAGTCACAAGTCAATCCATCTCAACCTGAATCTTCTTCTCTTGTGCTGTCCCTCCATCCTTCCAAGAATGATGTCCCTTTCCCAGGACTGGTCCCTCCTGGCCATGTGCCCAAAGTATGTGAGGATGGAGTTTCAAAATCCTTGCCTCCAGGAAGTGGCTTGGTTTCACTATAAATCTTTCAGAAGCAGACTGCTACACCTTTCCTGGTAAGCCTTTGGTAGGTTTGAACTGCCAGGTTTTTCAGTTTGCAGTTGAGTGTTTAACCACTGCACTACCAAGATTATGGCAAATCACTACGTCATCATGTTTTGTGTCTACTTTCTTCACCTTTTGTTCTACTCTCTTTTTACTTCCTTGACCTCATCAGACAAGAACTCTGCTGCTGAAACTTTTATGATATGGATTTTTTTCCCCATTTTCTTCAAGATAGCTCTTCCCAGCTTCCCTTGCTGTCACTTTCTGCCAGATATCTGAGTCTTCAAATTGAATGGGTTGAGATTGCTCATATTTCTTTGTTGGAGCTGCTAGTAAATTCAAAGTGCTAGAGAGTCATGCCATTTGGGTTAGTGGTGCAGCTACCTACTAACTCTGCCATAAAAGGTCTTTTAGCATTGGGTATCTGAATACCACTTTTAGCATTGGGTATCTGAACCCACTACACACTTAATCTCTTCTCAAATAGAACTCCTAATTTTATTTCCCATAGTCCTAAATTTTTTTTCCATGTTTTTAGTTTTAGTTTGAAAACTGTCCCAACCACATAATTACCCAAAACAAACTTCTCTAAGGAACTTATACTTCCTCTTTCCTCCCCACACTTTGTTGTTGTTGTTGTTATGCTTTGCTGAGTCGCTTATGGTTCAAAGCAATTCTATGTACAAAAGCCCTAAACCCTGCTTTATCCTGTGCCAATCGTACTGCCTCTGACACACCCATCCTGATTCCCACACTTGACACATGGAAATATCATTCAATGAATTAATCCTGGTTTATGGCAATTTTCCATCAATTTCCTTTTGAATTAAGATTTACCATCTCAGAAATTGATAAAAAAATTGTGAAGAAAAATGTGGCATCAGGACTGGAAGAAGAGTTATTTGACACAACCTTGCTTGCAGAAAGTGAAAAATACTTGAATAACTTGCTGTAGAAGATAAAATACCATACATTTTAATAAGGGTTACACCTCAACATCAAGAAAACAAAAGACCCCACCACTGCACCAATAAGCAACATCACGATAGTTGGAGAAAAGATTAAAGTTGTCAATTATTTTATCTTATTCAAATCCATAATCCATATCCTTTGTACCAGTAGGCAAGAAAGAAAAATAAATATCGTATTGAGATCAACTGCTATTAAGGACCTCTCCAAAGTTCTAAAGAGCAAAGATGTCATTTGAAAGATTAAGGTGCACCTGATCCAAATAAAGATTTGTTTTCAATTGCTTCTTATGCTTCTGAAAGTTGGACAGAAGAAGAAGAATTCAACTGTACAATTCATATAATATTACTGAATATGCCATAAATTGCTAAAAAAACAAACCTGTCTTAAAGGAGAATAATTATTTGCTATAGTCAATGATGGTGAAACTTCATCTTACTTACTTTGATCATATTTTTAAGGAGAACCAGTGCTCAGACATCATGCTGAGAAAGGGAGAGTCAGCAAAAGAGAGAAAACCTCTCAACAAGGTGAACTGATACAGTGACCACCACGATGGGTTTGAGCATGACAAAACTTATGAGGACAGCACAGGGTAAGCCCAAGTTCACATCTGTTGGTCATAGGGTTGCTAGGAGTTGTATTGGACCAAATGGTACCTAATAGCAACAGCACTACCATTCTCTTGGGGAGCTCTGGTGGCCTAGTGGGTACAGAATTGTACTGCCAACCCAAAATAACACGGTCAAATCTGCCAGCTACTCCACAGGAGAAAGATGGACAATCTCCTCCCATGTATTTTACAACTATGAGTTGTTTCCAATTTGATGGCTTATCACCACAACAATACCATTCTTCTATCTTTCCATAATTCTTTATTGTAAAGTTACTTTTTGAAATAGAAATTCTATCATGTAACTTCTCATTTACATACAGGGTGAGTTCAGTCCCCTTCCATGTACTACAATGCCTTGGAAAAACACATTTGCTTCTATCTTGTGTCTCATGTTCCAATCTCCCACAGATACTCTGTGATTGGGGCTCTTTTTCTCTTGAGCTTTTTTAACCACTGGCCTCTTTGCGTCATTCAGGGCTCAACTTAATGTGTTTATAAGCAACATCCTTGACCTCTCAAGATCTATCCCAATATAATGATTCTATAAAACCATGCTTAGTTGATATTTATAAAAGAGTGATGTATATGTATTTAAGTGGACTAATTTTTTTCCTGATCATTTCTACATTTTAAAGCTAAGCCTGACTTTGCTCTTTTAAAGGACAGGAATAACAATAAATTAGCCTGATTTTATTGGGGTTTTTTTTAGACTTAAAAAAAAAATGTAATGTCAGTCAATTGTTGTTAAGTGCCATCAAGTCCCAGGCGACTCATATTGACCCTATGAATGAAATCCTGGACACCTCCTGTATAACTTCTGTATAACTTTTGTCCTCTCTCCAGGTTCATAGGGTTTCCAGAGGCAATCTATCATGGAAGTGGATGCCACTCCTGCTTCCAACCTTGTTTTAACCGGGGAGCTTCACCAAACACTGCCCACCATGGGTAACCATTCTCGTATTTGACACATCAGTGTCACTGTGTTCGGCTTCACAGCCACCACAAGTTACTTCTGTACAGCAAGTGGACATAACCAGGGTTACACAACCTAGAAGACTGTTTCACCAAAACCAGTTAGAGGCAGGCCTGAGGGCTACGGAGTAGAGTCACCCACCTTTCTTTGGCTTGGGCGCATGACTTTCCATCCACTAGGCAATTAGTGTATTTTAATTAAATCAGAAAAAAAGAGGAAGATGAAATGATTAACATATGAGAAAGTATTTTCAGATTGATGTACTGGATATCTCATAAAACATAGAGTTCCTATTTATCAGATTTTATGGTGATGGCCCTTTTTCTTAATGGAACATTACATAGATGGATGGATGGATGGAGTAGAGGTAGGTCATGAGACTTAAATGAATACCATGTTAATTTATTTCCTTCCAGAAGTACTTCAAGCATGTAAATAAATACATAGTAAGGCTCCTTAATGGTAAGTATTTTAAATTGTTAAAAGAAATTAATACTAGTAAATTTAATTAAGTTGAAATTCCTTTTTAAAATTCCTTTTAAAAACTAACAGCTAAAAAAAAAAACCAGAAAAGTAACAAACCCTTTAAGCAAGTAGATTTTGTAGGGTTAGGAAAAATATTATTGCTTGGTTTATGTTATATTTGGACTTTAACTCTTAGGTGCCCTAAGCAAGACTGAGTAAATCACACTCGATCCTTGACCATTCTCACAAGACCTGCTGAACTTACTCCCTTGTTGTGGCCTCTGTGTTAGTCCATCTAGCTGATTCTCTTTTTTGCTTTCCATCTGGTTTTCTGCTGTTTTGTTTTGTTTACTCATTTGTTAGTGATGGTAACTTTGACCTTTTTGGTTAAGGCTGTTCCCATTAAGTTTCTCTACAGTAATCTTTGTAATTACTTACTTTTGTAGTTATTATTAATATAGAATTAGTAGGGAGCTGTTTGGGACTATAAATGGAGTTTTATTAAATCTATGGTTGGCTTTTTAAAAAATATTATTTTTTAAATTTTAAACAGGCTAAAGTAAGAAGAGCTCTCTAACGTACTCAGGGAAGCCAGTAAGAGTATTTTATATATTTGGATATTTTGAATAAATAAATTTTTACAAATAAAGAAATAATGGTAACTTTTTCAGACTTGTGATAATGCCATATCCCTTGTGATATCAAGGTTTTTTCTGTCGGTTAATGAACTAATTGTACTGATTTTTTAAAAAAAATATGTGTGATATAGTTTTAAAAAATCAAAGTGGAGATCTGAAAGGATAGGGTAAGTGTAGGCATAGATCATTGGTGTGATGCTATAAAACAAAATGCAGATGAACGATTATATGAAACAGCTTTCCATCTGTTTTATTAAGCATCTTTGTAAAGGAACTGACCTCTCTTGATAATATGTACAAAAAAGTCTCTCTAGCTTCATTTCTAAGGATTCTTTTTTTCACTTCTCCCAAGACAGATGTGTTTATTCTTTTGGCAATCATGGTATAATAAGTATTCCCTGACAAATCTTGTAATTCAAATGACTCAATTATCTTTTTTTGGTTTTGTTTTGTTTATTTTAACAAGTATTATGTACTTTTTTGTATCATTTTTATGAAGTACAAACAAGAAATATCATCATTAGTTTTGAAATAACAACAAAAAAGACTTTCCTTTTCTCTACATAGTGAAAATGTCCTAAATATTTGCTTGCTATTACCCCAATGCCACAATAAAATTCAACAGTAACCTAAAATCCTTCAATAAAAATTCAAAATTTTAAAGTAATTCATCATTCACCCAAGACTTTACAAATTGTAAGACTTTGTAATGGAAAAATAATGCCAGAACATTCCTGTAAATGTGATTCTACAAATAACAGTTTTGGTTTGTATATTATAAAATGAAAGTTCTCTCGCCTTAAAATCCAAAAAAATACCAGTCTGTTTGCCTGTGTTATATGGTGCAAACCTACTGTTCTAATGCTCCGTTTGGCAGCACTCATCCTCCACAGTTTCTGATGGACCAGCCTCACTGGCTAAGGGAACTTACACTTATCTAGGGAATATTCATCTGTACCTGTCACTTCAACTTGCCAGAGATGTCTGCCAGAATGAAACCCTTCAGAATTTAGGAAAGCTGAGTATTTTTGTAAAAATCTCTTGGAATTGTAGCACAATTTTCTGGTCATATTTCCATATTTTAAAATCGTTAAGTCTTCTGATGGAGAGCGCTGGTGACCTAGGGTCAAGAAGCAACACTGCAATCCTAAAGGCACGTAGTACAAGACCATCAGGTGCTCCATGGAAGAAGGATGGAAAAATCTTCTCCCATGCAATTAACTCGCTTTGAAGAGCTGCCTGAGGGTTAGCTGTTGGTAGGTTCGGATGAGCACTCTAGAGATCAAGCTTCAAATCAACCTTAATTATGCTAATCATTTTTCCTAGAAAAATGGGCTGTTGAAGGAGACACCAAAGGTCTTCCTCTACTTCATGGGAAAACAGGGTTGGCGCATGGAAATCTTCATATCTTCTACAGTTGCTGTGAATATCTGTAGTTAACTCCACATCTGTCAGCATACACTTTTTAGTTATATCAAAAAGCAGATCATGTATAGTGGAAGTATGGTCTGTAACTAAGGCTATGTTTTCCATTGTTGTTGTTGTGTACCGTTGAGTCTGAACTGACCCACAGCTGAACCTCTGGTGGATTTTCAGAGGCAGTTAATCCAGAGGAGACTGCCCATCCTTCTCCCACAGAGCAGCTGGTGGCCTCAAACTGCCAATTCTTCTTGCCAGCTGCTTCTTCTGTGCAGCTTCTTGCCCCTAGGCCACCAGAGCTCCCCAATCTCTTGCTCTTCCCTTTGCAAATCCCTAGAGGTAAAATTTTACTTCTTAGCAAACGACAACATGCAATGTTCAAATTAAATCTCTTTCCTTTTCTATTTTCTTTAATATCTGAAGAAACTTAGAATCTTACTCCTGAGATCGAGATAACAGCATTTTCAATTTGTCTCCACAGATATATTAAAAATATCCTATGTTGTTATTATTGTTGTTATGCGCTGTAGAGTCACCTGCAACTCATCGCGACTCTAAGTACAACAGACCTAAAACCTGCTCTATTCTGTGACAATCTTATTGTCTCTAACAAACCTACACCCACTACCACAGTCACTGAATCAGTCTATCTCATTGAGGATCTTCCTCTCCTGCGCTGTCCCTCCACCCTCCCGAGCATGACGTTCCTCTCCAAGGACTGGTCCCTCCTTGCAACATGTCCAAAGTATGTCAGATGAAGCTACAAAATCCTTACCTCCAAGGAGCAACTTGGTTTAACCCTCTCTATGATGAACTTGTTTGTTCTTGTAGCAGTCCATAATATATTAAATACTCTTGTCCAACACCACAGCTCAAAGGTATCAATTCTCCTTCTATCCTCCCTAGTCATTATCCAGCTCTCTGATGCATAGCAAGTGATTTTAAAGATTATGGCCTATATCAGGCGCACCTTTGTCTCCAGACTGACATCATTACTTTTTAGTACTCTGAAGAGGTCTCTGATAGCTGACTTTTCCAACGCAATACAGCTTTTAATTTCCTGGCTGTTGGTGCCAAGAGTGTTGTTTGTGGGGACAAACAAACTAAAGCTATAAATAATCTCAATCTCTTCACTATCCATTATGGTGATACCAATTGGCCTGGTGGTGGAACTCTTTGTTTTCTTGATATTGAGATTCATTCCATATTGAAGGCTGCAGTCCTTGATCTCCTACAGCAAGTGTTTCAGGTTCCTTCTCAGTTTCAGTAAGCAGGGTCATGTCATCTGCATAACACAGCTTCTTGATTAGTCTTCCTCCAATCCTGATGCCACATTTCTCCTCATAGAGCCCAGTCTCCCAGATAATCTTTTCTGTTATATAGAATGAAAAGGTTTGAAGATAGGACACATCCTTTGAGTATACCTTTCTCAATTTTGAACCATGCAGTGTTCTCTTGCTCTGTTCTAGCAACTGCCTCTCATCCAAGTATAGGATTTGCATAAGCACAATTAAGTGTTCGGGGATTCCCATTCTTCTCAGAGTTAAACACCCTTGCATAGTATAGTTGCTTAATATTACCCCAATAATAAAATAAAATATAATATTAATGGTAACCTAAAATCCTTCAAGGAAAATATAAAGTTTTACCATCATTGATTTTTTTTCCTCTGAGACTTTACATATTGTCAGTGTAGATTTTGAGCTTCTTCTTATGAGTATTGTAACTTGCTCAGTGTCCATCAGGTAATGACCGTGGTGGTTGGAAGCAAAGGCACGCAGCAGTTCCAGGTCTGTCTCACAGAAGAGGGTCAGATCTGTCTGTGCTTCTCTCACAGGGTATTTCATTTCTTTTGGATCCTCTCGTTTCCCTGGATAGAAGCAGCTTAACACTCTCAACCATGTAAACCAGCTGGTATTCTTGCTGAAGTGGCTGTCATAGCAGTGGTGGAGGCAGACAGGACATGGGAAGAGGGCCTGTAGATCTTCTCAGCACTAGAGGATGCAGACATTATGGCTGCGTCCTATGGGTGAATTGAGCCTCAGTCAGCTCTCCCACCAATAGCCAAACTTCTGATCACTGCTAGCACCTGAGCAAGTGGCCTGCTGTGTTCTCTGTCTGGGATTCCTGGGATCTATTGCTTTGAAGGTTATGAGTCAATAGCTTGAAATCTGAACACTCACTGTAAATTGAAGAGTTCCCGAAGTTCCATCAGACAAGCAAGCCTTCAGCCCAAACTCTGAATCTAGGACTCGACAACACCTACCACCTAAAATTTAGAGAGACTCAGATTTTTTATTCTTTCTGGACAAAGGAAACCAAAGCTGTCTGTCACTAGGCTGAACCATTAAATGTGACATAAGACAGTGACAGTAAGAGCTCCTGGTTAAAGAGGCCATTTTCCTTCAGGTTGAAACTCTGAGAGCACAGTGACCTTTCAGACTCCCTGACAACTGGAAAGCTGAAGCCAGTGGTCCCATCTGTTTAGAAAACTTCAAAGACCCAGGGGCCTTTGAACTGTAACTTCAATGTGAACTTCCTTATTCACTGTCAACTTTCACAAGGATATGGTAGTTACCGAAAATATCTTGGTTTGTTCAGGTGCACCTTAGGTCTTAAGGTGACATCTCTACTCTTTGGTACTTTAAAGGAGTTCTTTGGAGTAGATTTGACCAATGAAATACAATTTGATTTCTTTTCTTTCCGTGGGAGTTAATGGTGAACCCAGGTGAAACGAAATCCTTGACGACTTCGGTCCTTTCTGTTTATCATGAAGTTGGTCCAGTTTTAATATTTGTTTTCTGTTGTTATGAAATTCATCCTGAGGGTTATAGTCTTTGAGATTCATCAGTACGTCCATTAGGACAACTTTGCTAACAGCAAGAAAGGTGGCATTATCTGAATATCACAGATTGTTAGATTGTTAGTGATCCTTCCTCTAATCCTGATGCTTAGTTTTTATTCATATAGTTCAGCTTCTCAGATTATTTGCTCAACATACAGACTGAAAATATATAGTGAAAGATATTACATAACAATTCAGACTTTTATTGTCTCCTAAAAAAATTGAGTATTTGTCTTTCCATGAGCTCTCAGTCCCCATGGCAATAATTGATGTAGGAATTTCTGACTTAATCTCCATATTTTCTATATTTTACCACTTATGCAGTTTGTCATTACACTTACTTAAATTTCCTACCTGGGCCCTGTATGAATTTTATTGGCATACCTGTCAACATAGCTGTTAGGTAGACAAAGTAATTCATGTGAAGATATATTAAATTCTTACTTGTTTTAGGATCATAAAATATGATGCATATTTACATAAAATGTTGTATAGTTGATGAGTTAAGATCAATTGAAAATTCAAGGTACACGGCTATCATGTAAGGATCCCTAGTGGCACAATAGTGAAGAACTTGTCTGTTGGAACTCAGCAATGGCTTCATTGTAGAAAAATGTGGCAGTATGTTTCATGAAGATTATAGCCCCAGAAACTCTATGAAATAATTTTACTCTACCTGATAAAATCATTGAAAATGGAAAAGAACCCAAGGCGATGTAAATTATCTGTAAGGTGGAGGATGTACACGTAGTGGTATTTTTTACACCTTCTAACTTCATAAGAGGATAAAAATAAATATCAGTGTAACTGCCTAAGGTTGTTTAAGTGGAAGTCAGATACATCTCCAAACTTTTTTAACCATTTATGTACCTCACATAGCTATCTCTAGCAGATTTGATATGGTTTTGCAGTGGTCACACAGAACTCACAAACAATATTGTATAATATTATCTATTAATTACAAAGTTCACATACTTTGCTTTTCACACCAGATCTTTCCCATTTCCTTAACCCACCTCTCCTTCTACCCATCAAGTTGTGTGACCCTATGATTAACGCCACATCCACCCAACACCACTGCTCCTACCCTCCCCCTCTCAGACCCTCATAGATGTTTTGCTAAATATCTATTTCTACATGGTTTTATATATTATTTGTCCTTATGGGACTGAGTTAGTTCACATAACACAATGATCTCCAGTCCCTCCCAAATTAGGTAATGATTCACAAAGTCATTGTTCTGCTTGTTTCATAGTATTGCATGGTGTGAATTTACCATGATTTCTCAATCCATTCCATTGTGGTTGGACATTTGGGGTGTTTCCATGTCCTTGAGATGGTGAATAACACTGTTATGATGTACAAGTCTCTATTTGTGTCTCAGTTCTCATTTTCTTGGAGTATATTCTAAGCAGTAGCCATATAGATCAGAAAAACTTTGATTGACTTTGTTGATCTGGATGATTCTTAGCAGCTGCAGGGAGACCTTTTGTTGGTCCATAGCCCCTTCATCTGGCCTCTGCCCTGTTGGGGCAAGTATAACAAAGTCTTTCAGTTCTGCCAGACAGTGTCTGGAGACCTCTTGTTCCTTCAGTGAGCCTTGGGTCTTAAACATACTCTGTGGGTCTACAACCTTGCTTAATCAAGAGAAGCTCCTCTACTCAACCAATAAGTATCTTGCCCCAAAATAGTCTGTTTTCTTCTTTGGTGGGCTGAGAACTTTACCACGCAGTTTTTTGCTGGTCTATTAATGCCCTGGTTCCACTGCGGACACTCCTTCACTAGCTTTTGCCTGCTCCAATATTACTGCTTTCTGTCTTACGTGTAAAGGGAATTCTCAGAGCAGGGGATGTAGAGTTCAAAGGTCAAAGACCACACTCTATTTTCATCTCTTTTTCTTAATAGTCATGAAGTGACACTTTCTGCCTCTGTCATGACTCATTTTAAGCCCAGAGAGATGGCAAAACTGTCCAGCCTCCTTGTTGGGGTTTTCTTCATTTTATTTGTATGATCATACCTTCATACATTTTCTCTGTTGCCATATTTATATTATTAGCAAGGTATCTAATGCTGTTGGTTGAACATAAGCATCTTGTTTGAATAGTACCACTCAATACTTTGGTGGAAACGAAAAAAAGGTTGTGATTAGAAAATAAAAATCCCGTCGATTTCCACTAACAGATGTGCTGACACAGTAATAGCAACAATTAGAAATTATACGACTCAAAGGTAGTAAGTATGACAGATGCCGTCATGAAGGCTTAGGATATAGGGCAAAATTTATATCTATGGAAACTTTATGACCTTTTATAAATGTCGATAGTTGTAGATGGGCTTCAGGCCTTTTGTTCATAGGGTTGGTGTGAGTTGTGCTGGACTTGAAGGCATTCAACAACAACAGTCTCACATACTTTGTATGTTGTTAAGAGGGATCAGTCCTTGGAAAGAGATATCATGTTGGAAATGGTGGATATTCAAACAAGATGGATAGACATGACAATCGGATCCAGCATATCAGAGATGATGACAATGGTGCAGCATAGGGCAACGTTCAAATCTGTTGTTCAAATGGTTGCTATGAATTGTAGGGGACGCAATAGGCCTCTCACCACCACCACAAAACCAAAAGAAACAAATAAAAACAAATAAACCCAAACTGACCTAGTCATATGGCAATTTCATGAAAAGTTGACTATTGTTTTATCATATACCTTGAAGCTCCTATTGCATATATTATTAATTCCAAGAATTTATAGGACACAAGTTTTCTAAGATGTCATTCTATAATTTTTAATATTTTAATTATTTCAAATATCTGAGAGGCTGGGCCCTATGAGGAGACGCATGGCGTTAGGATTGGTGGAAGACCTATCAACAATCTGCGTTATGCAGATGACACAACCCTGCTCGCTGAAACTGAGGAGGACCTCATGCACTTACTGCAGATGGTCAAGGACTGCAGCCTTCAGTATGGACTGAGGCTCAATGTAAAAAAGACAAAGATTCTCACCACTGGACC
>NW_006399752.1:18100769-18117420 GCF_000299155.1 Elephantulus edwardii
AGGGACGGCGCAGGAGGGGAAGGCCCTCTATGAGGTGGATTTGATTCAGTGACTGGGATAGTCGGGATGGTAGTGACAGAGACAGTGCGATTGGCACAGGACAGAGCAGAGTTTAGGGCTGTTGTACATGGCGTCGCTATGAGTCACAAGCAACTCGATGGCACATAACAACAACAACAACAACAACAACAACAACAACAGATTAAACAGAAGCCATGGTGTTCTAGAAGTCACTCTCCAGTGCTCGCTCTCTCACATCCTCTTATCCTCAGTTTCAGTAGAATGTTATTTACTTATTTATTATGTTTATATCCAAAGTTCAGTGATCTCAATTGCACAATAGAAAGTAAATCACCACTGAGGTGCAGAAGGGCTGCCTATAAAATGCCAGGTTCCATTTTAACTTCACCTTAATAGATTATTTTGTCATTGGCGTTACACTGCTCCCCAAGCCTTAACAACTGAGCTAAAATAACGCCATTTGTTTCAGCTCTGATTTTTGAACTGCAAAGCCATATTTGCTTTTGTTTCCCTCACCCACTGTAGAAAATAAAGTTATTTTAGGTCTGAGGTTCTTATTGTCTCTAAAGGTCATCTGCTCTGGTCAGAAAGGTTTCTTGGCAATGAGAAATTGATTTACCCAGAAAACAGTGAGGCTCATTTTTAACTCTTCCTAATGGCTTTCACAGGGGAATTAGAACATCCTCCTCAGAAAGGTTGACATGCTCTGGCATGGATGGGGGTCGGGTTGCACTATAAACATGTTTGTGTCTTGACTGTGAATTGCTTGCCACCTAGATGAATGCTCGTCACACTCTCTGGGAGACACTTGTCACAGCCTGTGAAGACCTGCTTATCATTCATGTGGTCACTTCCATTACCTCTGCTCAGATCGTGCTGACCTGCTATTAGTGACTCTAATTTAATTTCCTTCACCAGTGTCATGGGTTATTTCTTCTATTACTTGAGAGATTTAATTTACAGGGTAAACTCCATCACATGAGAGAAGGAATTTTTCATGATAGTAAGAACAAGTACCTTTTGAAGATTAAGATGAGGCAGGCTATTTATCTTGGTCATTTCAGTAGCTGGCAGTTGAAACTTCATTGGATGGTAATATATTCATATATTGATGGTGCCTCTGACAGCCCCGAAGCATTGTATGTTTTACTGATTTTTTACAGAGTCATTTTTATGCTATTCATTCAGAGAATCTTAATCAGCAGGAACAGCATGGTTTGAAAGGTAAAAAAAAGAATAAAAGGGCATTAGTTTCCTCTTTTTTTTTCCTCTATAGATTTCTCTTAGATATTTAGCAAATTAGATCATTTCAAAACGATGATGATGAGAAAAAACTTAGTTGCTCAAATACCAAATTTGATCTATTTTATCTGATCTTAGATGAGATTTTAAGAAATATCCTATCAGGGGCTCTTTTTAGAGCATAAAGAATGGTGCTAGAACTGATAGCACTTTGGAGGACTATGGGGAAAAATTAGAGTGAATTTGTTGTTTTATATTCTCATTTATCACCCATACTTGCCAGAAAGTTTAAACATTTTCACTCACTCTTTTCCGTGTATGTCAATTTCACAAACTTATCCAATTATTTTATCCAGGTTGTTGGCTATCAAATACTCTGCAGTCTTTACAAATGATCCCCATTTCCTCTGGTCTTAACTCTGCTCTGGTCTTAATTCTGCTCTTATACATCCGAGGCCTTGTGAAACTTTTGTAAAATGATAATTTTACAAAAATATTACTAAATATTTTAATAAATATTATTAAATTCTATTGGTTTATTAGATATTTAAAAAAAATATCAAACAAACCAATAGAGATCTTTGGGTCTCTGTTACCCTCACAACTGAAAATTGGATGAATTTCTAATCCTTTAATTTTTTTTTAAGTTTCCATTGATGGTTTTCTTTTTGTTACTCAGGCCCCAGACTTGACTTATCTCCTAGTCTTCTCATTCTTGCATACACAGCACTAAATCTACTGGGAATAATGTGCTTTAGAATTCCCTCACCATGTGATCACTTCTTCCTAACTTTGATCTCTGTGAGGGTTGAGGCAGGCCTATATTGTACACTCTTCCAGAGCAGTGTGCTCTTCCCTATTGCATGCTGAGCATGAAGCTGGGGAAAGAAACAGAAAAAGAACGAGGATATTAAAGCTTTTCAAATCTCTGTCCTAACAAAGGGGGAGGGGTTATTCCCCTGCTTTCTAAACTGTCCATTCCTATTTCAATCCCTCTATCATGAACTGTTAGGAGAACAAACAAATTCATCCTAGAGATGGTGGGACCAGCCTGTTCCTTCGAGGCAAGGATTCTGAAGCTTCATCTGACATACTTTGGACCTGTTGCAAGGTGAGATCAGTCCTTGGAGAGGGACTTCATTCTTGGGAGGGTAGAGCGACAGCAAGAGAGAAGATAACCCTCGATGAGGTGGATTGATTCAGTGACTGGGGAATAGGGGTAGGTGTGTCAGAGACAGTAAGATTAGCACACGATAGAGCAGGGTTTAGGGCTGTTGTACATAGGGCCACTATGAGTTTCAGGTGACTTGACAGCAAGCACATAAAAACAACAACAAAAACATATGCTATTTGCTTAAGGAATGAAAAGTGATTCAGCAGACTATGGAAAATATTGAACACTATCACTAATATCACATACAAGCAAAATCCTGCTGAAGATTATACAAAAATGACTGGAACAATATACTAACAAGGAACTACCATAAATATAAGCTGGATTTAGAGGAGGCCCTGGCACTAGGGACATCACAGGAGAGGAAGGAAGACCCGAGATGAGATGGATTGATACAGTAACTGGGATAATGGTAGTAGGTATCTTGGGACAATTAGCCTGACTTAGTGATTTGACAGAGCTCTGGTGGCTTAGTGGCAAGAAGCTGTACTACAATCCTTTAGGCACGTGGTTCTAATCCACCAGCTACTCCATGAGAGAAAGATGGATAATCTCCTCCTGTGTGATTAACTGCATCTGAAAACCTGTGAGAGCATCAGCTATGAGTAGATTCCAACTAGCCAGCACACAACCACCAACATGGTGATTTTATTCCCTTTGCCAGTGATCATGTGTCTCTGGGTACTGCTAACTGAAAGGGTGGATGTTGAAACTCACCCAGAGGTCCTCAGAGGAAAGGCCTACATCCATATCTGAAGGAAAATAATATAAAATAAAATTAATCACTGAAAACTCTGTGCCGTACATTTCAACCCTAGCTCACAAGAAGTCACTATGTGTTGGAATTGACTAGATGGTAAATTATTTCTTTTCTTTTCCAAGTAATTGATTTAAAGAGGACATTGCATTGTGTCATTAGCTGCCATCACATTGATTCCAACCTCGCCTCCCTCCCATGTGCACAGAGTAGAACGACTCCCTACAGTTTTCAGGACTTAGATCTTCCAGAAATAGCTTTCCAGGCCCTATCTTCCCAGGTGAATGTGAGCGTGATCGTATTGTTAACTTCTGATTCTAAATAATGGAGATGGAGAAAGTCTTATCTTTTAATTCCCATAAGAGATGCTAGACTGAGATCTGGAGCCAGCCAAATTGTGAAAGAGGCAAAAGAATGAAAGAAGAGAGGTGGCAAGCTAAACTCAGAAAGGGAAAGAATTTGGATCCTTTGTGACACTGCTTAATGGTTGAACCAGTCTTGAGATTGGCTTCTTCTTGAATTAAGTTAGAAAAAGAACACACAGCATTAAATTGCAATTAACTTAGTTTTTGTTTAGTGTATTGCTTGTCACCAATACTATTCCTAACAACTCCTTCCAGATAATTTCCCCCAAGACTTCCAGATAGTATACTTTACCCTATGTGATGTGAGTCTATGATGTTTCTAACCAGTTTGCTTAAAATACAAGGCTAAAAAGTGCATCCTTGGATACTATGTCTTATCCTTTGGATGAATTTACACTAGATCTCTTAGACATAGTTCACAATGACTTGCTGTGCATCAGAGAACTGGACAGTGGACTAAGGATGACAGAAGTAGAATTGATGTCTTTGAATTGTGGTGCCTGAGAAGTCCTGAACATACTATGGACGAACAAGAAAACAAATAGGTCTGTCTCGGAGAGGGTGAAACCAAGTTTCTTCTTGGATGATTTTGAAGCTCCATTTCAAATGCTTTGGACACATGGCCAGAAGGTACCGGTCATTGGAGAAGCACATTATGCGTGGAATGGTAGAGGGACAGGGCGGGAGAGGAAGACCTCAAATGAGATGGATTGATTCAGTAAGTGGGGCAATGGGCGTTGATGCATAGGAATCAGTAAAACTGGCTCAGGATAGGGAAGGATTCAGAGCTGCTGTACAGAGGTAGCTGTGGGTCACAGGCTATACAATGGCATAAAACAACAACAACTTTTCATTTTCTGTGGGACTCAGTTTAAGGTGATATTTAACATGCTTCAAGGGCAAGTTCTTGTCAGCTAAACTCTCTGCTGTTGAGGAACATGCTTTATTATGAACAATCTGAGTATCCCAGATAGTTCTTAGTTCTCTGGCTAAATTGTCTTCCTTTAATTGGTACAGGACAGAGCAGAGTTTAGGGATGTTGTACATAGGGTCGCTATGAGTCGCAAGTGACTCGACAGCACATAACAACAACAACAACAACAAATAAAATAATGTATGTGAACACGTTTGTTAGTTATAAAGATCTATTTACACCTAAATTTTATTAATAGCACCATTTTTATTATTGTTGTTGTTATGTGCTGTCAAGTTGCTTGCGACTCTAGCAACCCTATGTGTGAGAGCCCTAAATGCTGTTCTACACTGTAGCAACCTCGCCATCTCAAACACGCTCATTTCCACCACCCCAATCAGAGAATCAATCCATCTCATCCCAGGTCTTCTCCTTCGCCACCCATCCAGGCTACCAAACATGATGTCCCTCTCCAAGGACCAGTCCCTCCTTGCAACATGCCCAAATTATATCAGACGAAGCTTCAGAAGCCTTGACTCCAAGGAACATTCTGGCTTTACCTTCTCCAGGACAAACCTGTTTGTTCTCCTAGCAGTCCGTGGTATATTTAACACTCTTCTCCAGCACCACAGCTCAAAGGCATCAATTCTCTTTCTATCATCCCTAGTCACCGTGAAACTCTCCAATACATAGCACTTAATTTTGAAGACTATTGCCTAGATCAGGCACACCTTAGTCTCCAGCATGACGTCGTTGCTTTTCAGTACTCGTGAGAGGTCCCTGATAGCTGACTTTTGCAAGTCAATTAGTCTCCTGATTTCCTGGCTGCTGGTACCAAGAATGTTGACTGTGAAACCAAGTAAACTAAAACTGTTAACTATCTCAATCTCTTCACCATCCATACTGCTGCTGCCAATTGACCCAGTGGTGAGAATCTTTGTTTCCTTTATGTTGAGCTTCAATCCATATTGAAGGTTGCAGTCCCTGACCTTCTGCAGCAAGTGCTTCAGGTCCTCCTCAGTTTCAGCAAGCAGGGTTGTGTCATTTGCATAATGTAGCTTGTTGATTAGTCTTGTCCAATCCTGATGCCACATTCCTCCTCGTACAGCCCAGTGTCTCACATGATCTGTTCTGCATGCAGATTGAAAAGGTATGGAGACAATCAGTTGCCAGTTCCAAATGCCTTCGAGTTACGTCTGATTTAGACTGTATTTTCTCCTTTCTTCATGTATACAGTGGTCTTTTAGTGTCATGTTTAATGTTCAGGCTGTTATTTTAATGTTATGGTCAATCATTAAGGATGACAGTGAGACTGCTAAAATGTTAGAAATAAGAATAATATGACTGCATTATGTAAGTTGAATTGCAAAGTTAATGCAGGATGGAACACGTCATGTAAGTTCAGAGAATCATTAAGGTTTAAAACTTGATTGTAGCTGAATGAATATATTAATAGAAAAAGAAATAGTGTATTGATAGACGGGAACTAAATACACTATGGAAGCATAGCTAAAAGAGATGCTAACATGGTCAATGATATTTCAAGGCCATCTAGGGAAGAGAGACTTTACTAACAGAGTTTTAATATTCTGATCATACCAAATCTTTTTATGATCTTCCTGTAATCCTGTGACTCACCAATTTTCAAGCTACTTTGAAACTAGGTGCTTTGTTAAGAGGCTTTCTAAATCAGATTTTAGTTAATCTTGTTGGGTCATTTTGGTTTTTCTCTTGTAGTTTGATTCCTTGCGCCAAAGAGAAAATATCATTACTCCTTCTACTCGTGGAGAAAGAAAAATGTAGGTCACCGGAGTCATGGATTGGACTATACTTTGTCAGATCATGTGTTAACTTTGAAATTGGACTTGTAGAATTTTTGACCTTTAAATTATTTTGACATTTGATAAATCGATAGAAGCAATTATAGAAAATTTTGATAAATCTGTAGCTCCATTATATAAGTAAAATTAGAATTTATAAGGACAAGTTTTTTCGTATTGCTGCAGTATACAATTCTTAAACTATTTTCTACAAAAGTGTATATAATATATTATTCCAAGTGAATAATTCATTATCGTTCCTTTGATTAATTCTTCTGTGCACTCCTTTGTCCCTGGGAACCCAAAGAAGTAAAATATTACATCTGCTCTTGGGTCTGTCCATGAATGAGTGGATCTAAATGCCTAGTTGAGCAGTGATTAATCAGAGTGAGGCGGCCTTGGAACAGCTGTGTCCAGGACGTGTCCCTTTGGATTTGGTCAGGAGCATAATTTAACTCTAGGGATGACATATGTCTCAATTTATTTTACAGTTACTCTAGAATTTGTTTTAAGCTTTCAAATGCAGATAGCATTTTGGTGAGGTAGTGAGAGGACTAGATTAGTAGTCAAAAGATTAACGTTCTAGGTTTCTCGTGCCTTTTTGGTTAATAGAATTAACATTGGGATTTGTTGTTAACCCTACATTATACTTCAGGTAATGATTCAATAGTAATACTCTCTTTTTTACTTTTTTGTGGTGTTAGTAACAACAAAAACAACAGTAGATTTTAAATAGCTTTGATATAATTAAAATAATTTTATAAAATGTAAGACTTAATTTTGTTCTTCTATATATGTTGGGCTACAATTTACAGTCTATGTTTATGTGTATAAGTGTACTTTTTTGTTTGTTTGTTTGTTTTTTCCCCCTATACCTGAAGCTTGATGTCCCTTGGTGGTACAAATTCTTTTTAGCATTCTTAATTGTTAATTGAAAGGCAAAACATTTTTCTACCCAGATACAACTTTTAAGAAAGTCCCAGCAATTAAAAAGACCAGTTGTTCAAAACCTTGGGGCACAGTTGCACTCTCACACTCATGGGACATTGTGAATTAGTATCAACTGCAAAGCACTTAATGGTAAACATCTGAACTTGTTTGGTGCTTTCATTCACTCTTCTGATGAACATCCATTCTAGGATCTTCAGAATAAATTCAGCCTTTAAATATTTATATCTAATTTCAAATTTTCTTCTCTTTTTTATTCTGTTCTCCAAGTAATTCTCAGCACCATACGTGTAGTCATGTAAAGATATGTTAGTGGATAATGAGGTGGTATCTGATCCATGGGAGCTCTTTGTTGAATTGGATATTCACTAGGCTAGTTAGTCTTTTCTTTTTCTTCTTTAATTTTTAGCTGCTTATACAGGAGTCCTACTCAAATTGACAGTCTGTATCAAGACCCACTGCAATGTCTCCTTTTCCCAACTATGAGCTGGCTTTAAAGTGAAAGGAGGTTGAGAAGACAGTCATCCTGCCAAAGATCAATATGGAAAGGAGAAATTTTACTTTTTCTACTCTGAATTGTTAACAGTTTTAGTTGGTTTGGCTTCACAATCAACATTCTTGGTACCAGCAGCAAGGAAATCAAGATACAAATTGCATTGGGAAAGTCAGCTCTCAGGGACTTCTCCAGAGTACTGGAGAGCAACGACGTCAGGCTGGAGACTAAGTTGTGCCTGATCCAGTCTTTATAATTGAGTGCTATGCATCTGGCCTTTCATTGTTTTTGTTCAGATACTCCTCTAGGTCATATAGCCCTGGTGTACAAGTTGCCGTATGGTGGTCACTTGTGGTTGCCGTGAGGCTGAACACTGTGACACTGATGTGTCAAATGCGTTGATGATTGGCTCCCCAATGCGGACAGAGAGTGGGGTGGAGCTCCCTGATTAAAACAAGTTTGGAAGGAGGAGTGGCATCCACTTCTAAAATAGCTTGCCTCAGGAAACCCTATGAACTTGGAAGGAGGATGAAAGACCCTCAAGCATTGAGGACTCTCCTTCACAGGATTGCTATGAGTCACCTGTGACTCAATGGCACTTAACGACAAAAACAACATGCATCATAGAGCTGGACAATGACTAGGGATGATAGAGAATTGATACCTTTGAATTGTGGTACCAGAGAAGAGTATTGAATATACCATGGACTGCTAGGAGAAGCCAATACTAAATATTTGTAACCAAATGCTATTTCAGGATGGAGTTCACCCTGAGGCAAAAAGGAAATCCTTAAGGGTTTACAGGATTCTTGCATTTGCTGACCCCTCCCTCCTGAGTCAGGGGAAAGGTTTTCAATAGAAAGAGCTTGGCTTCATTTGCATTGAATTCTCTTTGTGATTTAATTACTGATAATTTTCAATAAAGACACAGGGAAGCTCAGGTCAGCCCTTCAGTGGAGAACTGTTGGCCCCCTGTTTTTTATGCTCTCTGTTCTATCTCATTCTTAGTTGCCTGTCGCATTATTAATAATTATAAAATATTTTGCCCTTAGTCCAGTCTACAACAGGAGAACAAACAGATTCATACTGGAGAGGGTGAAACTGGACTTCTCCTTGGAGGCAAGGATTATGAAGCTTCCTCTGGCATACTTCCTGTTGTTTCTTGTGAGCAGAGTTGAAGGAAGATTGTTGTTGTTCTTATGTGCCATCAAGTCACTTGTAATTAATAGCAACCCTATGTACAACAGCCCTAAACTCTGCTCTGTCCTGTGCCAATCGCACTGTCTCTGACACACCCATCCAAATGACCCCAGTCACTGAATCAATCCACCGCATAGAGGGCCTTCATTTCCTGCGCTGTCCCTCCACCCTCCCAAGCATGATGTCCCTCTCAAAGAACTGGTACCTCCTTACAACATGTCCAAAGTACATTAGACGGAGCCTCAGAATCCTTGCCTCCAAGGAGTAGCCCAGTTTAACTCTCTCCAGGATGAATCTGTTTGTTTTCCTAGCAGTCCATGGAACCCTCAACCCTCTTCTCCAGCACCACAGCTCAAAGGCATCAATTCTCCTTCTATCTTCCCTAGTCATTGTTCAATTTTCTCATGCATCACAAGTGATAGCAAAGACCATGGACTGTATCAGATGCGCCTTAGTCTCCAGAGAGACACCATTGCTCTTCAGATCTTTGGAAAAGTCCCTAACAGCAGACTTTCCCATGACAATATGTCTTTTCACTTCCTGGCTACTGGCGCCAAGAGTGCTGATTGTGGAGCCAAGCAAACTAAAGCTTTGTACAATCTCAATCTCTTCACTATCCATCCTGATGCTGCCAATTGGTCCAGTGGTGAGAATCTTTGTCTTCTTGACATTGAGCCTCAATCCATATTGGAGGCTGCAGTCCTTGATGCTCTGCAGCAAGTGCTTCAAATCCTCCTCAGTTTCAACAAGCAGGGTTATGTCATCTGCATAACGAAGACTGTTGATAGATCTTCCACCGATCCTGACCCCACATTTCTCCTCATAGAGCTCAGCCTCCCAGATAATCTGTTCTGCATACAGGTTGAAAAGGTACGGAGACAGGACACATCCCTGGCTTACGCCCTTCCCAATTTTGAACCATGCAGTGTTTCCTTGCTCTGTTCTGATGATTGCCTCTTGGTCCAAGTATAGGTTTCATATTAGCACGGTCAGATGTTCTGGGATTCCCATTCTTCTCAGAGTCAGCCACAGTTTGTTACAATCCACATAGTCAAACGCCTTTGTATAGTCAATGAAACACATATAGACATTCCTCTGGTATTCCCTTCTCTCAGCTAAGATCCATCTAACATTAGCTACAATATCCCTAGTACCACAACCCCTTCTAAACCCAGCCTGGACTTCTGGCAGCTCTCTGCTGATGTGCTGTTCCAGCCATTTTTGGATACTCTTCAGTAGAATCTTGCTTGCATGTCAAATCAATGAGATTGTTCTATAGTTTCCACACTCAGTTGGGTCACCCTTCTTTGGAATGGGAACAAATATAGATCTCTTCCAGTCAGTTGGCCAAGTGGTTGTTCTCCAGATTTCTTGGCACAACTTGGTGAGCACATCCAGGGCAGCATCTGTTAGCTGAAATATGTCAATTGGTATACCCTCTATTCCTGGAGCCTTAGTTTTTGCTGTTCTATGCAGCCTCAACTTCTTTCTTCAGCACTATAGGCTTTTGCTCATATGTTGTTTCATGAAATTCTTCTGTGTCTGCCAATTCCTTTTGATACAGTGACTCATTATATTCTTTCCATCTTCTTTTAATACTTCCTGGATAATTTAATATTCTGCTTAAACCATTCTTGATTATTGAAACTCGAGGTTTGAATTTGTTCTTCAGTTCCTTGAGCTTAAGAAATGCCAAGCGAGTTCAGCCCTTTTGATTTTCTGACTCCAACTCCTTCCACATTTCATTGTAATATTTTACTTTGTCATCCTGTGCTGCCTTTGGAAATCTTATATTCAGGTCTTTAGTGTCTTGAATTCTTCCTAGAAAAGCAAAATATGGCTACAGAAGAATAGAAGCTGTCTCAGGCTAATAGCCCCAAGCAACTGTAAAGCCTCTACTTTTATTAGTATTCAGTAACAAACAAATAGTTCATAAAGAAATGAAAACTTTAGAAATTACCTCATAATACCAGTATGGGCTGAGTACTGATAGATAAAAGATATTAATACAAATATTTGTATTCATAGAATGTGCTTTCTCACTTTCACAACGATCTTATAAAGAGCAGGAACATTTGCTTCTACTCTCCAAGGAGTGTCTAAAATGTGTGGGAACTGCTTGCAATCTTCCTTCTCAGAGGGCCTCATGAGAGCTTTTTGCAGTCTTCTTTCTTGAGATACCTTGTGTGCGAGACACACAGCCACTGCCCAAGGATACAGCCCCTTACATTCTTTGCCTCTTACACTTTGCACATGCTGCAAGGAGGGACCAGTCTTTGGAGAAGGGCCATCATGTTTGGGAGGGCAGAGGAACAGTGCAAGAGAGGAAGACCCTTGATGAGATGGATTGATTTGGTGACGGGGGTCCTGGGGTAGGAGTATCAAAGACAATAATTTTGGAACAGGATAGAGCAGGGTTTAGGGCTGTAGTATATAGGGTCCCTATGAGACACAAATGACTGAATAACACATAACAACAATGACAACAACTCTGAATTATAGAATTGACCTGGCGGTTTATTGGGTTCCACCAACTCATCCTGACTTTCTCCAGTGGGCCTGGAAGGTGTAGTGCTGACCCTGCTCCCTTTGGTCTTACTGTTATTTACCTTCTGTCATTATTATCTACTTTGTAAGGTTCGGGTGGCTTTGACTCTGCTGGATTATATTCCATTTAAATTCTTTATATCAAAACTTAGCCTGAGACATTTTAAACTCAAAGTTACTAGACTGCAGTTTTCTGCTACGATTTCTCCATCAGATCTGGGTTAGCAAACAGGCACTTGGTAAAAGTGAAAAAACCCACTGATCAAGGTGAGCTTCGATGTGAAGCACATTAATTATTATCTGTCATATAAATTCATGTTTGTTCAATTTCGTTCTGACAAGAAACCTCAAAGTGTCACTTGAAATTCTACATTCTCTAACAAATATGGAAAATGGAAATGTGAACATTGGCTTTTTGGCTCTCAAAAATACTTTGAAAATTATTCATCTAAAAGGGTGTGTGTGTGTGTGTGTGTGTGTGTGTGTTACCATCAAGTTGACTACTACTTAGAATGGGACTAACCTCAGGGTTGGGGAGAGACTGAATAAGATGTGTTCAATAATGTATACTGCACTGAAACAGAGGAGGGAGAAAACTGTGTAAAAGAGATATGTGACTAGGTATTTCTGTCATCACAGGAGTCTAGAGCGAGGGCTACACGGTGGAGTGGACCTGGGGGAGAGTTTGTAAAACAATGAAAGAATCTTTTCTTTTACTTTTCCATAATTATTGACTCATGTACTTATAACTTGTTAGTTCAATTTGTGTCTTCTAGGTTGCAACCCCCCCATGATACATCTTCAGGGATATGAACATGTACGGCTAAGCACAATTAATAACAGTGCATCTAAATTCCAAAATCAATCTCCATAATAGTCTATGTGTTTCCTACTGCCAAAGGGGCCCTTTAGAGTAGTGAGAGAAGATCTTCACCCTGAAACCCACAGCGTCCCTTTTCAGCAGGAAGTAGCTAAGAGAATACTCCATCCCCTTTTCCTTATGAATCAGGGTGAAGTCTCTCTCAGGGAGGAGTGATAGGGAATGGCAAAGGACACACTGACAAAGGAGATTAATCAGAACTGACTTTGACAAGCACTGTGGCATTTGGACAAGAACAAACTGGGAGGAGGGTAGAGAGAATGGTGCAGTAATGAAGGGATGAAAACCCAAAATCCCTGTAAATGTTCATTAAAACGAATAAAATTTAATAAAATTTAAAAAAAAAAGTTGACTACTACTTATAGTGACCCTATGAACTACAGATTTGAACTTTTCCCTGTCCTGGGCCTTCAGTGATTTCCACCAGCCTATTGTTGCAGTTACTGTGTAGACCCATGTCATTAAGAGTCTTCCTCTTCTCTGCTATCTTTCCCAGAATGATGTCTTTTTCCAAGGACTGGCCCCTATTGCCATGTCCAATGTGTGTGCGAAGAAATTTTACCACCCTTGCCTCTAAGGAGCACCTTGGTTTTACTTCTACAAAGACCATTGGAAGAAGTTATAAACACGACATGTGCTATAGTAGCTTGACTGTATTTTAATAGCCTGGAATGACGTTTATTTTTCTTGTATCTTGAAACTGCTGGTTTGGTAACTTACATTGTTTTCAGGAAGTAGATCTCTTTGTAAAGTGATCACATCTGTATCAGTAGGTGATACAGAAAGGATCTCGGCAAAGAGTTAATGTACCTCATGGTGGCATTATGATTTTTATGGAAAACTAATCACTTTTATTACAGAATAGGGAGACTAAATAATAATTCATTAAGTTTAAATGTTTAGATGACCAAGATACAAATATTTAAAAATTTCTTAGAACTGTCTTTGTGTGCCATTGAGTCAGAAGTGACTAACTTGTAGCTGGTCCTCCAGCACGTTTTCAGAGGTATTCAGCCACATGGGAGGAGATTGCCCATACTTCTTCTACAGAACAGCAGGTGGATTTGTGCTGTGTGCCTTAGGGATTGTAGCTTTTTACCACTAGGCCACCAGAGCTCCCTTACTAGAACTAATGTGTTATATTTTCACTGAGTTGGTTACTAGCCTAAAGGTTGATGGTGAAACTCATCCAGCGATAAAAAAAATCCTTGTGAATCAACTAGATTGAAACAGATATATTTATAATAACCAGTGTGTTTGAAGAATAGTGAATAACATAGAAATGGAGCAAGTAGATTTTAAGAATATTGAGTATTAAACACTTTTGGGTTAAGAAGCTAATGGTTATGTACTAGACAGCTGATAATTATTTTATTGTTAACTTTATAAAGCAAATATTTTGCAAGTAAAGCTGTGGCCTTTATCTTAAAAAAAATCATAGTCTTTTCAAAACAAGTGACAAGCAAATAAAATTAAACAAAAGAAAATCACCAAACTCTGAAATACAATGCTATAACAAGTGTAATAAAGTTATGAACTAGTATTAAATTCTATGGAAGACTCACTAAAATATCAATCTTATGAATTTGTTTTATCTCCTTGTGCATTTTTAGAATCCAGCCATAATCAGAAGTTATATCACAATGTCCTAATAATGACAGAATTTAACCTGTTGATACTTTGAAACTCACTGTATGCTATGCTGCCAGCCTCACCCAATGTATGATGTATCTGTTGTTGTTAGGGGCTGATGAGTCAAGTATGACTTGTATTGACCTTTAGAACAACAGATCTGAACCCTGAACTATCCTGCTCCTTCCTTGGCATCTCTGACATACATGGACCCACTACTGCAGTCACTGTACCAATCCATCACTTTGAGTGTTGTCTTCTCCTTCACTTGCCCTCCACCTTTCTAAGCACGATGTCTCTTTGCAAGGAATAAATCCTCCTAACAACATGCCTAAAGTATTTAAGATGAAGCTTCACTATTCTTACCTCTATGAAGCACTCTGGCTGCACTTACTCCAAGGTCTATCTGTTCTTTTGGTTGTCCATGGGCTATGCTGTTCTCTCCTTCAAGATCATAACTCAAAGGCATCAATTCTTCTTTTGTTATCCTTATGACTGTCCAGCTACCAGATACTTAGCAGCTGATTGAAATGACCATTGCTTGAATCAGGAGCACTTTAATCATTAAGCTAATGTCATTGCTTCTTAATACTATGGAGAGGTCCTTGACAGCAGCCTTTCCAAAGAAATACATCTCCTGCTCTCCGGACTGCTTGGTGCCCAAGGTGCTGATTGTGGATTCACATGTGATGAATTGTTGACAACTTCAATCTTTCACCATCTACCATAGGTGTTGCCTATGGGTACAGTAACAAGGATTTTCATCTTCATGGTGTTGAGATGTAATCCATATTGAAGTCCGTATTCCTTGATCTTCTGCAGTAAGCCCTTTAGGTCCTCCTTTCTTTGAGCAGGTAAGCTTATGTCATCTACATAAACCAGGATGTTGATGAGTCTTCCCCAATCCTTATACCACATATTCATGTTCATAAAGTTCTGCTTCTTGAATCATTTGCTGAGGCTATAAATTGAAGTATTTCTTAAAAATATGGTAGTATATGTGTATGTAATTCCTTTACAAAGAAATTCAGAGAGAAAAGATGTGATGTTACAATGGGAAGCAAAATTCCTGTAAACCATTTAGCTAACATGCCTTTTCTGGATTTTAATCTTTTCTAGGAATTTGTAAATTAGCCAGAAGCTCCAAGACTGCTGAGCCCAATCCAATCCAGTCCTTTGCATCCCAGCCTCATTTAATAGGCATTTAGGCACATACTTTCTAGTTTATTCACCTCTATTCATTTTTCATACCCACACATTTCTATAAACAGTATCTTGCATCCTTCCCTGCATTTTGTTTTCTGGAGTATTGTCCCCCCATTGACCTTTCCTAAAGCTAAAGTTGCCAACATTGTCTTTTTACATCAGCATGGGTCATAGCCTCAGTAAAGCAATCTGTGAAAGATAGCCAGCTGAGAGGTGGAAGAAGTATATACCTAATAAAATTTGCTTTCCCAATATTACTCCCGAATATATATTGTTATTGTAAGGTGCTGTCAAGTTGATGCTAACGCATAATGACTGTATGTACAGCATTACTTAACCCCGCTGGATCCTGCAGCACCTTACGCTCTCTGCTGTGCTTAATCACATTGTTTCCATCACCACGTCAATCCATCTCACTGAGGATCTTCTCCTTAGCAGACACTCCATTTTTCCAATCACAATGTTTTTCTTCAGGAATTAGTGCATTCTGACAACAGGAAATCATACAGATTATACTTCTAAAGAACGGTCTGTTTGCACATCTTTCAACAGAAATTTGTTCCATGTTATAGTCAAGATTCTTCTTCAATACCATAATTCAAGGGCAATAATTCATATTTGATCTTGTCGTTGTTATGTGCTGTCGAGTTGCTTGAGACTCATAGTGACTCTATGTACAACAGCTCTGAACCCTGTGTGTCCTGTGCCAACCTTGTTGTCTCTGACACACCTACCACCATTAGCCCAGTCACCGAAACAATCCATCTCATTGACGGTCTTTCTCTTTTATGTTGCCCCTTTGCCCATATATTGCCCATTTTTTCCATAGCTGTGAAGCAATTAAAAATATCATATCTTTCTTTAGATATACCTTAATCCTCAGGTGACAGCTTTTATTTTATTTACCGTTTTAAGAGATTCTTTGATGTAGATCTTGCGCCGTGGAGTCGTAGGCAACTCATAGCAACCCTATAAAGGAGAGTTCTCAATGCTTGGGTGCCTTTCATCCTCTCTCCACGTTCAAAGGGTTTCCAGAGGCAAGCTAGTATGGAAGTGGATGCCACTCCTCCTTCCAAGCTTGTTTTAATCAGGGGAGCTCCACCCCACTCTGTCTGGCCCAATGCAACACAAAGTTTAATTTCTTAAGCTACTTCCACAGGGATGGATTTTGGATCCAATTAAGATGAAATCACTTAATTAGTTGAAGTTTAAAATGAAGAAGTGTTATGAGGTCCTGCTTATTAAGAATATTGTTGTTGCTGTTGTTGTTATGTGCCGTCGAGTCGTTTGCGACTCATAGAGACCCTATGTACAACAGCCCTAAACCCTGCTCTATCTCCTGTGCCAATCTCGTTGCCTCTGACACACCCATCCCGATTACCCCAGTCACTGAATCAATCCACCTCATAGAGGGTCTTCCCCTCCTGCGCTGTTCCTCTACCTTATCAAGCAT